>NC_086445.1:1032563177-1032915677 GCF_028390025.1 Pseudophryne corroboree
TCCCCCCCCTTGTGCACTACCGTGCGACGGACGTTGCCAATCTTGCACCATCCGCTGCAACAGCGATTCCTGAAGCGGCTCCTGCCTGGAGCAGAGTCTACCTTGTAACTTTAGTAGACTTTGGGAAAACTTTAGGTCACCTCCCACTCTCCACTGTAAACCGTCCATGAATCGCAGAAGCCGTCTCAAGTTTTTACCACAGCGACAAATCCAGAAAAATAATCACAAAAGTGAATTCCACTGCGTCCACCTCTCCTGTATCTGGTATATCACATATAAGGTTCATGAGACAGAAAATACATGATTACATATGTCAGTATATCACTGTTGGCCCATCTCAAGTGTGTACAATCGAGGGGTTAATCTAGAAAATAAAAATGAAAAAACAAATCCCCCCTTCCCCCCTCCAGTACACAGCAATGGGCCGCAGACAGAGACAAACATGCTACATAATAATAAAAAGCTGGGGGCTCACTTACACACATTTGCAAACATATATTAAGCCGCGAGCCATGACAAGGCGCCTCTGCTCAAGTGACCCTATTCTACACAATAATAGCCCCATATACAGATGGGTCCACGGTTATCTTGGCTAGTTTGCTGCGCCTAGGCACAACATGTTTTATTAACATAAACCCTTCATCTATTGTTCTCAGCTGCAATACAATACAGAGAGAACAATACATCAGGGGATTAAGGGGGACATTTACTAAGCAGTGATAAGAGCGGAGAAGTGAGCTAGTGGAGAAGTTGCCCATGGCAACCAATCAGCACTGAAGTAACATCTATAATTTGCGTACTATAAAATTATACAGAGCTGCTGATTGGTTGATGGGGAAACTTCTCCACTGGCTCACTCCTCCGCTCTTATCACTGCTTAGTAAATGTCCCCCTAAGTCGTTACAGCAGGGGATTAAAGGCCCATATAGATGGGCCGATGCAGGAGAGATCTGTGCTGAGCGTGCGGGGGGAGACGGGGGGCGCTCACTTCACCCAGCGGGTAAAGTGAGCGACCCGCTAGATTGGCCTGCATGCAGGCCAATCTAGCACCAGCCATGGCGATGCGCGGGGCTGCGCATCGCTGTCGCTGTAGGGGGTACACACGGAGCGATCATGCTGAAATTCTAAGCAATCTAGTCAGATTGCTTAGAATATCGCTCCGTGAGTACCCCCCTTTAGTCCGACTGCCCTGCCTCAGTTAATCCTATTAAAGGTGAGGATAAACATGGACCCATCTGTATTTATAAGTATCCGGATGATAGATAGACAGTGTCTAGTTAGACAGTCAATAGATAGACACCATGGGGTATATTTACTAAGGTCCCGATTTTGACCGAGATGGTGTTTATTCTTCAAAGTGTCATCTCGGGAATTTATTAAACTCAAATCACGGCAGTGATGAGGGCATTTGTATTTTTTTGGAAGTCCAAGTAAAAAAATACGAATGAATACACCATCGGTCAAATACGCCTGTAATTTGGTAGAACTCGGTCATTTACTAAAAAGTGTAATTCACAAACACTGCCGACAATAGCCAAACACTGCCGTGAAAAAATACCAATCGTGAAAAAGTGCTAAAATAAAACAGACCTGCTTTTTTTTACCGTGTTCTGATAGGCATGCACGGATCCATGAGATCCGTGCATGTTTATCAGTGGGAAGGGGTGGGAAAGTGTTAAATTTGCCAAAAAAAAATGCGTAGGGTCCCCCCTCCTAAGCATAACCAGCCTCGGGCTCTTTGAGCCGGTCCTGGTTGAAAAAATATGGGTAAAAAATTGTCCGGGGTTCCCCCATATTTAATCAACCAGCACCGGGCTCTGCGCCTGGTCCTGGTTCCAAAAATACCGGGGACAAAAAGCGTAGGGGTCCCCCGTATTTCTGAAACCAGCACCGGGCTCCACTAGCCAGATACATAATGCCACAGCCGGGGGACACTTTTATATTGGTCCCTGCGGCCCTGGCATTACATACCATGTCGACCTTTTGACTGTCTGTCATGTGGTGTCTATCTACAGTATTGAATGTCTAACTAGACACTGTCTATCTCTCAACCCACACCCATATTTATACTGTAGCCAGATCACCTGGAGGTACGACAGGATCCCCCAGTATGTGGGCGGGAAGTACTAAGGGAAAAAAGCGGTAAAACCCCCCGTTTTCATGAGTTTTACCGCATTATCAAATGTACTAAGACTCGGCCACCTGTTTTTCGCTGCCCAGGGTATCGCCTATAGAGGCCTATGGGCTTCTTATCGCCAGCCGCCGCAACCCGCCGCCTCCACCGCCGCCCCCCCCCCCCCCCCCCCCCCCAGCAACGCAGCCGGAGGTCCTTCCGGGTGCAGGGTGAAGGAGGAGGCCTACTTCCCGACAGCTGAGTAGAGGGAGAGCCCAGGGAGGTGACTGAGACCCCCGCACACCACCTTACAGGTATCGCGGGGGGCCTCCGTCACCGCATTGCGATGTTGATCTCATACTATATGTTAGTACATACGCGATCAACATCTCTGCGATGGGCTCCGATGTATGTTAATACATCCTGCCCTGTGTCTGGTTTATCACAAATACAATTGTTATACTGTAGATACAGTTGGGAGCTGATTGGCTAGTTTTAAATAGGTAAAACTCATAGATAAATGGGCCACTTTGTGTCTGACTGCCACCACGCCTTACCCCACCATATAATCTTCTGCAATAAAACTAACAACAACTACAAGCCCCCTCCATGGCCTCAACCCTTCCATGCGTGTGCCACCTAATGTAAGCCAAGTCCACGGGCACCAGCCACACCCTGTCCACCAAATGTGAATCCCGCTTCAACCACCTGGCCATGGCCACACCTCCTCCACCCACCGCTGTCAGCCATATACTATATGTAGACGGCTCACTGTCTGCAGATCACACCACCTCCTCCCAAAGTAAAGGCCCCTCAGATCATCGCCCCTCCATAAACCATGGCCCCCTCCGTACTGCCCCCTGCCTTTTACCATTAGACTTCACCCACAGCCACATACTGTATACCTCGTCTCCCGCTTGTGTAGACATTACAGATATACAGTATCACTGATGGGCACATATAACATCTCCCATCTGCCGCTGCTGCATGTGAGGGAGCGCTGACAGCGGGACTGGCAGGGAGCCAGCGCTCAAGCAGAATAGCAGTGTGTGCATGGAGACAGTTATATTGTGTAGTAAATTGTCATACATTATAAGCCTGCTTGCAGATTCTACCACATAAAACTACATTACATTGTGGTAATTCTCCCAGCCAGTTACACAGTTCAGCATTTTCATAATTAATCCTTTAGTTAAACGCCAGGCATTATACAGTAGCTGGTTACTGACATATACAGGCGTGAGAAGGAGACACCGTTACCACTGTACAAGGAGAAAGGAAAGGACAGTTCTCGGCCTGTACAGTAATCACATTTATCTAATACAATTATACAGATGTGTCCTCTTCAGGGACGGACTTGGGCTCTTACTGTACTTCACGCACACGAAAAGGGGACAGGGTCACAGCTTAAAGGAGTCTAAAGTCCTAACCTCGTGGCATGCCCCCGTGTCTTTCCGCGCTGCTCGGCTTGTATGTGGGCGGCTGTGCTCTACGGCCAGCCCAGGTTTCTCTGTGTGGCTGGACTTGCCCTTCAAGACATCAGGCCGTCTGGCATGGTTTCACTGCTGTTTTACTTCGCCTGAGATCAGTGGTGCAAGTAGACATTTTTTTCTTAGTGGTACTGATAGTAAAAATGGGCATGGTCACATGTCATGAGGGGGCGTGGTCACACAAAACTAGGGGAGTGGCTACATGACAATCGGGGCATGGCCACATTATGCCACACACAGTAATGCCCATTACACATTATGCCAAACACCGTAATGCCCATTACACATTATGCCACACACCGTAATGCTTATTACTCATTATGCCACACACAGTAATACCCATTACACATTATGCCACACACCGTAATGCTTATTACTCATTATGCCACACACAGTAATGCCCATTACACATTATGCCACACACCGTAATGCTTATTACTCATTATGCCACACACAGTAATGCCCATTACACATTATGCCACACACAGTAAAGCCCATTACACATTATGCCACACACCGTAATGCCCATTACACATTATGCCACACACCGTAACACCCATTACACATTATGACACACACCGTAATGCCTTACATATTATACCACACACCGTAACGCCTATTACATATTATACATTCGAGAGGAGAGAAACCACGTGGTGCACAAAAAGTTACATGTGTAAAACAAATAAATATGCAGGAGTCTTTCCTGTTATATGGTCCGTTAAGGTGTCCTTACGGATGGATAGTTTTTCTTTTTAAGATCCACTTCAGCAGATAGGATGTCACAAGGAAGGTGAGTGTCCAACAAAGTCCCCTGGGTTTTGACAAACAAATGTCCACCTGCTTTATGCGCTTCGGACCTACGGGTCCTTCGTCAGACAAAGGACCCGTAGGTCCGAAATGCGTAAAGCAGGTGGACATTTGTTTGTCAAAACCCAGGGGACTTTGTTGGACACTCACCTTCCTTGTGACATCCTAAGGACGCCAACTGCTTTTGGTGTATGAACCGGCTGGTTTCCGATTTCCATTCCTGTGAGATTCTTCAACCCCTGTGGAGGTTTATTTTATGTGCCTTATACATTTTATCTATTGTAAGTGTAACTTTGTGAATAAATTAATACTGTCATCTAAACAATGTTGCACTAAATTCTTCTCCCTCTTGAGTTACATACACTCCAGTGGAGGAAAATATTTTAAGGAATATCTCAGCTTGGGAGGATGATGAGCAAGTTATACACTTACTAAATGTGAGTGTGATAACTTACTTAAAGGTGCTATGTTTTAGATATATAACGGTGTTACACTAAGGTTGTCTCTCTCCTGTCTGAGGTTTATCTGCTGAAGTGGATCTTAAAAAGAAAAACTATTCATCCGGAAGGACATAACGGACCTTATAACAGGAAAGACTCCTGCATATTTATTTGTTTTACACATGTAACTTTTTGTGCGCCACATGGTTTCTCTCCCGTCGAATGTATCTATGTTTATGGTTTGGCGAACCATCTGAGTAACCTGGGCTGCACTCTAAAGTTTATTGCGCAATTGTTTTTCTGGTGATTTTCTATCTTTCTATTACATATTAGCCCTCATTCCGAGTTGTTCGCTCGCTAGCTGCTTTTAGCAGCATTGCACACGCTAAGCCGCCGCCTAGTGGGAGTGAATCTTAGCTTAGCAGAATAGCGAACGAAAGATAAGCAAAATTGCGATCAGAAATTTCTTTGCAGTTTCCGAGTAGCTCGACACTTACTCTGCCACTGTGATCAGTTCAGTCCTTTTTGTTCCTGGTTTGACGTCACAAACACACGCAGCGTTCGCCCAGACGCTCCCCCGTTTCTCCAGCCACTCCTGCGTTTTTCCAAGAAACGGCAGCGTTTTTTCACACACGCCCATAAAACGTCCAGTTTCCGCCCAGAAACACCCACTTCCTGTCAATCACACTCCGATCACCAGAATGAAGAAATTTCTTCGTTAAGCCGTGAGTAAAATACCAAACTTCTTAGCAAATTTACTTGGCGCAGGCGCGGTGCGAACATTGCGCATGCGCAGTTTGCGGAAAATCCCTGCGATGCGATGAAAAATAACGAGCGAACAACTCGGAATGAGAGCCATAGTGCCACACACAGTTATACCACTGACACCATTTTATGTCCCACACACAAAAATGCCCCTTATAAATTATGCCCCCAGTGGTGGGCTGGTGGTACTGCATACATTACTGCGTACCACCACCATATTTATTAATGGTACTCCATACCACCCTACTTTTAGCACTGCCTGCAATGCCAATAAGACACAAAATTGAAAGATAATGATGGTACGCTACTACTCTCGGAGCGTCTCACCTGCAACGGGCATGACATATAAATGCTATGTGTACAAGGCAAGATGCCTCGCTCCAATACCGCTGCGTTCGGCACAGGTTACTATTCCCAATTGTAGTCCACGTGGATGGTAAAGTATGGAAAAGTTTTTAAAAAAAATAAAAAAAAATTGTAAAAAAACTCATCGACCTTTTCACCTGTCCCACGTCAACATTTTCAATGCGTCAAACTTTTCCCATGTCGACAATGGTTGACCTATTGACTGTCGACCTACCATCTGGATACCTGTACTACAATGGTCATTTGAAGCAAATGGAAGTTGGCCTAAACTTGAAAAAGATAATGATTTGTTATATAGGAGGGGGAACCCACCTTGTCGCTTCGTTACTTAGAAAAGCTTTAATCGTTCATTCATTAATCATTCAGTCAAAAAACGCTGCTACGTGTCGCCATATTTCTATAGAATGACAGCTATACATTACCAGTGATTTAGATGAATTAAGAGGCCTGGTCTGCAGAGATTTCACTGTAACGCACAATTAGGAAAGATTATTATCATTGCAGTCTCAGTCGTCAGAAGTCCATAGATGCCGGCATGCCACGTATGGCGGTCATATATTATCCATAATGATTAGCCTCTAAATAACGTATGATGGGGGTCATTCCGAGTTGATCGCTAGCTGCCGTTGTTCGCTGCGTAGCGATCAGTGAAAAAATGGCTAATCTGCGCATGCGTATGCACCGCAATGCGCACGCGCGACGTACGGGTACAAAGAGCATCAAGGTTTTGCACAGGTTCTAGCGACGCTTTCAGTCGCACAGCCGATCGCAAGGAGATTGACAGGAAGAGGGCATTTCTGGGTGTCAACTGACCGTTTTCTGGGAGTGTTTGGAACAACGCAGGCGTGGCCAGGCGTTTGCTGGGTGGGTATCTGATGTCATTACCGTGTCATTCGTCGCAGCAATCATCGCACAGAATAAGTAACTACAGGGCTGCTCTTGTTCTCCACAAAATGTGTTTGCAGGCGCTCTGCTGCACACTCCTGCAAAGCGAAAATACACTCCCCCGTGGGCGGCGACTATGCGTTTACACGGCTGCTAAAAACTGCTAGCGAGCGATCAACTCGGAATGACCCCCAATATCACTTATACAGGATGGCTTTCACATGCATCTATGCAATCTGCTGACTTTCGTCAGTTCTCCCGGGCTAAGGGTTGGGTAGACTCGCCTCTCCACCCCCACCCACTACACACTGGGCTCAATGGCTCGGCTTGCGGTCAGTCATTTCCAGTCTGCTCTATGGTACAAACTGTCCCCACCGCCTACACCTAGCCTCTCCGTTACGTTCCAGAGAAGTGAAATGGCAAGTATTCATCTGTATCTACAGTATATGAAGGGTGACCTGTCCTGTCTCAGTCATGTGCCGTGTGACAGGGAGCACGATATTGGCTCATCCGTATTTTATGGCTTCTCTCACTAAATGTTCCAAGGGTTTGGTAGGTCGCAGTGACCTGCTCTTGGCTATCTTGTTGTTTACTGCCAAATAATACGTTCAGTACTAATCCCATTGTGAAATGCTATTTTGTACAAAGCTCCAATTTCTGCTTCATTATTTTATTATATATTTATTTGGTGAATCCCCTTCTGCAATGAAAGTACCTTATGATTAAAGACTGAACAGTCAGCAGGCCTGGCTAACCTGTGGCTCTCCAGCTGTTGTGAAACTACACATCCCAGCATGCCCTGCCGCAGTTTTAGCATTCCTTAATAGCAAAGCTGTGGCTGGGCATGTTAGGACTTGTAGTTTCACAAAAGCTGGAGAGCCACAGGTTGGCCAGGCATGGAACAGTGGGTTAGACGTAATTTGGTTGCCAGCCAGAAGTGGTTGAGAAGTCAAGACTGAGCTATAATCTTATCGGTTGCTATGGGTTACAGCACATTGGCATCAGCATGTTTTAATCAATGCTTTTTGTTACTCAAATGTAAATATTTTGCAATGCTATAAACATTTAGCAACTGTAATAATAATAATAATAATAATAATAAGATTTTACTTACCGGTAAATCTATTTCTCGTAGTCCGTAGAGGATGCTGGGACTCCGTAAGGACCATGGGGGATAGACGGGCTCCGCAGGAGATAGGGCACTTTAAGAAAGCTTTGGATTCTGGGTGTGCACTGGCTCCTCCCTCTATGCCCCTCCTCCAGACCTCAGTTAGGGAAACTGTGCCCAGTGGAGATGGACAGTACGAGGAAGGATTTTTGTAAATCTAAGGGCGAGATCCATACCAGCCACACCAATCACTCCGTATAACTTGTGATAAACTACCCAGTTAACAGTATGAACAACAACATAGCCTCGGTCCAAACCCGATAAACTATAACATAACCCTTATGTAAGCAATAACTATATACAAGTCTTGCAGAAGAAGTCCGCACATGGGACGGGCGCCCAGCATCCTCTACGGACTACGAGAAATAGATTTACCGGTAAGTAAAATCTTATTTTCTCTAACGTCCTTGAGGATGCTGGGACTCCGTAAGGACCATGGGGATTATACCAAAGCTCCCAAACGGGCGGGAGAGTGCGGATGACTCTGCAGAGACCGATTAAGCAAACAGGAGGTCCTCCTCAGCCAGGGTATCAAACTTGTAGAACTTTGCAAAGGTGTTTGACCCCGACCAAGTAGCTGCTCGGCACAACTATAATGCCGAGATCCCTCGGGCAGCCGCCCAAGAAGAGCCCACCTTCCTAGTGGAATGGGCTTTAACCGATTTAGGCAATGGTACTCCTGCCGTAGAATGCGCCTGCTGAATCGTGTTACAGATCCAGCGAGCAATAGTCTGCTTTGAAGGAGGAGCGCCAACCTTGTTGGCCGCATACAGAACAAACAGAGCTTCAGTCTTCCTGATCCTAGCCGTACTGGTCACGTAAATCTTCAAAGCCCTGACCACATCCAGGGACTCGGAATCCTCCAAGTCCCGTGTAGCCACAGGCACGACAATAGGTTGGTTCACATGAAAAGATGAGACCACTTTTGGCACAAATTGAGGACGAGTCCTCAACTCTGCCCTATCCACGTGAAAAACCAAGAATGGGCTTTTATGTGATAAAGCCGCCAATTCTGAAACACGCCTTGCCGAAGCTAACGCCAACAACATGACTACTTTCCACGTGAGGTATTTCAACTCCACTGTTTTGAGTGGTTCAAACCAAGGCGACTTGAGGAAACGTAACACCACGTTAAGATCCCAAGGCGCCACCGGAGGTACAAAGGGAGGCTGAATATGTAGCACTCCCTTCACAAAAGTCTGTTCTTCAGGAATAGAGGCCAATTCTCTTTGAAAGAAAATGGATAAGGCCAAAATTTGGACCTTTATGGACCCTAATTTTAGGCCCAAATTCACTCCCGTTTGAAGGAAGTGAAGTAGACGGCCCAAATGGAACTCCTCCGTAGGAGCCGCCTTGGCCTCACACCAAGAAACATATTTTCGCCATATACGGTGATAATGTTTCAACGTCACGTCTTTCCTAGCCTTGATCAGGGTAGGAATGACCTCCTCCGGATTCCCTTTTTCCGCTAGGATCCGGCGTTCAACCGCCATGCCGTCAAACGCAGCCGCGGTAAGTCTTGGAACAGACAGGGCTCCTGCTGCAGCAGGTCCTGCCTTAGAGGAAGAGGCCACGGATCTTCTGTGAGCAACTCTTGCAGCTCCGGATACTAAGTCCTCCGTGGCCAATCTGGAACAATGAGGATTGTTCTGATCCTGCTTATTCTTATTATTCTCAACACCTTGGGTATGAGAGGAAGAGGAGGAAACACATAGACCGATCTGAACACCCAAGGTGTCACCAGAGCGTCTACCGCTACCGCCTGAGGGTCCCTTGACCTGGCGCAATACCGTTTTAGCTTTTTGTTGAGACGGGACGCCATCATGTCTATTTGAGGCAGTCCCCACCGACCTGTGATCTGTGCGAAGACTTCTTGATGAAATCCCCACTCTCCCGGATGCAGGTCGTGCCTGCTGAGGAAGTCCGCCTCCCAGTTGTCCACCCCCGGGATGAACACTGCTGATAGTGCGCTTACATGGCCTTCCGCCCTGCGTAGAATCCTGGTCGCTTCTGCCATGGCCACTCTGCTCCGCGTTCCGCCTTGGCGGTTTACATGAGCCACTGCCATGACATTGTCTGACTGAATCAGAACCGGTTTGTCCCGAAGCAATTTTTCCGCTTGACGCAGGGCGTTGTATATGGCCCTCAACTCCAGGACGTTGATGTGGAGACAAGTCTCTAGATTTGACCAGAGACCTTGGAAATTTCTTCCCAGTGTGACTGCTCCCCAGCCTCGGAGGCTTGCGTCTGTGGTCACCGGGACCCAGTCCTGAATGTCGAACCTGCGACCCTCTAGTAGGTGAGCACTGTGCAGCCACCACAGGAGAGATACCCTGGTCCTGGGAGACAGGGTGATCCTTTGATGCATTTGTAAATGGGACCCAGACCACTTGTCCAAGAGGTCCCATTGAAAAGTCCTCGCATGGAACCTGCCGAAGGGGATGGCCTCGTATGAAGCTACCATCTTCCGCAGAACCCGTATGCAATGATGCACTGAAACCTTTTTTGGCTTTAATAGGTTCCTGACCAGGGCTATGAGCTCCTGAACCTTTTCGATCGGAAGAAAAACCTTTTTCTGGTCTGTGTCTAGAATCAGGCCCAAAAAAGGTCAGACGCGTTGTAGGGACTAGCTGGGACTTCGGTATATTGAGAATCCAGCTCTGTAACTGCAACGTCTTCATGGACAGAGACACGCTGTCCAGCAACTTCTCCCGAGATCTCGCCTTTATGAGGAGATCGTCCAAGTATGGGATAATTGTGACACCCTGCCTGCGCAGGAGCACCATCATTTCCGCCATTACCTTGGTGAAAATTCTCGGGGCCGTGGAAAGCCCAAACGTCAACGTCTGAAATTGGTAGTGACAGTCCTGCACTGCAAATCTCAGGAACGCCTGGTGAGGGGGGAATATCGGAACATGAAGGTAAGCATCCTTTATGTCCAGGGACACCATCCAATCCCCACCCTCCAGGCTGGCGATGACCGCCCTGAGTGATTCCATTTTGAACTTGAACCTCTTCAAGTACAGGTTCAGGGATTTTAGATTTAAAATGGGTCTGACCGAACCGTCTGGTTTCGGGACCACAAATAGGGTTGAGTAATATCCCTCTCCTTGCTGGAGATGAGGAACTGTGACTATCACCTGTTGAATATACAATTTTTGGATTGCTAACAACACTAGCTCCCTCTCTGACGGGGAAGCCGGCAGAGCCGATTTGAAAAACCGGCGAGGAGGCAAGTCTTCGAATTCCAGTCTGTATCCCTGAGAAACAATCTCTAATGCCCAGGGATCCACCTGCGAGCGAACCCAGACGTGGCTGAAAAACCGAAGACGAGCCCCCACTAGATCTGCCTCCCCCCGGGAAGCCCCAGCGTCATGCGGTGGACTTTGCAGATGCAGGGGAGGACTTCTGCTCCTGGGAACTAGCTGTGTGCAGCTTTTTTCCCTTGCCTTTTCCTCTGGCAACAAAGGACGATCCCCGTACCTTCTTGCTCTTATTGGAACGAAAGGACTGCATTTGATAATGAGGTGCCTTTTTTGTATGCTGCGGGGGAACATAAGGTAAGAAATTCGACTTACCCACCGTATCAGTAGAGACAAGGTCCGAGAGGCCGTCTCCAAACAACTCCTCCCCTTTGTAAGGCAAGGACTCCATATGCCGCTTTGAATCGGCGTCTCCCGTCCACTGTCGGGTCCACAAGAGCCGCCTAGCAGAAATAGACATAGCGTTTATTCTGGAGCTTAATAAACAAATATCTCTTTGAGCATCTCTCATATACAAGGCAGCATCTCTAATATGCTCTATGGTCATTAAAATGGCATCCCTATCTAAGGTGTCAATCTCCGTAGATAAGGAATCTGCCCATGCCACAACAGAACTACAAACCCAGGCTGACGCCATAGCCGGTCTAACAATAGTACCTGAATGAGTGTAAATGTGCTTCATGGTAATTTCCTGCCTGCGATCAGCAGGATCCTTGAGGGAAGCCGTATCCTGAGAAGGCAGTGCCACCTTTTTGGATAAGCGTGTCAGCACCTTGTCTACTTTAGGCGAAGATTCCCATCGTATCCTATCCGTTTGTGGAAAAGGATACGCCATAAGAATCCTTTTGGGAACTTGTGGTCTCCTATCTGGAGATTCCCAAGCCTTTTCGCACAATTCGCTCAGCTCAAATGAGGACGGAAAGGTGACCTCAGGCTTTTTCCCTTTATACATGTGTACCCTCGTGTCAGGGACAGGGGGTTCCTCAGTAATATGCAAAACCTCTTTAATGGCAATAATCATGTACCGAATACCTTTTGCCACCTTCGGCTGTAATTTTGCATCTTCATAGTCTACACTAGAATCAGTATCCGTGTCGGTATCTGTGTCATCGATCTGGGAAATGGTGCGCTTCTGAGGCCCCGAAGGTCCTGGCGCCACAGGGACAGGCATGGTCTGGCTACCTGACTGATCCCTAGCTTCAGCCTTGTCTAACCTTTTATGCAATAGATTGACATTTGCATTTAAGACATTCAGCATATCCACCCATTCCTGTGTCGGCGCTGCCGACGGCGATATGACATTCAAGCACTCCCCCTCCACATTAAGCGAGCCTTCCTCGTCAAACATGTCGACACATGCGTACCGACACACTTCACACACACAGGGAAACTCTTTTCTGAAGACAGTATCCCCTTTAAGGCCCTTTGGAGAGACAGCGAGAGAGTATGCCAGCACACACCCCAGCGCAATGACCCTGGAGACCAACACAAAATGTTTTTCCCCCAGCCGCGCTGTATAATATGTTATCCGCCAATTATGTGCCCCCCCTCTCTTTTAAACACCCCTTCACCGTGTGTAAGCAGGGGAGAGTCCGGGGAGCTTCCTCTCAGCGGTGCTGTGGAGAGAAAATGGTGCTGGTGAGTGCTGAGGGAGAAGTCCCGCCCCCTCGGCGGCGGGCTTCTGTCCCGCTCAAGGTTATTAAAAAATGGCAGGGGCTCTTTTATATACATGTACAGTGCCCAACTGTACATGTATATTGTCTTTTGCCATAAGAGAGGTGTTATATTGCTGCCAAGGGCGCCCCCCCTGCGCCCTGCACCCTTACAGTGACCGGAGTATGTGAGGTGTATGGGAGCAATGACGCACAGCTGCGGTGCTGTGCGTTACCTCAGTGAAGCTCTGAAGGCTTCTGCCACCTGAAACGTTTTCTGACTTCGTTTCTTCTGGCTCTGTGAGGAGAACCAAAGAATTAATTTGTGTTGTTTTGCGCTAAACAGACAATAAAAATGCAGCATATACACCTTAGAAAAATCCACCAATTTTCCAATATACAACTGTTTACAAAATAGATAGGTTTATAGATTGCGCAGATTTGTGTCATAAAATGGTTACAAAAAATAAAACAAAATAAAGGAGTGTAACTTCCCTTTTGTTTCTTTTATGGGAGGGGAAGAACCCAGCAGGGTTCGAAATGCATTAAGCGGTGTGGCTGCTTTTCTTTTTTACCTGGTGGACTGAGGTGTAGACCTGATCCTGAATTTGTTCCTTTGGAGTATCCGGAACTCTGTGGACCTTTTGGATCGATGAGTATACAGTCATCTCTATCACCAGTGTTATTACATGCTTTTACATTTCTTATGTTTGTGAGTGCATTTTTATTAAAAATTCTTTCCCCCTGAATGGGAGTCTGCACTATTGCTTCGCCTTATTCTGTTTCAGTCTAAAGCCCAGGTGAACATCAGGAGAATCCAGTAGAAGTTTCTTCAAGTTTAAGATTTGTACAATGCTTCCAATATATTGACACATTGTGAGTGTTTTAATAAAAAACCCTTTTGATATTTATTGAATTGGATGTCTGCACTATTGTGTGATCATTGTTTTGCAGTTCAGATTATCCATTATATGGTGGCACCCGAGAAGTTACTGCCCCTCCCATAAAAGAAACAAAAGGGAAGTTACACTCCTTTATTTTGTTTTATTTTTTGTAACCATTTTATGACACAAATCTGCGCAATCTATACACCTATCTATTCTGTGAGGAGAACGGCAGCGCGGCTCTGGGGGTGGACGCCCAGTTAGAACCTGTGTTCACCCCTCTGGAGCTAATGGTGTCCAGTAGCCGAGGAAGCAGAGCCTATCAATTAAGAAGATCTGCCCCTCTCTCCTCAGTCCCTCGATGCAGGGAGCCTGTTGCCAGCAGTGCTCCCTGTAAAAATGTAGAAAAAATCCAAACAAAAATGCTTTTAGGCAGAGAACTCAGGGGAGGTCCCTGCAGTGCACCCATCTCGCTCTGGGCACAGTGTAAAAACTGAGGTCTGGAGGAGGGGCATAGAGGGAGGAGCCAGTGCACACCCAGAATCCAAAGCTTTCTTAAAGTGCCCTATCTCCTGCAGAGCCCGTCTATCCCCCATGCTCCTTACGGAGTCCCAGCATCCTCAAGGACGTTAGAGAAAATAATAATAATGATACAACCGGGCAAAGGTTTGCTTAGTGGAACATTTTACCCATTTTCACCCCCTTAGGAATCAAATCAATACCCTGTAGAATCCCTGCTTAGGGGGTGGCTGCACATTACTGTTTCCTGACCACCCAACAGGTCACATGTTCCAGTCAGCCAGTCCCGGCAGGTGCACAGGCAGAGTTGAGTAACTGTCACATTTTCCAGAGCACAATGGTGATACATTGTATATGATTGACATATGTTTTGCCACATAAATCCAAAACAAAGCAACCAATCACAACGCCAATATAATTCTGCACCTGTACAGACTAAGAGCTTTAATTTGACACACGATTTAACCCTGCATCATGGAAATAAGTAATTCGTAAAAATCACACTTACGCTATTAATACATAGATAATGAAAATCTTAATAATAAAACCAATAATACATTTCAGGATAAAAAAAAAAGCCAAATCTTCTCCATCGTATCCAGCAGTCCTTCCCCAAATATCACAGCCGATACCACATAATCCGCTGTTTTTCAATTTATGGTTGCATTAGGTGCCCTCTATCAGCTGCCATCATAATTCTGATATACGGACTAGGAGCGACCGCGCTGAAAACTGCCTCAGCGCAGGGACAGCTTACAAGCGGCACGGTGGAAGAGACTGGGGCATCCGGCGTAAGAGGTTTTTTTTTATGGCTGAACGGTTGTACAGAGTGCTCTGGAGGGCCACTATTTACAATATTGAAATCGCGGCTGTCAGTGAGACTTGACGCTGTCCTGTGAATGAACTCAAGAAAAATTTCTGCTGTGGAAAACTAAAAGCACCTTTTATCCACTAATGTTCCCTCAAGTTCCATCAGTGTATTTCCACGACAGAATTTGTCTGACACACGAAAAGCAGTAACACAGCAGACAATTAACAAGCTTAATCCATTACATTTCATTTTTCTACCACTTTCAAAAGAGGGACATGCCAGCACTATATAACTCTTATCGCTCTCTAAAGGTTATTTTTTTTCTGAACTTTATACTGTACATATAATTTTTACATGAATTTTGTTCCATATAGCAATGTCTTCAACACTACAGTATTCTTGCATACAGTATGTGCAACAGCAGCCCAGCATAACTGCTCTGTGCTGCTGGAGACCCTGCTTCTTCCACTATATGACTCTGTGGCTTCCTGCTGCCTCCATTCCCCTCCTCACATCATGTTACTTCCTCTGTCACATGCAGCCCTGTCCTCACTGACACATCAATCATCTCCTGATATACTCTGTGCTGCTGGGGACCCTGCTCCTCCCACTATATAACTCCCAGTCTGTGGCTTCCTGCTTCCTCCATTCCCCTCCTCACATCATGTCACTGCCCCTGTCACATGCAGTCCTGTCCTCACTGACACATCCCTCATCTCCTGATATACTCTGTGCTGCTGGGCACCCTGCTCCTCTTATTATATAACTCCCAGTCTGTGGCTTCCTGCTGCTTCCATTCCCCTCCTCACATCATGTCACTGCCCCTGTCACATGCAGCTCTGTCCTCACTGACACATCACTCATCTCCTGATATACTCTGTGCTGCTGGGGACCCTACTCCTCCCACTATATAACTCTCAGCCTGTGGCTTCCTGCTGCCTCCATTCCCCTCCTCACATCATGTCACTGCCCCTATCACATGCAGCCCTGTCCTCACTGACACATCACTCATCTCCTGATATACTCTGTGCTGCTGGGGACCCTGCTCCTCCCACTATATAACTCTCAGTCTGTGGCTTCCTGCTGCCTCCATTCCCCTCCTCACATCATGTCACTGCCCCTGTCACATGCAGCCCTGTCCTCACTGACACATCACTTATCTCCTGATATACTCTGTGCTGCTGGGGACTTTGCTCTTCCTACTATACAACTCTCAGTCTGTGGCTTCCTGCTGCCTCCATTCCCCTCCTCACATCATGTCACTGCCCCTGTCACATGCAGCCCTGTCCTCACTGACACATCACTCATCTCCTGATTTACTCTGTGCTGCTGGGACCCTGCTCCTCCCACTAAATAACTCTCAGCCTGTGGCTTCCTGCTGCCTCCATTCCCCTCCTCACATCATGTCACTGCCCCTGTCACATGCAGCCCTGTCCTCACTGACACATCACTCATCTCCTGATTTACTCTGTGCTGCTGGGGGACCCTGCTCCTCCCACTATATAACTCTCAGTCTGTGGCTTCCTGCTGCCTATATTCCCCTCCTCACATCATGTCACTGCCCCTGTCACATGCAGCCCTGTCCTCACTGACACATCACTCATCTCCTGATATACTCTGTGCTGCTGGGGATCCTGCTCCTCCCACTATATAACTCTCAGTCTGTGGTTTCCTGCTGCCTCCATTCCCCTCCTCACATCATGTCACTGCCCCTGTCACATGCAGCCCTGTCCTCACTGACACATCACTCATCTCCTGATATACTCTGTGCTGCTAGGGACCCTGCTCCCCCCACTATATAACTCTCAGTCTGTGGCTTCCTGCTGCCTCCATTCCCCTCCTCACATCATGTCACTGCCCCTGTCACATGCAGCCCTGTCCTCACTGACACATCACTCATCTCCTGATTTACTCTGTGCTGCTGGGACCCTGTTCCTCCCACTATATAACTCTCAGTCTGTGGCTTCCTGCTGCCTCCATTCCCCTCCTCACATCCTGTCACTGCCCCTGTCACATGCAGCCCTGTCCTCACTGATACATCACTCATCTCCTGATATACTCTGTGCTGCTGGGGACCCTGCTCCTCCCACTATATAACTCTCAGTCTGTGGCTTCCTGCTGCCTCCATTCCCCTCCTTACATCATGTCACTGCCCCTGTCACATGCAGCCCTGTCCTCACTGACACATCACTCATCTCCTGATATACTCTGTGCTGCTGGGGGACCCTGCTCCTCCCACTATATAACTCTCAGTCTGTGGCTTCCTGCTGCCTATATTCCCCTCCTCACATCATGTCACTGCCCCTGTCACATGCAGCCCTGTCCTCACTGACACATCACTCATCTCCTGATATACTCTGTGCTGCTGGGGGACCCTGCTCCTCCCACTATATAACTCTCAGTCTGTGGCTTCCTGCTGCCTATATTCCCCTCCTCACATCATGTCACTGCCCCTGTCACATGCAGCCCTGTCCTCACTGACACATCACTCATCTCCTGATATACTCTGTGCTGCTGGGGATCCTGCTCCTCCCACTATATAACTCTCAGTCTGTGGTTTCCTGCTGCCTCCATTCCCCTCCTCACATCATGTCACTGCCCCTGTCACATGCAGCCCTGTCCTCACTGACACATCACTCATCTCCTGATATACTCTGTGCTGCTAGGGACCCTGCTCCCCCCACTATATAACTCTCAGTCTGTGGCTTCCTGCTGCCTCCATTCCCCTCCTCACATCATGTCACTGCCCCTGTCACATGCAGCCCTGTCCTCACTGACACATCACTCATCTCCTGATTTACTCTGTGCTGCTGGGACCCTGTTCCTCCCACTATATAACTCTCAGTCTGTGGCTTCCTGCTGCCTCCATTCCCCTCCTCACATCCTGTCACTGCCCCTGTCACATGCAGCCCTGTCCTCACTGATACATCACTCATCTCCTGATATACTCTGTGCTGCTGGGGACCCTGCTCCTCCCACTATATAACTCTCAGTCTGTGGCTTCCTGCTGCCTCCATTCCCCTCCTTACATCATGTCACTGCCCCTGTCACATGCAGCCCTGTCCTCACTGACACATCACTCATCTCCTGATATACTCTGTGCTGCTGGGGATCCTGCTCCTCCCACTATATAACTCTCAGTCTGTGGTTTCCTGCTGCCTCCATCCCCCTCCTCACATCATGTCACTGCCCCTGTCACATGCAGCCCTGTCCTCACTGACACATCACTCATCTCCTGATATACTCTGTGCTGCTTGGGACCCTGCCCCTCCCACTATATAACTCTGTCTGTGGCTTCCTGCTGCCTCCATTCCCCTCCTCACATCATGTCACTGCCCCTGTCACATGCAGCCCTGTCCTCACTGACACATCACTCATCTCCTGATTTACTCTGTGCTGCTGTGGAACCCTGCTCCTCCCACTATATAACTCTCAGTCTGTGGCTTCCTGCTGCCTCCATTCCCCTCCTCACATCATGTCACTGCTCCTGTCACATGCAGCTCTGTCCTCACTGACACATCACTCATCTCCTGATATACTCTGTGCTGCTGGGGACCCTGCTCCCCCCACTATATAACTCTCAGTCTGTGGCTTCCTGCTGCCTCCATTCCCCTCCTCACATCATGTCACTGCCCCTGTCACATGCAGCCCTGTCCTCACTGACACATCACTCATCTCCTGATATACTCTGTGCTGCTGGGGACACTGCTCCTCCCACTATATAACTCTCAGTCTGTGGCTTCCTGCTGCCTCCATTCCCCTCCTCACATCATGTCACTGCCCCTGTCACATGCAGCCCTGTCCTCACTGACACATTAATCATCTCCTGATATACTCTGTGCTGCTGGGGACCCTGCTCCTCCCACTATATAACTCTCAGTCTGTGGCTTCCTGCTGCCTCCATTCCCCTCCTCACATCATGTCACTGCTCCTGTCACATGCAGCTCTGTCCTCACTGACACATCACTCATCTCCTGATATACTCTGTACTGCTGGGGACCCTGCTCCTCCCACTATATAACTCTCAGTCTGTGGCTTCTTGCTGCCTCCATTCCCCTGCTCACATCATGTCACTGCCCCTGTCACATGCAGCCCTGTCCTCACTGACACATCACTCATCTCCTGATATACTCTGTGCTGCTGGGGATCCTGCTCCTCCCACTATATAACTCTCAGTCTGTGGTTTCCTGCTGCCTCCATCCCCCTCCTCACATCATGTCACTGCCCCTGTCACATGCAGCCCTGTCCTCACTGACACATCACTCATCTCCTGATATACTCTGTGCTGCTTGGGACCCTGCCCCTCCCACTATATAACTCTGTCTGTGGCTTCCTGCTGCCTCCATTCCCCTCCTCACATCATGTCACTGCCCCTGTCACATGCAGCCCTGTCCTCACTGACACATCACTCATCTCCTGATTTACTCTGTGCTGCTGTGGAACCCTGCTCCTCCCACTATATAACTCTCAGTCTGTGGCTTCCTGCTGCCTCCATTCCCCTCCTCACATCATGTCACTGCTCCTGTCACATGCAGCTCTGTCCTCACTGACACATCACTCATCTCCTGATATACTCTGTGCTGCTGGGGACCCTGCTCCCCCCACTATATAACTCTCAGTCTGTGGCTTCCTGCTGCCTCCATTCCCCTCCTCACATCATGTCACTGCCCCTGTCACATGCAGCCCTGTCCTCACTGACACATCACTCATCTCCTGATATACTCTGTGCTGCTGGGGACACTGCTCCTCCCACTATATAACTCTCAGTCTGTGGCTTCCTGCTGCCTCCATTCCCCTCCTCACATCATGTCACTGCCCCTGTCACATGCAGCCCTGTCCTCACTGACACATTAATCATCTCCTGATATACTCTGTGCTGCTGGGGACCCTGCTCCTCCCACTATATAACTCTCAGTCTGTGGCTTCCTGCTGCCTCCATTCCCCTCCTCACATCATGTCACTGCTCCTGTCACATGCAGCTCTGTCCTCACTGACACATCACTCATCTCCTGATATACTCTGTACTGCTGGGGACCCTGCTCCTCCCACTATATAACTCTCAGTCTGTGGCTTCTTGCTGCCTCCATTCCCCTGCTCACATCATGTCACTGCCCCTGTCACATGCAGCCCTGTCCTCACTGACACATCACTCATCTCCTGATTTACTCTGTGCTGCTGGGACCCTGCTCCTCCCACTATACAACTCTCAGTCTGTGGCTTCCTGCTGCCTCCATTCCCCTCCTCACATCATGTCACTGCCCCTGTCACATGCAGCCCTGTCCTCACTGACACATCACTCATCTCCTGATATACTTTGTGCTGCTGGGGACTCTGCTCTTCCTACTATACAACTCTCAGTCTGTGGCTTCCTGCTGCCTCCAGGCCGGACTGCGCAGGGGGTGGTCCGCAGCGGCTGTGTGACATCACATGCAGCCACTGCGACCATGGGCAACCACGAGTAACTCCCGGCTAGCCGCAGGAGCAGCACCACTGGCCGGGAGTTACTCAACAAGTACAAAAGCACTTGTGGGGGGAAAGGGGGCAAGACAGACATGCGGGGTGCATGGGCGTCCCCCCGCATGTCTGGGAACACGATCGTAGCTGTGCTAAATTTAGCACAACTACGATCAACTCGGAATGACTCCCGATATTCCTACCGAGACGACCACTGGCTGCAGTGCTAAGCCGTCTTGGGGCATACTTACCATCAGCGCACCACTGGAGAAACTATGCCCGCTATAGGTGGTTGCTATATCCTATCGTCTAAAGGCCACTACAACGTATTTGCAATGCCCTGCTGCAAGGGGACGTTTTACAATGAACAAAAAACGCCCGCTGCATCATTAATTTACTAGCGTTTGCCCGCGGCTTCACTCACGTGGATGCCTGTTATTACTCAGCGGAACTAATTTTACAAAGACAGTAGTGCCATCTAATGCTGTAATGTAGAGTTTATACCGTACACATTGATCACAAAAAAAATTTGAAAACAATATTTGCTTTTTTCCCTTCAGGGATTAACACAAAAAGATGCTCGGGGTTACTAACTCGTGAGCAAGCCACATATAGCTGCCCAATGGGAGAAGCAGCTGGTCCTGAGATCCACGCCTACAGCCCTGAGCGTTCACCCCTGCGACTTATTGCTCTTCATAGTGAAGCAGGCGCTTATAGGAAACTGAAGGCGCTTGAACTGGAAAGGAAAATTGTTGGGGATAAGGCGTATACGTGGTATCAACAAAGTCTCACCTGCGCCAAATCCCGTTAAAATCTCTTCCTCAGGTTCCTGTGCAGAGCAGTCACTATAAGTCGGGTTCTGTTGCATAACTTGGGCGGAGTCAAGTTTCGTAGAACCATGATCGGAACACCAACTTTCATTGCGCCAAGCGTCTGTTTCTTCCTTTATTGCTCCTCTACCTGATGTCACATCGAGATCATACCGGTGTGGATCATTGGATCAACAGTGTCTAGGTCGACCACTATGGGTTGACAGTCACTAGGTCGACAGGGCTGGAAGTTCGACATGTGCTAGGTCGACAGGTCAAAAGGTCGACATTAGTTTTTATTTGGGGGGGTTGGTATAGTTTTCTTCATAGAGTGACCGGGTACCCCAATTAGTGCACTGTGTCCCCTCTCAAGGTGCTTCGCTCGCCATGCTTCGCTCGGCACAGATTACCGTTCCAATCGTAGTCCGCGTGGATCGTTAAGTATGAAAAAGTTAAAAAAAAGAAAAAACTTTGAAAAACTCATGTTGACCTTTTGACCTGTCGACCTAGAAACACTGTCGACCTATAGTGGTCGACCTAAACATTGTCGACCTAGACAGTGTCGATCTTCAGACCGGATGCCGATCATACATACCTCAGTGTCTTCCTAGGTCACTAAGGTATAAAATAGTGAGAAGAACGCCATCCAAATTTATCCAGTAGATTTTGCGTGATGCCAGTACGGACAGACAGAAAAAAAATACATATTTTTTGTTATTTCGACTCGCTAGTTCCAAACAGTTCCTAGAAGTTTATTTCTCAAAAATAAAATTGCTACTGGATGTACAGACACAATCCTCGCAGTTTTATTATATGTATAGATTAACAGTTACTTATACTGTGTAGCGAAAGCATATTCCGTAGCGCTTTGCAGTTGGGAACAAATAGTAATAAAACAACGCCAGGAAATAACAGAGAGGTATGAGGGCCCTGCTCGCAAACTTTCAATCTACAGGGAAAGTAAAGACGTCTGTGTATATCCCTACCGGTTCCGGTATGAATGGTCGACCATGTTATGGTCGACAGTCATTAGGTCGACCACTATTGGTCGACATTGACATGGTCGACATGGACACATGGTCGACACATGAAAATGGTCGACACATAAAAGGTCGACATATGAAAAGGTCGACGTGAGTTTTTTAACTTTTTTTGGTGTCGTTTTTTGCGTAAAGTGACTGGGAACCCCAATTAGTGCACCACGTCCCCTCGCATGGCTCGCTTCGCTCGCCATGCTTCGGGCATGGTGCCTTCGCTCCGCTACCGCTTCGCTCGGCACACTTTACCGTTCCAATCGTAGTCCATGTGGATCGTAAAGTATGGAAAAGTTCCCCAATATAATTAAAAAAAAAACAACAACTCATGTCGACCTTTTCATGTGTCGACCATTTTCATGTGTCGACCACGTGTCCATGTCGACCATGTCAATGTCGACCAATAGTGGTCGACCTAATGACTGTCAACCATGTGAACGGATACCATCCCTACCACCTACATGTATGTAACAATTATGAATTCTTGCCTGTAATATATGTCGCAGTAATCTTATCATCTAAGACATCTTTAAAGCGGTATCTACGGAAGAAAATCCTGTACTGGCCCCTAGACAGGTTTATAGGTCGTACTCATCCTCTCCTAGAAGAAGCACTTGTAAGGTGCGCATGTATTATTTGGAACAGGCTAATTCCTTCTGCCTTATGTCCCAACTTACAGTACATCCTCAGAGCTGTGATAGATGCTGATCACTTTGTAAAGTGTATTTTGCTCCCCACGGGTGAACTGAATGATGAAGAAATTGTTACCTGGCTCACTGGCTCGTGAGACGACCTTAAGCCTCAGACTAATAACACAGAGGAAAGGAAACGAGGTCTTTGATTAGGAAAGAAAAATTCCACGAGAAGCTTCGCTCACCCCACAGATCCGGCTAATTTCAGAAAATAAATCGCACTTAAAAGGAAAGCGTGGGTTTATCCCTTATTCCTGCAGCATTAAAGAGCGGACGGGTCCGGCGTTATTTATAGCTTACTACAAGTCATCTAAATGAGATTTAATGATAGATAGAATCAGAATCAGCTTTATTGGCCAGGTATACTTGCGTATACTAGGAATTTGTCTTCGGTTTGCTATACAACAGCCAAGTAGGTAACAGGTAAGCAGGTGTGTGTGTGTGTGTGTGTGTGGGGGGGGGGCAAGTAAAGTTACACAGATAGGTATACCGTAGGAACACAAGTTAGTTACATGTACGTCTAGTCAGTAGAGATGAGCGGGTTCGGTTTCTCTGAATCCGAACCCGCCAGAACTTCATGGTTTTTTTCACGGGTCCGAGCAGACTCGGATCTTCCCGCCTTGCTCGGTTAACCCGAGCGCGCCCGAACGTCATCATGACGCTGTCGGATTCTCGCGAGACTCGGATTCTATATAAGGAGCCGCGCGTCGCCGCCATTTTCACACGTGCATTGAGATTGATAGGGAGAGGACGTGGCTGGCGTCCTCTCCATTTAGATTATAAGAGACTGAGAGAGATTTACTGGAGCTGACTAGGAGGAGTACTGTTACTGTAGAAGTGTAGAGACTGAGTGGAGAGAGTTTACTAGTGAGGACAGTGCAGTTTACTTTATAATCCGTTCTCTGCCTGAAAAAAGCGATACACAGCACACAGTGACTCAGTCACATACCATATCTGTGTGCACTGCTCAGGCTCAGGCCAGTGTGCTGCATCATCTATTATCTATATATAATATTATATATATCTGTCTGACTGCTCAGCTCACACAGCTTATAATTGTGGGGGAGACTGGGGAGCACTACTGCAGTGCCAGTTATAGGTTATAGCAGGAGCCAGGAGTACATAATATATTATATAGTGAGTGACCACCAGACACACAGTGCAATTTATTTAATATATCCGTTCTCTGCCTGAAAAAAGCGATACACACAGTGACTCAGTCAGTCACATACCATATCTGTGTGCACTGCTCAGGCTCAGGCCAGTGTGCTGCATCATCTATTATCTATATATAATATTATATATATCTGTCTGACTGCTCAGCTCACACAGCTTATAATTGTGGGGGAGACTGGGGAGCACTACTGCAGTGCCAGTTATAGGTTATAGCAGGAGCCAGGAGTACATAATATATTATATAGTGAGTGACCACCAGACACACAGTGCAGTTTATTTAATATATCCGTTCTCTGCCTGAAAAAAGCGATACACACAGTGACTCAGTCAGTCACATACCATATCTGTGTGCACTGTGCAGTGCACTGCTCAGGCTCAGGCCAGTGTGCTGCATCATCTATATATATTATATATCTGTCTGACTGCTCAGCTCACACAGCTTATAATTGTGGGGGGAGACTGGGGAGCACTACTGCAGTGCCAGTTATAGGTTATAGCAGGAGCCAGGAGTACATATTATATTAAAATTAAACAGTGCACACTTTTGCTGCAGGAGTGCCACTGCCAGTGTGACTGACCAGTGACCTGACCACACTGACCACCAGTATAGTTAGTAGTATACTTATATTGTGATTGCCTGAAAAAGTTAAACACTCGTCGTGTGACTTCACTTGTGTGTTTTTTTTTTTTTTATTCTATAAAAATAAAACTCATTCTGCTGACAGACAGTGTCCAGCAGGTCCGTCATTATATAATATATAATATATACCTGTCCGGCTGCAGTAGTGATATATATATATTTTTTATATCATTTATCATCCAGTCGCAGCAGACACAGTACGGTAGTTCACGGCTGTGGCTACCTCTGTGTCTGCACTCGGCAGGCAGTCCGTCCATAATTGTATACCACCTAACCGTGGTTTTTTTTTCTTTCTTTATACATACATACTAGTTACGAGTATACTATCTCTTTATCAACCAGTCTATATTAGCAGCAGACACAGTACAGTGCGGTAGTTCACGGCTGTGGCTACCTCTGTGTCGGCACTCGGCAGCCCGTCCATAATTGTATATACCACCTAACCGTGGTTTTTTTTTCTTTCTTTATACATACATACTAGTTACGAGTATACTATCTCTTTATCAACCAGTCTATATTAGCAGCAGACACAGTACAGTGCGGTAGTTCACGGCTGTGGCTACCTCTGTGTCGGCACTCGGCAGCCCGTCCATAATTGTATATACCACCTAACCGTGGTTTTTTTTTCTTTCTTTATACATACATACTAGTTACGAGTATACTATCTCTTTATCAACCAGTCTATATATTAGCAGCAGACACAGTACAGTGCGGTAGTTCACGGCTGTGGCTACCTCTGTGTCGGCACTCGGCAGTCCGTCCATAATTGTATACTAGTATCCAATCCATCCATCTCCATTGTTTACCTGAGGTGCCTTTTAGTTGTGCCTATTAAAATATGGAGAACAAAAATGTTGAGGTTCCAAAATTAGGGAAAGATCAAGATCCACTTCCACCTCGTGCTGAAGCTGCTGCCACTAGTCATGGCCGAGACGATGAAATGCCAGCAACGTCGTCTGCCAAGGCCGATGCCCAATGTCATAGTACAGAGCATGTCAAATCCAAAACACCAAATATCAGTAAAAAAAGGACTCCAAAACCTAAAATAAAATTGTCGGAGGAGAAGCGTAAACTTGCCAATATGCCATTTACCACACGGAGTGGCAAGGAACGGCTGAGGCCCTGGCCTATGTTCATGGCTAGTGGTTCAGCTTCACATGAGGATGGAAGCACTCAGCCTCTCGCTAGAAAAATGAAAAGACTAAAGCTGGCAAAAGCAGTAGCACCGCAAAGAACTGTGCGTTCTTCGAAATCCCAAATCCACAAGGAGAGTCCGACTCCAATTGTGTCGGTTGCGATGCCTGACCTTCCCAACACTGGACGTGAAGAGCATGCGCCTTCCACCATTTGCACGCCCCCTGCAAGTGATGGAAGGAGCACCCGCAGTCCAGTTCCTGATAGTCAGATTGAAGATGTCAGTGTTGAAGTACACCAGGATGAGGAGGATATGGGTGTTGCTGGCGCTGGGGAGGAAATTGACCAGGAGGATTCTGATGGTGAGGTGGTTTGTTTAAGTCAGGCACCCGGGGAGACACCTGTTGTCCGTGGTAGGAATATGGCCGTTGACATGCCTGGTGAAAATACCAAAAAAATCAGCTCTTCGGTGTGGAAGTATTTCACCAGAAATGCGGACAACAGGTGTCAAGCCGTGTGTTCCCTTTGTCAAGCTGTAATAAGTAGGGGTAAGGACGTTAACCACCTCGGAACATCCTCCCTTATACGTCACCTGCAGCGCATTCATAATAAGTCAGTGACAAGTTCAAAAACTTGGGCCGACAGCGGAAGCAGTCCACTGACCAGTAAATCCCTTCCTCTTGTAACCAAGCTCACGCAAACCACCCCACCAACTCCCTCAGTGTCAATTTCCTCCTTCCCCAGGAATGCCAATAGTCCTGCAGGCCATGTCACTGGCAATTCTGACGAGTCCTCTCCTGCCTGGGATTCCTCCGATGCATCCTTGCGTGTAACGCCTACTGCTGCTGGCGCTGCTGTTGTTGCTGCTGGGAGTCGATGGTCATCCCAGAGGGGAAGTCGTAAGACCACTTTTACTACTTCCACCAAGCAATTGACTGTCCAACAGTCCTTTGCGAGGAAGATGAAATATCACAGCAGTCATCCTACTGCAAAGCGGATAACTGAGGCCTTGACATCCTGGGTGGTGAGAAACGTGGTTCCGGTATCCATCATTACTGCAGAGCCAACTAGAGACTTGTTGGAGGTACTGTGTCCCCGGTACCAAATACCATCTAGGTTCCATTTCTCTAGGCAGGCGATACCGAAAATGTACACAGACCTCAGAAAAAGAGTCACCAGTGTCCTAAAAAATGCAGCTGTACCCAATGTCCACTTAACCACGGACATGTGGACAAGTGGAGCAGGGCAGGGTCAGGACTATATGACTGTGACAGCCCACTGGGTAGATGTATGGACTCCCGCCGCAAGAACAGCAGCGGCGGCACCAGTAGCAGCATCTCGCAAACGCCAACTCTTTCCTAGGCAGGCTACGCTTTGTATCACCGCTTTCCAGAATACGCACATAGCTGAAAACCTCTTACGGCAACTGAGGAAGATCATCGCGGAATGGCTTACCCCAATTGGACTCTCCTGTGGATTTGTGGCATCGGACAACGCCAGCAATATTGTGTGTGCATTAAATCTGGGCCAATTCCAGCACGTCCCATGTTTTGCACATACCTTGAATTTGGTGGTGCAGAATTTTTTAAAAAACGACAGGGGCGTGCAAGAGATGCTGTCGGTGGCCAGAAGAATTGCGGGACACTTTCGGCGTACAGGCACCACGTACAGAAAACTGGAGCACCACCAAAAACTACTGAACCTGCCCTGCCATCATCTGAAGCAAGAAGTGGTAACGAGGTGGAATTCAACCCTGTATATGCTTCAGAGGTTGGAGGAGCAGCAAAAGGCCATTCAAGCCTATACAATTGAGCACGATATAGGAGGTGGGATGCACCTGTCTCAAGCGCAGTGGAGAATGATTTCAACGTTGTGCAAGGTTCTGATGCCCTTTGAACTTGCCACACGTGAAGTCAGTTCAGACACTGCCAGCCTGAGTCAGGTCATTCCCCTCATCAGGCTTTTGCAGAAGAAGCTGGAGACATTGAAGGAGGAGCTAACACGGAGCGATTCCGCTAGGCATGTGGGACTTGTGGATGGAGCCCTTAATTCGCTTAACAAGGATTCACGGGTGGTCAATCTGTTGAAATCAGAGCACTACATTTTGGCCACCGTGCTCGATCCTAGATTTAAAGCCTACCTTGGATCTCTCTTTCCGGCAGACACAAGTCTGCTGGGGTTCAAACACCTGCTGGTGAGTAAATTGTCAAGTCAAGCGGAACGCGACCTGTCAACAACATCTCCTCCTTCACATTCTCCCGCAACTGGGGGTGCGAGGAAAAGGCTCAGAATTCCGAGCCCACCCGCTGGCGGTGATGCAGGGCAGTCTGGAGCGACTGCTGATGCTGACATCTGGTCCGGACTGAAGGACCTGACAACGATTACGGACATGTCGTCTACTGTCACTGCATATGATTCTCTCACCATTGAAAGAATGGTGGAGGATTATATGAGTGACCGCATCCAAGTAGGCACGTCACACAGTCCGTACTTATACTGGCAGGAAAAAGAGGCAATTTGGAGGCCCTTGCACAAACTGGCTTTATTCTACCTAAGTTGCCCTCCCACAAGTGTGTACTCCGAAAGAGTGTTTAGTGCCGCCGCTCACCTTGTCAGCAATCGGCGTACGAGGTTACATCCAGAAAATGTGGAGAAGATGATGTTCATTAAAATGAATTATAATCAATTCCTCCGTGGAGACATTGACCAGCAGCAATTGCCTCCACAAAGTACACAGGAGCTGAGATGGTGGATTCCAGTGGGGACGAATTGATAATCTGTGAGGAGGGGGATGTACACGGTGATATATCGGAGGATGATGATGAGGTGGACATCTTGCCTCTGTAGAGCCAGTTTGTGCAAGGAGAGATTAATTGCTTCTTTTTTGGTGGGGGTCCAAACCAACCCGTCATATCAGTCACAGTCGTGTGGCAGACCCTGTCACTGAAATGATGGGTTGGTTAAAGTGTGCATGTCCTGTTTATACAACATAAGGGTGGGTGGGAGGGCCCAAGGACAATTCCATCTTGCACCTCTTTTTTCTTTTCTTTTTCTTTGCGTCATGTGCTGTTTGAGGAGGGTTTTTTGGAAGGGACATCCTGCGTGACACTGCAGTGCCACTCCTAGATGGGCCCGGTGTTTGTGTCGGCCACTAGGGTCGCTTATCTTACTCACACAGTCAGCTACCTCATTGCGCCTCTTTTTTTCTTTGCGTCATGTGCTGTTTGGGGAGGGTTTTTTGGAAGGGACATCCTGCGTGACACTGCAGTGCCACTCCTAGATGGGCCCGGTGTTTGTGTCGGCCACTAGGGTCGCTTATCTTACTCACACAGTCAGCTACCTCATTGCGCCTCTTTTTTTCTTTGCGTCATGTGCTGTTTGGGGAGGGTTTTTTGGAAGGGACATCCTGCGTGACACTGCAGTGCCACTCCTAGATGGGCCCGGTGTTTGTGTCGGCCACTAGGGTCGCTTATCTTACTCACACACTCAGCTACCTCATTGCGCCTCTTTTTTTCTTTGCGTCATGTGCTGTTTGGGGAGGGTTTTTTGGAAGGGACATCCTGCGTGACACTGCAGTGCCACTCCTAGATGGGCCCGGTGTTTGTGTCGGCCACTAGGGTCGCTTATCTTACTCACACAGCTACCTCATTGCGCCTCTTTTTTTCTTTGCGTCATGTGCTGTTTGGGGAGGGTTTTTTGGAAGGGACATCCTGCGTGACACTGCAGTGCCACTCCTAGATGGGCCCGGTGTTTGTGTCGGCCACTAGGGTCGCTAATCTTACTCACACAGCTACCTCATTGCGCCTCTTTTTTTCTTTGCGTCATGTGCTGTTTGGGGAGGGTTTTTTGGAAGGGCCATCCTGCGTGACACTGCAGTGCCACTCCTAGATGGGCCCGGTGTTTGTGTCGGCCACTAGGGTCGCTTATCTTACTCACACAGCAACCTCGGTGCAAATTTTAGGACTAAAAATAATATTGTGAGGTGTGAGGTATTCAGAATAGACTGAAAATGAGTGGAAATTATGGTTTTTGAGGTTAATAATACTTTGGGATCAAAATGACCGCCAAATTCTATGATTTAAGCTGTTTTTTAGGTTTTTTGGAAAAAAACACCCGAATCCAAAACACACCCGAATCCGACAAAAAAAATTCGGTGAGGTTTTGCCAAAACGCGGTCGAACCCAAAACACGGCCGCGGAACCGAACCCAAAACCAAAACACAAAACCCGAAAAATTTCCGGCGCTCATCTCTACTAGTCAGTCAGTGTTCAGGAGTTCAGCAGGCGGACCGCTTGGGGAAAGAAACTTTTGAGGCTTCTGGTGGATCTGGCGGGGACAGCCCTGTAACGCCTGCCTGAAGGAAGCAAGTTAATCATGCTGTGGCCGGGGTGTAGCTGGTCTTTTACTATCTTCATTGCCCGCTTTTTAGCTCTGGACAAGTACAGGTCCTGGACTGAGGGAAGGTCGGCCCCGATGATCTTCTCTGCGGTTCTGACCACCTTTTGGAGCCTGCATCTGTCCCTCGCGCTGGCGGAGCTGTACCATACGAGTATCGAGGAGCACAGTACCGACTCCACAATCGCGGAGTAGAAGAGGAGCAGAAGCTTCTGTGGGATGTTGAACTTCCTTAGTTGCCTGAGGAAGAACAACCTCTGCTGCGCTTTCCCAACAGTGGCGTCAGCGTTGGACCCCCATTTAAGGTCCCGGGAGATTGTGGTCCCTAGAAACTTGAAGGAGTCCACTAGCGATACCACACTGTCAGCAATCGTTAGCGGAGGTGCACTAGATGACTTCTTCCTGAAGTCCACTATCATCTCGACAGTTTTGAGGGGGTTGAGCTCGAGGTTGTTGTGGATGCACCACTGGGCCAGCCGGTCTACTTCCCGTCTATAGGCCGATTCGTCCCCATCCTTGATGAGGCCGATGACGGTGGTGTCATTGGCGAATTTGATGATCCTTACTGATTGCGCCTCTGAGGTACAGTCATTTGTGTACAGGGAGAAGAGCAGGGGTGAGAGGACACAGCCCTGAGGGGCCCCTGTACTAATGGACCGCGCTTGAGAGGTGAATTCCCCCGCTTTCACCACCTGTGTCCTATCTGTCAGGAAGTCTATTATCCAGGAACAGGTAGCTTCTGGGACCCCCAGGCAAAGTAATTTGGGGTGTTGATGTCGATAGGGATCCAGTTCAAATGATGCCAAACTACAGCGCCCGCTTACCATTATAACACCCCCCCCCCCCCCGCACACAGCTCTCACTGACAATGGAATGCCACACAATGCAGGCCCCCTAAGTCTCTGGGCCCCATAGCAATGGCATCCCTTGCACCCACTGTAGCTACGCCCATAGATGTGTGCCATGTGTTATATGTTGAGGTGTTGTATTGATGGAAAATGCGTTTTTGAACTTGCTCCTTCTATAGTTACCCCTATGAATATATTTTGTATTTTTTTCACTTTTTTAAATGTTTTTTCAATTCCCAAGAAGTGGCAATGAAAGCTACTGTACGTCTGGGACTTAAACTTTACTGTGTGTACATGGGGGGTTATTCAGAGTTGTTAGCAAACCCCCAAAAAGTTAGCAATTGGGCAAAACCATGTTGCACTGCAGGTGGGGCAGATGTAACATGTGCAGAGAGAGTTAGATCTGGGTGGGTTATATTGTTTCTGTGCAGGGTAAATACTGGTTGCTTCATTTATACACTGCAGTTTAGATTTGTTTGAACACACACCACCAAAATCTAACTTTCTCTGCACATGTTACAACTGCCCCACCTGCACTGCACAAGGTTTTGCTGCACTGAATAACCCCCATAACCAGCTAGCAGAACAGTGCCCTCTGTGGCGGCACATGTCGCACCACCGTAGTTACGGCCCTGGCTTGTGTAAGTTCCGTGGTGCGTCCAATGGTGGCGTATTAAGACGCTCCAAGATGAAAATGCACCATCTTAAGATGCTTCAAGTGGGTGTTTCAGTATTGAGAAAAAAGGATAATGGGGGTCATTCCGAGTTGTTCGCTCGTTATTTTTTTGTCGCAACGGAGCGATTAGTCGCTAATGCGCATGTGCAATGTCCGCAGTGCGACTGCACCAAGTAAATTTGCTATGCAGTTAGGTTTTTTACTCACGGCATTACAAGATTTTTTCTTCGTTCTGGTGATCGCAATGTGATTGACAGGAAGTGGGTGTTTCTGGGCGGAAACTGGCCGTTTTATGGGTGTGTGCGAAAAAACGCTGCCGTTTCTGGGAAAAACGCGGGAGTGGCTGGAGAAACGGGGGAGTGTCTGGGTGAACGCTGGGTGTGTTTGTGACGTCAAACCAGGAACGACAAGCACTGAACTAATCGCAGATGCCGAGTAAGTCTGGAGCTACTCAGAAACTGCTAAGAGGTGTGTAATCGCAATTCTGCTAATCTTTCGTTCGCAATTTTAATAAGCTAAGATTCACTCCCAGTAGGCGGCGGCTTAGCGTGTGCAAAGCTGCTAAAAGCAGCTTGCGAGCGAACAACTCGGAATGACCCCCTATATGTAGATGCGACTGCGGCAAAAGACGGGATCATTCTCCTGACTTGCGATCTAGGCGGGACGGCTGCAGGTACCCAGTGCATATGTCTATTCTTCCCTTTTTATGACTGTCATGTATATTTTGCTGATTTGATATTAATTAAATATATGTGATCAATTTTATCCGCAAGCCATAAACATTATTTAATATTTGTTTGAATACTTTTAGCGCTCTTCCTGATAAATAATGCAAACTGCGCACTCAGAGCCTCACATGCGCAAATCTTCCCGCAGCTGCGTATGTGTGCGCAGTGACTGTGTGAAAATACGCCACTGCCGCAGCCGCCTGGAAGCGTATTAAGATGCCCACTGGCGTCTTTGCAAGTACCAGCGGCTGCATACAAAGTCGCAGCATCTATCGCAGATCAATCAATTATGGAGAAGCCCTATGCTCACGCATCCTGGCCGCAGGAAGTGGGACACCATTTAAAAAAACTGTCACGACACGCCTGCGTTTGTGTCGCCACTCCTTGTAACTGCCCCCAAGCGGTCCCTGACTGTCAATCCCACTGCGGCAGAAGCGCAGTGTCACTTAGACGAATGAGCAGCCGGACCATAATCGCTCGACTGCGCAAAAATTGTTTGCGCCTTTAACTGAATCAGGCCTCAAAGCGAATATCATCTTATATGCAACTGCAATATTTAGAGCGTGTTGATTTCTTGGAATACTAGTATGTGTCATTGACACTGTTTGCCGTGTGCCAATGTTCAAACGATTAAAGAGACATCGTTAACATAAAATAAAAATAATAACAGTGACGAAATCGTCAATATTTTTTTCCATCAAATGTGTGAAAGCAGCGGCAGATGGTGCGAGTAATGTAGGATGTGTCTTTAAATTAGTTTCATCACAACGACAATGTGTAAACAAATGAATTGCTATATTTTTTTTAATTGTTCGGCTCAGTGTTTCCCGTGGCTTCAAATAATTACTCTGTAATATAGAAAACTTTTATTTTTATAAATCACGCATATTTGTGCACAAAAGGTTATTTGCTGTTTATCTTGCAGATTGTGTTTGCTGCTGAAAACAAATGCAGATTTGGGAACAATACTCTTTAGGGAGTACGGTATATGACAGCTATAAAGTTTAATCAACGCGCAGTGACTTACGTTATATACTTCTCTTAGAGGAAAGGAATGGGAGGCGATGACTTTATTGCAATCACAGTGTAATCACAGTGGTGCGTCTGCCGGACATACACTGACCAAGTGCCTGGTGGTCATTCATCAAAGAATAATTAGAACAGCTCCACGAAAATATATACATTTTGTCTCTCTTTTACTAATGGAACTGCGAGGGTCCCACTATATAACTCTCAGTCTGTGGCTTCCTGCTGCCTCCATTTCCCTCCTCGCATCATGTCACTGCCCCTGTCACATGCAGCCCTGTCCTCACTGACACATCACTCGTCTCCTGATATACTCTGTGCTGCTGGGGACCCTGCTCCTCCCACTATATAACTCTCAGTCTGTGACTTCCTGCTGCCTCCATTCCCCTCCTCACATCATGTCACTGCCCCTGTCACATGCAGCCCTGTCCTCACTGACACATCACTCATCTCCTGATATACTCTGTGCTGCTGGGTGACCTGCTCCTCCTACTATATAACTGTCAGCCTGTGGCTTCCTGCTGCCTCCATTCCCCTCCTCACATCATGTCACTGCCCCTGTCACATGCAGCCCTGTCCTCACTGACACATCACTCATCTCCTGATATACTCTGTGCTGCTGGGACCCTGCTCCTCCCACTATATAACTCTCAGTCTGTGGCTTCCTGCTGCCTCCATTCCCCTCCTCACATCATGTCACTGCCCCTGTCACATGCAGCCCTGTCCTCACTGACACATCACTCATCTCCTGATATACTCTGTGCTGCTGGGGACCCTGCTCCTCCCACTATATAACTCTCAGTCTGTGACTTCCTGCTGCCTCCATTTCCCTCCTCGCATCATGTCACTGCCCCTGTCACATGCAGCCCTGTCCTCACTGACACATCACTCATCTCCTGATATACTTTGTGCTGCTGGGACCCTGCTCCTCCCCCTATATAACTCTCAGTCTGTGGCTTCCTGCTGCCTCCATTTCCCTCCTCGCATCATGTCACTGCCCCTGTCACATGCAGCCCTGTCCTCACTGACACATCACTCATCTCCTGATATACTCTGTGCTGCTGGGGACCCTGCTTCTCCCACTATATAACTCTCAGTCTGTGGCTTCCTGCTGCCTCCATTTCCCTCCTCGCATCATGTCACTGCCCCTGTCACATGCAGCCCTGTCCTCACTGACACATCACTCATCTCCTGATATACTCTGTGCTGCTGGGGGACTCTGCTCCTCCCACTATATAACTCTCAGCCTGTGGTTTCCTGCTGCCTCCATTCCCCTCCTCACATCATGTCACTGCCCCTGTCACATGCAGCCCTGTCCTCACTCACACATCACTCATCTCCTGATATACTCTGTGCTGCTGGGGGCACTGCTCCTTCCACTATATAACTCTCAGTCTGTGGCTTCCTGCTGCCTCCATTCCCCTCCTCACATCATGTCACTTCCCCTGTCACATGCAGCCCTGTCCTCACTGACACATCACTCATCTCCTGATATACTCTGTGCTGTTGGAGGACCCTGCTCCTCCCACTATATAACTCTCAGTCTGTGGCTTCCTGCTGCCTCCATTCCCCTCCTCACATCATGTCACTGCCCCTGTCACATGCAGCCCTGTCCTTACTGACACATCACTCATCTTCTGATATACTCTGTGCTGCTGGGGATCCTGCTCCTCCAACTATATAACTCTCAGTCTGTGACTTCCTGCTGCCACCATTCCCCTCCTCACATCATGTCACTACCCCTGTCACATGCAGCCCTGTCCTCACTGACACATCACTCATCTCCTGATATACTCTGTGCTGCTGGGGACCCTGCTCCTCCCACTATATAAGTCACAAGCAGCAAGAGAGACTTAACTAGCCTATACATCCCTATATATACTGATCCCTCCCTTCTCTACCATTGGCTGTACTTTTCATAACAGTTAGGTCCACCCCTCACAGGAGGTTTAACTCTCTCCATTCCTTTGCCTGTCATTTCGCTCTCCTTACAGAAATAAAGGAAATGGTGTTGCGCTCAATCCAGTTGCCTTAAATAATTGATTAATGAACTTATTGGTAACCCTTAATTTAAGTAAATTGTGGATGTAGTGGATAACACATTAGCAATGTATGGAGCAAGCAAATAATGTGTGGTCCTTTGTAGGACAAAACAATGATGTGAAAACAAATGATAATTATATAGTAAATAGATACTACTGTACCGCTTTATTAAGATCAGGCTAGCTAAAGAATTGCCATTGGTATGGATGAGTACTTAAATGGCAATGATGATATTAATAGCAATGTCTCTCTCGGTTCCAAAATCAGTGCAGGTTGTGGCGTCCCGCACCTTTGGTTATTTAAGTCTCTATTTATAGTGCACTGAGTAGTCTGTAAGGTTTATCATAAAGCGCTTTTTCTGAAGGGAGCAATTGCGTGTCCTTCTCGATCTTCACGGTGTGGGCGTTTAGCAGGTACACATAGGGGGTATGATAGGGAGGCTCCGGACCGGTCTTACCAGCCGGCTTCAGCTACTCGTGGTGCGTCCTGATTCAGACGTCCCCTGAGAGCCGATGGGCCGGATTGGTAATCCTGTCTAGGGTAGTGGAGAAACTCAGATAGCGCTCTACGGAGCTGCTTGCTGAGTAGCTCCCGCCGCATACGGAGGCTCGCTTCTTACCTTCTCCTGTGTCCGCCGCGCTCCGTCACCGGCTTCTCTGTCCTCTGTTACTCGGCAACGGGTTAGGCTTCCGGGTTCTCCCGATCACGTGACCGGGTCTTGTTAGTCTGTGTTTCAGCCTTTCAGAGGCCTTCCTCTGGGAGAAGTGAATTCACTTCTCCCAGAGGAAGGCCTCTGAAAGGATGAAACACGTTGGAGTTACCTACATACAGACATTGGAGTTCTGCAGAACCGCGTCTAAGCACCAGAGACAGCGATTAACAGACTAACAAGACCCGGTCACCAATCCGGCCCATCGGCTCTCAGGGGACGTCTGAATCAGGACGCACCACGAGTAGCTGAAGCCGGCTGGTAAGACCGGTCCGGAGCCTCCCTATAATACCCCCTATGTGAACCTGCTAAACGCCCACACCGTGAAGATCGAGAAGGACACGCAATTGCTCCCTTCAGAAAAAGCGCTTTATGATAAACCTTACAGACTACTCAGTGCACTATAAATAGAGACTTAAATAACCAAAGGTGCGGGACGCCGCAACCTGCACTGATTTTGGAACCGAGAGAGACTTTGCTATTAATATCATCATTGCCATTTAAGTACTCATTCATACCAATGGCAATTCTTTAGCTAGCCTGATCTTAATAAAGCGGTACAGTAGTACCTGTTTACTATATAATTATCATTTGTTTTCACATCATTGTTTTGTCCTACAAAGGACCACACATTATTTGCTTGCTCCATACATTGCTAATGTGTTACCCACTACATCCACAATTTACTTAAATGAAGGGTTACCAATAAGTTCATTAATCAATTATTTAAGGCAACTGGATTGAACGCAACACCATTTCCTTTATTTCTATAGCTCATATCAGGTTAGTCACCTGAAAGTGTAGCAGCTCGTCCGCACAAAAGATCCCAGTGCGCAGATAATTTCATAATTTCTATTCAATTATAGGCAACGTGCTGAGATTTTTAGCAGCACAAATATCAGCCAGTTATGGTACCTAAGGCATCACCAGTTGTCCGATACACCTCCACAGGCTTGTGAGGGAATACATGAAATGTTGATGGGCACATCACATATATCACTTGTAATTGAATCGCCCCAAGAGAATAATGACAGATGCCAAAATCTGTTTCCAGTCTGCAAAAGGGGAAGTGTTACTATGCACATAAACCAATTTAGAACAGACAGTGATGAACTATGATGCAGAATACAGCTCAGTGTCACTGCACAGTTATCTGTATATACACAATAAATAAAACATTTAGCATACAGAGGTGAGGAAATAGCACTGTGCAGATATATACACAGAATCAAAGCCAACACTGAAAATGACATGCAGCATACTGGAAAGCACAAATTGTTCTATGCAATTGCTCACATACCAAGATTGCAAATGGTTCTGAGAATCATACAATTTATCTTTTCTTTTAATTAAGTTATGATAAACATGTATTGCAAGCAAGAGAGCATATAAGCACTTAGGTTTAGCCAAATAAGGCCCTCATTCCGAGTTGTTCGCTCGCTAGCTGCTTTTAGCAGCATTGCACACGCTAGGCCGCCGCCCTCTGGGAGTGTATCTTAGTTTAGCAGAATAGCGAACGAAAGATTAGCAGAACTGCTACTAAATATTTCCCTGCAGTTTCTGAGTAGCTCCAAACCTACTCACAGATTGCGATCAGCTCAGTCCGTTTAGTTCCTAGTTTGATGTCACAAACACGCCCTGCGTTCGGCCAGCCACTGCCCCGTTTCACCAGACACTCCCGCGTTTTTCCCTGACACGCCTGCGTTTTTTAGCACACTCCCGGAAAACGCTCAATTACCACCCTGAAACGCCCCTTTACTGTCAATCATTCACCGATCATCAGTGCGACTGAAAAGCGCCGCACGAACACCAGCAAATCTACTAAGTTTTTTTTAAATTAACTTAGCGCATGCGCTCTGCGTACCATGCGCATGCGCATTTAGCAACAAATCGCAACATAGCGAAAATAATCAACAAGCGAACAACTCGGAATGACCACCTAAAGCCGATAAATCAGCGATCTTACTACTAGGGCAGAATGCTAACAGAATATACTTACAAACCTTACAACAGTGTTTACTCTCAGGTGTCAAGGCATGAAAATATTAATTGAATACTATAGCACAAATATGAACATCTGCACTCAATAACTGACAGGCAAATGAATACAGTATTAATGGCAAAATCAGGCTGCTTTCTTGTGCTGCCTGGTTTGTATCCGGAGTAGCCAAAACCCTGACCGATAAGCAGAATAGCGGATTAGAAGAGACTGTTTGGTTGAACATCATTTTATCTGAAGCAATAAAACTATCTGACAGTAGGCACAAGGTTTTTATGCCATACAGTACAACAATCTTCCACATTGCACCAAACTGCCCTGCTTGAGAACAGATAGGTCCTTATAAGATAAAAAGCTGGGCAAATATTGATCAGGCTGATGTATTGCACTGACTGCATAGATTGGAAATTGGACCAAGATTGGTGCTTAAATATTGATATTCCCAATATATAATTTATTGAAGTTCATCTCTTTTCACAAATCCTCTCTCAAGGTAATATGGCCAGGCTGGTGAACCTGCATTATGGTGGACTAAGTGCCCCAGCATCCTGCACCACCCATGCATTCCCGTGGCCCTTGTGTATATCCTTAAGAAGGAGCCACTCACAACACATTTTATGCCAGGGGGTGTATTATCTTCCTGCTCGCTACGCCAATATAACCACTACACTATGCAGCTCAGCAACAGCCTTGTTTATAACAGTTACCTGAAAAGGGAATTAAATGCACCTACAACTGGGATATATAGATGTGCATTAATCAGATGATCTCTGTAACGTTGCTATAATATTTTATAGAGCAGTAAGCCGTATATTATGCATGTTTATCTCAGGGCATCTTAGCACTACATCCTCCCCTCATCTTCAGCACAGGGAAACAGTATATATTACATTGCAGGGTCCTACATGAAACAGCTGTCTTGATGGTCCTCCTTAGGGATAAACCTGTAAGAACACGTAGGAGGTGCTGGGATGTACAAGATTCACTCTGAAGCATAAATAACAGTTTTAGCTCACTCTGATCATACACAAATCAACTAAATTCACCATTGCCAGGCTGGGATACTTTCATGCCTTGCTCAGTACATAGGGGGTCATTCCGAGTTGTTAGCTCGTTGCCGATTTTCGCAACGGAGCGAATAAGGCGAAAATGCGCATGCGCATGGTACGCAGCGCGCATGCGCTAAGTATTTTAGCACAAACGTAGTAGATTTACTCACGTCCGAACAAAGAATTTTCATCGTTGAAGTGATCGGAGTGTGATTGACAGGAAGTTGGTGTTTCTGGGCGGAAACTGAGCATTTTCAGGGAGTGTGCAGAAAAACGCAGACGTGCCAGGATAAAACGCGGGAGTGTCTGGAGACTTGGGGGAGTGGCTGTCAGAACGCAGGGCGTGTTTGTGACGTCAAATCAGGAACTAAACGGGCTGAGCTGATCGCAGTGTAGGGGTAAGTCTCGAGCTACTCAGAAACTGCTAAGAAATTTCTATTAGCAATTATGCTAATCTTTCATTCGCAATTCTGCTAAGCTAAGATACACTCCCAGAGGGTGGCGGAACGACCCCCATAGTGCAGTGTCAGGTTGTATTACACTGAGGTGTGTGAGTGCCTATTGCATCTGTAGGGATTTTATTGTGACATCCATGGGCGAACATCTGTGAAGTGGGCGCAACTGTCCCCAACCTGTACCCACTACGAATTTGACAGTTAAAATATAAATGGAATATACTGTAGTATAAACAGAAACATAATCTATGTTAGAAGTGTGCCTTTATATGAGTTTTTACAGCCAACTTACATTGTAGCAGCTAGGGACCCAGAAGTGATATAATTTTTTTTAACTGCACAAGTTGGTAAATAAAAATAGGATTTTAATAACCTACCGGTAAATACTTTTCTCGTAGTCCGTAGAGGATGCTGGGCGCCCGCCCAGTGCTCCTTTTTTTCCCTACATTATATTTTTTCTTCTTACACTAGTTATCACGTGTTAAGTTGTTATTCAGCAGTTGCTGTAAAGTTATTCATGCTTGTTGGCATGTTTGGAGTTGTATGCCATGTTGTGCGGCATGGTTGAACGGTGTGAGCTGTTGTGAATCTCGCCACTAGCTTAAAGTAAATCCTTCTCTCGAAGTTTGTCCGTCTCCTCAGGCACAGTTTCTATACTGAGGTCTGGAGGAGGGGCATAGAGGGAGGAGCCAGTTCACACTGTAAAAAAGTCTTGAAGTGCCGAAGGCTCCTGCGGACCCGTCTGTACCCCATGGTACTAAATTAACCCCAGCATCCTCTAGGACGTTAGAGAAATTGTGCTTCCTATATTACAGATGTGCCGCTCTGAGAGGTGTAGCGTACCGTAGTGTTCTTTCAATTTTTCATCTTGTTTGTACTCCGAGTGAATTAGAAACGCTGGGATGACACTTATAACAGCACAGGGATTAGTTTTAAACATGAACAAAGGGGGTCATTCTGACCCCACCAGTGGTTCAAGTATGCAGGTACGCTCAGGTACGGAGTACCCTTAAGAATTTGGCAGCAGGTACTCGGTACCACCCACTTTCTATTTTAATGTGGACATGTCTATTGTTATGAAGCATTACTATATATTTCTATTGTAATGTGGGAAACTAGTATATATGTCTATTATTATGGGGCATTACTATATATTTCTATTGTAATGTGGGAAACTACTATATATGTCTATTATTATGGGGCATTACTATATATTTCTATTGTAATTTGACACTACTATATATGTCTATTATTATGGGGCATTACTATATATTTCTATTGTAATTTGACACTACTATATATGTCTATTATTATGGGGCATTACTATATATTTCTATTGTAATGTGGGAAACTACTATATATGTCTATTATTATGGGGCATTACTATATATTTCTATTGTAAAGTGGGAAACTACTATATATGTCTATTATTATGGGGCATTACTATATATTTCTATTGTAATTTGACACTACTATATATGTCTATTATTATGGGGCATTACTATATGTTTCTATTGTAATGTGGGAAACTACTATATATGTCTATCATTATGGGGCATTACTATATATTTCTATTGTAATTGTGGGACACTACTATATATTTCTATTATACCGGGGGCACTACTACAGTATATATTCCTGTTATAATGGAGGCATTACTATGTATTTTTATTAAATGGGGGGTATTACAATATATTTCCATTATACTGGGGTTATTACTATATATTTCTGTTATACTGAAGGCAGTACTATATATTTCTAGCCTTGCCTTCAGAGTGCATAGAAAAGGGACTGTGCTGTGTGGCCACACCGCTAGTGTAATGTAGCCACTCCCCCAGAAGAGTTAATGTAGATGCAACAACAGCAGGAATTCAGTGAAAATATAATATATCAGATAGAAGAAAAAACAGGACTGTTCTGGAAAAGCCAGGACACTGATCCCTAATGGTAGCGACACAGGTCTGACACCTTGCATAACACCTGTTAGACACTGGGGGCGGGATGTATTAAGATACATCGCCGCCCCTCGCCGCTTATCACAGCGATGTTGATCGCCTATGTACTAACATAAGCGATCAATATCGCAATGCGGTGGCGGAGGACCCCCGTGATACCTGTGAGGTGGTCTGCGGGGGGTCTCCGTCACCTCCCAGGGGTCTTCACGCTGCCTGCACGCCGGGAAGCAGCAGCAGGCTGCCCCCGGCACCTCCTCCTCCCCCCTGCAGCCGGAAGGACCTCCGGCTGCGTTGCTATGGGGAGGAGATCACCTTCCAGTACCAGGGCTGCCTGGAGGAAGGTATGCCGGGGGATAGGGGGGTCTGCGGCGGAGGCGGCGGGTTGCGGCGGTCAGCGATAAGAAGCGGCGATACCCTGGACGGCGAAAAACCGGCGGTAGGGTCTTAGTCCCATTTTAGGGGGTTTTACCGCATTTTTCCTTTAGTACATCCCGTCCTGGATCACTCTGCTGTCTGTTCCCAGCACTAGAGGCAGCTTCCCTGCTCTAGTGTTTTCCCTCCTAGTGTCAGCTCAGTGCAGGAGGAGGAGCTTAGTGCACAGTCTGAGAGCGTTCTTCCTGGGAGAGACAACTGCACCGATGTGCAGCTTCTGCTCTCCTCAGTGTGTGACCTTGTCTACCCCGCAGCCGCACCCTGTGTGTATACAGCCGCATCCTGTGTGTTACCGCTGTATTGCTTCACATGTATATTGTGAGTTCCTGCTGCTTCAGAACATCTTCTATATACTACAAGCTGTTATATCTGCTATATGAATAAACCAGTCATCCTGGTTAAATGCCGTTGTGTAGACTAACATCCCTACCGACGCCGCAACACTCTGCCAACAACACCAACATACAGTAGATACATCTGATCTCCCAGCGCGGTGATAAATGACTCATTTTAATGCTGTTGGCTTGATCCGGTTTGGCAAGCGTTATATTTACAGTAATCCATCAGGTTTAGCAGAGCCTCCACTATAATATATCCCCGTGTACACTTAGCGCCCCCCATTTATCTGTCTGCCTATCTCTCTATCTAATTTGGTTCCTTAGATCAATCTGTTTTTCTCTTGGTTTTTTTGCTGATGCTCTGGCTACAGACTAATACACTAACCACACACTGCATTTCCTAATTATATTTCCCCGCCGCGACACAGGCTCATATAAAAGTACTTGTGAAATATTGTTTCATCAAATCACACCAGACACGGGTTCATTTTGATTGATTATGTAAGTGCCACAAAATGATGTGGTGTACGGATTTACATTACGTCATCGCGTTAACAGAGGTAAAGTTTGATATTAATTATTAATTTCATTTAGTACGTTTTACAGTGCCTCATTACTTCATACCACTCAACTTTCCTGAAATGGCATCCAGGAGCTTTGTGTGCCCCTAAAACGCACGCCCAGAAGAAGGGGCTGTAGCCCCGGGCACCAGACATGCCCTCATGGAAAATGCAATACACCGTGAACTATGCCCCCAGCTTTCATCATTCTATAGGAATGCCCAGTTCTCCAGGACCTGCTGTGCATGCCCTCCTTCCCTCTTCCCAGGTAATAGACACCACGCGCATGTGCTTTTATTCACAACTCGATCTACAGCCCCCCATGAGGCCAACAGGTGGGATGGAGGGTAATGTCCAAAAAGTGAAACTGTTTAGCAAATATCGGGATGGTTGGGAGGTATGTGCTGCTGGGGACCCTTCCCCGTCCACTATATAACCCTCAGTTTGTGGCTTCCTGCTATCTCCATTCCCCTCCTCACATCATGTCACTGCCCCTGTCACATGCAGCCCTGTCCTCACTGACACATCCCTCATCTCCTTATATACTCTGTGCTGCTGGGGACCCTGCTCCTCCCACTATATAACCCTCAGGCTTTGGCTTCCTGCTGCCTCCATTCCCCTCCTCACATCATGTCACTGCCCCTGTCACATGCAGCCCGGTCCTCACACATCACTCATCTCCTGATGTACTCTGTGCTGCTGAGGACCCTGCTCCTCCCACTATTTAACTCTCAGTCTGTGGCTTCCTGCTGCCTCCATTCCCCTCCACACATCATGTCACTGCCACTGTCACATGCAGCCCTGTCCTCACTGACACATCACTCATCTCCTGATATACTCTGTGCTGCTGGGGACCCTGCTCCTCCCACTATATAACTCTCAGTCTGTGGCTTCCTGCTGCCTGCATTCCCCTCCTCACATCATGTCACTGCCCCTGTCACATGAAGCCCTGTCCTCCCTGACACATCACTCATCTCCTGATATACTCTGTGCTGCTAGGGACCCTGCTATTCCCACTTTATAAGTCTCAGTCTGTGGCTTCCTGCTGCCTCCATTCCCCTCCTCACATCATGTCACTGCCCCGTCACATATAGCCCTGTCCTCACTGACACATTACTCATCTCCTGATATACTCTGTGCTGCTGGGGACCCTGCTCCTCCCACTACATAACTCTCAGTCTGTGGCTTCCTGCTGCCTCCATTCCCCTCCTCACATCATGTCACTGCCCCTGTCACATGCAGCCCTGTCCTCACTGACACATCACTCATCTCCTGATATACTCTGTGCTGCTGGGGACCCTGCTCCTCCCACTATATAACTCAGTCTGTGGCTTCCTGCTGCCTCCATTCCCCTCCTCACATCATGTCACTGCCCCTGTCACATGCAGCCCTGTCCTCACTGACACATCACTCATCTCCTGATATACTCTGTGCTGCTGAGGGACCCTGCTCCTCCCACTATATAACTCTCAGTCTGTGGCTTCCTGCTGCCTCCATTCCCCTCCTCACATCATATCACTGCCCCTGTCACATGCATCCCTGTCCTCACTGACACATCACTCATCTCCTGATATACTCTGTGCTGCTGGGACCCTGCTCCTCCCACTATATAACTCTCAGTCTGTGGCTTCCTGCTGCCTCCATTCCCCTCCTCACATCATGTCACTGCCCCTGTCACATGCAGCCCTGTCCTCACTGACACATCACTCATCTCCTGATATACTCTGTGCTGCTGGGGACCCTGCTCCTCCCACTATATAACTCTCAGTCTGTGGCTTCCTGCTGCTACATATCACTAATCTTTTGCATGCTAGGTAACTAGTGGAAGATCCAGGGAGTGGTGCTGTGGACAGTGTGATTACGCGTTCAGTGAGGTCAGATAAAGGAACTCTGTAACCCCATATATCCCCTTAGCGCTCTGCGTCACACATGCATTTTCTGACATACAATGCGCTGCTCTATGCATTTTAAGTGATAGGTTGCGTCCAGGTGTACCTGCCTCCCCCACTTCAAAGCTGGTTATGCATTAACATACTGCAGGAGATAAAGAATAAATATAAAAAAAATGCAAATGGTCCTGACCCAAAATCTAAGCAATCTAGGGTAAGAGTGAAAGGTAACCTTATAAGAACTCAAAACTGAAGAGCTACATACAGTATAAGGAAATATTCAATTAGCGCCAGATTCTGTGATAAATCTTATAGAAAGTTAAAATTCTCGTGGCTAATTGAATAGCAAAAATTTCTTTGCCGAAATTTCTCGTACCACTGGAGAAAATGATTTACCCGCCCACTTGGATATGCCCCTGAGAATCTTCCGCTCGGCACAACCCCGCAATATGAATTGTTGCTAAAAAGTTTTGCTTTACACTCCCTCATTTCCAGATCGCTTTGTGCTGGCGTTCGGAGTCCCAGCTACCTGCCTACACCGTATAAACCTATCATTTCCAAAACCCTTTCCGTGAATTAAAAAAGTTGTAGAAAATTACGCCGTCATAAACGGAAACATCTGATTATCTTTTACTGTCTTCCCCCGGCTTCGCTGCCATATTTCTTATATAGATTTTTAAAATTCAGCTAAAATGATCATGTGCAGAACAGCACAATAAAATTTTTAGGAGAACAGTAAAAGTATAGTGTTTTCAGCCTGGGGCTTATATCTCCGCTACGGCGCCGAACGAGGAGACAACTGGCTGGGAAACTATGTTCAGATTCTTTTTGTTTAGGAATCATTTGCACTAAATATAAAGTACTTTATATACAAATTAGCATATATATGGAACGTGTATATTGTGGGAATCAGCATTGTGTAACGTAAAGAAAAGTATTCCTATTAAAGTAAAACAATATATATCCCGTTCAGTTCTTTATTTAACATGAAACTTTGCACTAAAATAAGTTCCACCCTCTTTATTTTATTGTTTGGTGTGTTTGTGTGTGTGTATGTTGGAGATGTGTGGTTCGGTTTTCCAGAAATCCAATTCCACCCAAATTTTGTGGATCTGAACCAAACCAAAATCCGGTCTGGATCTCCCGAGATATCCGATCTGAACCGAGTCCCAGTTCGGCTATTCCTGCGGTTCGGGATTCGAATTTTGGGTTTTGGATTGCAAGAATTAAAATAAATAATAAAAGACAATTAAAAAGAGTCTGTTCTTTAATTAACGATATAAAATATATGTGGTGCCCCATTGTCCCGGATGCCTTTAGGCAAATGTCTAGTTAGCCTATTTTTCAGGAAATGCCCTATTTTTATGTTTGACAACACATATATCATATAGCATTCTGGAAGTACAGGTAAGTACCCCTGTTGCCCCCAGTCTCATCAATATGCTTATCAATAAACTATGTTTACCCCCCACTTGTTTAGGGAGCTCTCTGGCAATGAAAGAGTTAATTATGTGTGCTCCATAAGATTCTGCATTACAAGCATGAAATACATTACAGCAAACACAAACATGGATATTGCAAAGCTAAGCCCTATTAATCATGCATTCCAGCTCTTGCAACCTGATTGGAAATTGATTTCCCCGGGGAAGGCAACGATTTGTAAATCAGATATTGATTCGGTCATCTATCCAGGAATACTCTTCAACTAGATATATAAGGTTAAACTTCATTATTTCATACTCCAGCCCCTCCGTATTGATGTTCTGCGCAGTTTGATGGAGATAAGTGCTGCAGAAATGATAATAAGTATCACAGAACGGAATCGGAGCTTGGAAAGAAATGGATATATCTCCCCGTTTTTAGCAAATAACTTCTATGAAATGGAATATCTAAAAATGCTCAATCACAGTTTCATTGTTGTGGGATAACTCCATTGGGGGACATAGAGGCAATTGGCTGCAAGTGAGGCATCGCTGTACAAATACCAGGCTATAGGATATATAGTCCTTCCTCCCCGATGGATAGTAAATCCATTATTGAGTCAGCTATTTACCCGAATGCATGAGGAAATAGGTGGATCATTTTATTCACTTGCAAATAACTTCTCTTTAAAGGTTCATTCGCGGGTGGTGTGAAAAAAAAAAAAGCACCCTTCCCATTATTCTCCTCTATGGAGCCCTGGGGGCCACGCTACGTGGTCATATTTCCTGGGGGGACCATCACTGGTCTCACAGCCTTGGCCGACACTAGGAATAGACTTCGAAGATTGATTTACCGCAATTATCTTTGGCAGTGGATATGCAGCAAAATTGGGACGTTTTTGCGATGTATCAGCTGCATTGATAATTTGATTCAGGCACTGATATTAGAGTATTTGTGACTGTTTGGGTTGCTTGCAAGTGTCTCTCTCCACCCTCACCATGCCACTAAGTGGATGCTGCTGCGTCAAGTGGGTGAACATCTCATTAACGTGCACCAACCGCAAGCCTGGCTGGTACAGTCGCATGTGGCTGAGTGCTGAATGGCACATGGGGGGTCTTTCCGAGTTGATCGCTCGCTAGCTGTTTTTAGCAGCCATGCAAACGCTAAACCGCCTCCCTCTGGGAGTGTATTTTAGCTTAGCAGAAGTGTGAATGAAAGGATCGCAGAGCGACTATGAAAAAAAATTGTGTCATTTCAGAGTAGCTCCAGACCGACTCAGCGACTTCAGACTGTTCAGTTCCTGTTTTGACGTCACAAACACGCCCTGCGTTCGCCCAGCCTCGCCTGCGTTTTTCCTGGCACGCCTGCGTTTTTTCGATCACTACCTGAAAACGGTCAGTTGACACCCAGAAACGCCCACGTCATGTCAATCACTCTGCGGCCAGCAGTGCGACTGAAAAGCTTCGCTAGACCTTGTGTGAAACTACATCGGCCGTTTTTTTGCATCATCACTGCGTAGCGAACATTTTCAGCTAGCGATCAGCTCGGAATGACCCCCATGGTGTGATACAAATGATACCTTTACGTCAGCCTACGCGTGAACATAAGTTTCGATGTACAGGTGCGTGCCAGCGTGAAAACATCATTTTTATCAGTTTCCAGTTTTATAGAATATATATTTGCTGCATATATGTCATTTTAGAGTCATGGTGTAATTATTTCTTGATGACGTTGGCTCGCTTGTTACAATGGGGGGTCATTCCGAGTTGATCGCTAGCTGCATTCGTTCGCAGCGCAGTGATGAGGCAAAAAATTTCACTTCTGCTCATGCGGCACAATGCGCACGCGCGACGTACTATTTCAACGAACGTTGTAGTTTCACACAAGGTCTAACGATGCTTTTCAGTCGCACTGGCTGCCACAGAGTGATTGACATGAAGTGGGCGTTTCTGGGTGTCAACTGACCGTTTTCAGGGAGTGTTCAGAAAAACACAGGCGTGACAGGAAAAACGCAGGCGTGGCTGGGCGAACGCAGGGCGTGTTTGTGACGTCAAAACAGGAACTGAATAGTATGAAGTGATTGCAAGCGCTGAGTAGGTTTTGAGCTACTCAGAAACGGCACAAAAAACTTTGTAGCCGCTCTGCAATCCTTTCGATCACACTTCTGCTAAGCTAAAATACACTCCCAGTGGGCGGCGGCATAGCGTTTGCACGGCTGCTAAAAACTGCTAGCCAGCGATCAACTCGGAATGACCACCAATGACACGGCAGGTGGCACCACCCATCCGCAATGCAAGCGGGAAACGAGGGACAGAGGTGTAACTGAGCGGGAAACTCCCGCCCCCTTCTGCGTTATAACCAATGAGAGAGAAGCTACAGTTCGATTGCCCCACTGTACAGCCGGCAACACAGCAGCAGCAGCAGTACAGCATGTGAGCGCAGATTCATTGTACACTGTAGAGCCAGGCTTGAAGGGCCGAGGTCTTGCAGGGCATATTGCTATAGTGATATAGTGACCCATCACCACTGAGCATCGTTGTTGAATGAAGAAAAAAGCGGAATCCAAAAACATAGATAATCTCTGCATCGATGCATATTATCAATGGAGATCCTTCCATTGTCCATCCCAAGCTGAAAGCTGAGGAGGGTGGGATGTGGCCGCCTGTTATGCCCCGCCCCATCTCAATGGTAACACATATAGGGGGTCATTCCGAGTTGTTCGCTCGCAAGCTGCTTTTAGCAGCTTTGCACACGCTAAGCCGCCGCCTACTGGGAGTGAATCTTAGCATAGTAAAATTGCGAACGAAAGATTAGCAGAATTGCGAATAGACACTTCTTAGCAGTTTCTGAGTAGCTCCAAACTTACTCGGCATCTGCGATCAGTTCAGTGCTTGACGTTCCTGGTTTGACGTCACAAACACACCCAGCGTTCGCCCAGACACTCCTCCGTTCCTCCAGCCACTCCCGCGTTTTTCCCAGAAACGGTAGCGTTTTTTCACACACACCCATAAAATGGCCAGTTTCCGCCCAGAAACACCCACTTCCTGTCAATCACATTACGATCACCAGAACGAAGAAAAAACCTCGTAATGCCGTGAGTAAAATTCCTAATTGCATAGCAAACTTACTTGGCGCAGTCGCACTGCGGACATTGCGCATGCGCAGTAGCGACTATTCGCTCCGTTGCGACAAAAAAATAACGAGCGAACAACTCGGAATGACCCCCATAGGCTGCTTGAAAAGAAGAATGAGTGTTGAGAGAAAATGTAACGAGCAGCAGTTGCTTTAAATAATTGCATAGTACGTGATTATGCAAAGATTTGTCACATCTCCCCCGATGTACTGTACTTAGGACCAGAGGCGTCACTCAACTCTTTTACACCCTGTGCGGCCGCGGCAGCGAAAGGGGCATGGCTTCGCGGGAGGGGGCATAGCTAAGAAAGTGACCCTCTGGAGGAGGTGTGGCTTCACTGGAGGGGCGTGGCTTTGTAAGGCGGAGCGTGGCTTCGCACCCCGACCCACATTTTCGTCACTCTGGTGGTCCGGAAAGTGCGGGCTGCCCCTGGAGACCAGCGTGTCTCTGTTGCCTTCTCCTACACAGTGGCAGAAGCCGGGTTGCTGCAGGTAATGTTACAGTGTAGCACCCGACTCCTGTCACTGAACAGGAGCTGGCACTTTGGTGTCACCCCTCGGCGGGTGACACCTGGGTGCGGGCCGCACCCCCCGCACCCACCTTGTGACGCCAGTGCTTAGGACCTGTTAGAGGAAGATGAGCTGTTGGCCATCCACAGACCCCACCTATGGGCTCTACACATTTGGACATCTGAATGATGATCGCTATCGCCCAAATTGACTTGCATTGAAAAATGACGGAAAACCAGCGATAAACGACCTCGGGGACGCGCATCGTTCATCGTCGGTGCATCAACACTAAACGATATGAACGATATATCGTGCATTTCTGAACGATATCGTTCACATGGCTCGTTAACGCCGCTAAGTGTGCAGGGCCCTTGTGTGCAGGGCCCTTTAGCAAGTTGTTCAAGAACGATCCTATTAATTTAATCATTTTGCACGACGGTTGCGGACTCTTTACCGGAATCAGCAACATTTATTAACAAAAGTATTTACCTGTGTTTCTATCGTACGCTTGTGTCACTTGTTCCTCTTTCATTTCCCTCCACGTGGACTCACCCCCCACCCCCCCACCCCCGCCAACAGAGCAATTACATTTTGTTTTGCAACAAAACACTCAGATTGCCGTTGAGAGTCCTGGAGCTTTTAGGCTTGATGACTCTGGTAGGTTTTCCAAATAAAAAGCTTTGTTGGTAAAGAAAGAGATGAAAAGGTCACTGCGCATTGTGTGCGCATAATGACTGCACTTGTGTTACGTAACCGGATAAAGCAGAAAAGTTCTCCCGTATTAATGGGAAGCGAGGTGATATCAGGTGCAGTCAATGGATAAACATTATCATCACGAGTTATATTCCACATATACTGCACACATATAAATACCACACAAACATAAGAGCTTATTATACTTTCCCTGATGCATATATCCTGCTCTAAGGGCTGGAAATATTGGGGGTCATTCCGAGTTGTTCGCTCGGTAAAAATCTTCGCATCGCAGCGATTTTCCGCTTAATGCGCATGCGCAATGTCCGCACTGCGACTGCGCCAAGTAAATTTGCTATGCACTTAGGAATTTTACTCACGGCATTTTCATCGTTCTGGCGATCGTAATGTGATTGACAGGAAATGGGTGTTACTGGGCGGAAATAGGCCGTTTTATGGGCGTGTGGGAAAAAACGCTACCGTTTCCGGAAAAAACGCAGGAGTGGCCGGAGAAACGGGGGAGTGTCTGGGCGAACGCTGGGTGTGTTTGTGACGTCAAGCCAGGAACGACAGGCAGTGAAATGATCGCAGATGCCGAGTAAGTCTGGAGCTACTCAGAAACTGCACCGAGGTGTGTAATCGCAATATTGCGAATACATCGTTCGCAATTTTAAGATGCTAAGATTCACTCCCAGTAGGCGGCGGCTTAGCATGAGCAAATCTGCTAAAATCCACTTGCGAGCGAACAACTCGGAATGACCCCCATTGCTTTGTGTCGTTCCCTGCCGTAAACCTACTCTTCCCAAGCAAATCTTTTACTTTGTTTGATGCAGAGAGTAATAAGTTACTTTTCCCACACACTAATGTTCTTTGCTACCATCATAGAGTTGGAATACAGTCAAAAATAGGACGTTTGCAGCTCCTGACCAATGAGAAGTTGAGTTTACTACGTTCCTCTCATCCTGGCACCTTTTATTAATCTGCCCATCCTATTCTCCATAGCTGTCGCCTCTTCCTGCTCTGGAACAGATCAATACGTTTATTCTGTACAGTAAAAGGGATTATTATTATTAACAAACTCACACTTGGATGCGCTGAATCCCCATTTCATTCAGGGGCAGAAGATAAGGAAGGTGGGAGGACGAAGTAGCCGGTCACTGCTGATATAGTGTGGCATTATGGTAGACAGTTATGTGAAAGTCGCACACTTGTAGCACTATGCATCGTATTGCAACTGTGCTCCACAACTGTTTATCTCAGAGGTTCTCAAACTCGGTCCTCGGGGGCCCACACAGTGCATGTTTTGCAGGTCTCCTCACAGAATCGCAAGTGAAATAATTAGCTCCACCTGTGGACCTTTTAAAATGTGTCAGTGAGTAATTATTACACCTGTGCACCTGCTGGGTGACCTGCAAAACATGCACTGTGTGGGCTCCCGAGGACCGAGTTTGAGAACCTCTGGTTTATCTTGTACTAGGTACGTTATTTATTTATGAACAGTTTCTTATATAGTGCTAGGGATGGCCATCAGCCATCGATGATTCAAAATCATCGATGGTCTATGACGATGTTAACTACTTTTACCATCAATGGGGGAGAACCAGATGGTTTCCCGCCAGCGCAGTGACCCCAGTAATTTAGGAACCCGGCTAGGAAGATTACAGATTACAGTCAAGAGGCAGAGCTTGCAATTAAATATATTTTATTTTGCAGATATTTTTTAGGAACAGACGTCGTATCATATCAATCTATACAATAACATTATCCCCTTCTGCCTACATACGCCTTCCAATTCTCTCCTAGATATGATATATTGGGGGTCATTCTGAGTTGATCGCTCGCTATATGTTTTTAGCAGCCGTGCAAACGCTATGCCGCCGCCCTCTAGGAGTGTATCTTAGCTTAGCAGAAGTGCGAACGATTGCATCGCAGAACGGCAACAAAAAAATATTGTGCAGTTTCTGAGTAGCTTCAGACCTACTCAGCGCTTGCGATCACTTCAGACCATTCAGTTCCCGATTTGACGTCACAAACACGCCCTGCGTTCGGCCGGCCACGCCTGCGTTTTTTCGAGCACTCCCTGAAAACGGTCAGTTGACACCCAGAAACGCCCACTTCATGTCAATCACTCTGCGGTGGCCATTGCGACTGAAAAACATCAGCCGTTGTGAAAGTACTTCACGCGTGCGCACTGCGCCGCACGCGCAGAAATGCCATTTTTTTACTTAATCGCAGCACAGCTAACATTTTCAGCTAGCGATCAACTCAGAATGACCCCCATTGTTTCCTCTCTTCAGATAACCGCAGTGTCATATCGCCAGATTGTTATATAACACTGAGGTCCTGATTCTGAATCAGACATAACAGTGAAATCAGACACAGTGAAGCAATGTATTTCGTCTGTGCCGGGGGTGGATATAGGGGTCAGGCTGACCCTAGACACAATATTTTTGGGCACCTGGTCACCCAGGATTCTAATGAAACTCCGGCCCCTCCAGCTACCTGTCTTTTAGGCTTTTGCAGGATATGAACCGCCTCTTCTTGGCTTCCGGATTACATATATGAACACTCCCGCTACTCCTCCCGATACAATCTTTCGGGTTTCTGCAAATGCGCCCCAATCCTGAGAATCCCCCTGATGTAGTATTTGTTCTGTGTACATATAGCTGAATTGGGGCACTGGAATCCTCTGATGCAGGAGGACTGCTGTGCCACCCCCAGCTCATAGCACCCTTAGGCATGTGCCTAGCGGGAAGGCCAGATGTGGTCTGCACATGTTTCTGAGATGCACCGCACACATGCTCCTATTTTGTGTGTACACAGCTGCAGCACAGATTTTGATGCATGGCAGCAGAAATATACATTTCACATTCACACGCAAAGATGTACACCAGGAAAGTGCTTCGCAGCTGCATTTGCATAAAGTTGCGGCAAAAGACGCAAGGACGGCCATGATTGACCCCTGAGGGGCTGATTCAAAGTTAGAAACAGATTTGCACCAGAGTAAAACCATGTTGCACTGTAGTGGTGCAGATGTAACATGTGCAGAGAGTTTTAGAGTGTGGAGTAGCGGCATGTCCTGGATGAACTCTAAATTACACTGTAACAAAGCTTTTTGCAGCATTTGTGGGCTACATGCAAAAGCAGCCAGTATTTACTCTGCATGCAAAACAAAAGAAAAACTATTTGCAGCTGTGTCTTTTTTGTTTGTTTGCTGTACTCCCATTTTTATTATTAATGCAATCATTCCTGAGCTCTTCACTGCTAATTGAATCTGAGACATGTCACCAGATAACTTCAGATTCTCTGCGGGGGTTTAAACGCCCAATTTATGTTTGACATGCAGTTTCTAAACGTCAAGGCCAGTGATTATAACGCTGTAAGAGGATTGTACTTTGCAATATAAGAGTAGCTTGCAGTAAAATAATATGATTTAGCAGCAGGAGGGCAGGTTTATAGGACAAGTGCGCTAATTGCACCATGTTGTGTTGTTGTGTGAGAGAGTAAATAATGTAATGTGTCTATTGTAGTGGAGCATTTGTGCGTTAAGGGCCGTGGACCCCCCCTCCCACACACACACACACACACACACCCACCCACCCACCCACCTCTCGTTGGTGACGGTGACACCTCAGAGGCCTGTTAATTCTGTGCTGAAACAGATTATTTTGTGACAATGGCTGTAATCACTTACGTGCATTATCTCCAGGATGTTACTGTCCTTATCAATTCAGCCCTAATAATTTCCATCTATGCGAATAATAAACCATTGAGAAAATTAAACTCCAATTTGAATTAGTCTGACAATAATATAATCTCCAATTGCCGTTTCAATGTATAGTGTAGCCATTACAGAAACACAGCGCCCTCAGACAAAACAGCCAAATCATTTCACAAATGAGCAATTCACCAAATTTCATCCTTCATCACCGCTGAAATATACAATTATGACACTAATACAGTGTAACTTCCCCATTGTAAATATTTACCGGAGGTTTGAAATCAAATGCGAAACAGAATATTCCAATCTACTGCTCTGATACCGACAATGGCGCAGCATGGCGCCTCTGCGCCGGGACAGGCAACCTCCATCCGGCACGCGTGGCACTCAGTAATAGAGCAGCTTTACAATTTGAGGATAAACCCACCAGCGACTTCAAAAGGATAGATAGATAGATAGATAGATAGATAGATAGATAGATAGATAGATAGATAGTACTCAACCTACCATTGTGCAATCCAAGGAGGGCACTCCGGTGGTTGTTTCATTAGTGAGTGCCTGCTGACCATTCCCTCACTCTCACCTTCTGACCATTCCCTCACTCTCACCTTCTGACCATTCCCTCACTCTCACCTTCTGGCCATTCCCTCACTCTCACATTCTGACCATTCCCTCATTCTCACCTTCTGGCCATTCCCTCACTCTCATATTCTGACCATTACCTCACTCTCACATTCTGACCATTCCCTCACTCTCACCTTCTGACCATTCCCTCACTCTCACCTTCTGACCATTCCCTCACTCTCACCTTCTGGCCATTCCCTCACTCTCACCTTCTGGCCATTCCCTCACTCTCACCTTCTGACCATTCCCTCACTCTCACCTTCTGGCCATTCCCTCACTCTCACATTCTGACCATTCCCTCATTCTCACCTTCTGGCCATTCCCTCACTCTCATATTCTGACCATTACCTCACTCTCACATTCTGACCATTCCCTCACTCTCACCTTCTGACCATTCCCTCACTCTCATATTCTGACCATTCCCTCATTCTCACCTTTTGACCATTCCTTCACTCTCACCTTCTGGCCATTCCCTCATTCTCACCTTCTGACCATTCCCTCACTCTCACATTCTGACCATTCCCTCATTCTCACCTGGCCATTCCCTCATTCTCACCTGACCATTCCCTCATTCTCACATTCTGACCATTCCCTCATTCTCACCTTCTGACCATTCCCTCACTCTCACCTTCTGACCATTCCCTCACTCTCACCTTCTGACTATTCACTCACTCTCACCTTCTGATCATTCCTTCACTCTCACCTTCAGACCATTCCTTCACTCTCACCTTCTGAACATTCCCTCATTCCAACCTTTTGACCATTCTCTTATTCTCACCTCATGGCCATTCCCTCACTCACACCTTCTGACCATTCCCTCATTCTCACCTTTTGACCATTCTCTCATTCTCACCTTCTGACCATTCCCTCACTCTGACCTTCTGATGATTCTCTTACTCTCACATTCTGACCATTCCCTCACTCTCTCTTTCTGGCCATTCCCTCACTCTCACCTTCTTGCCATTCCTTCACTCTCACCTTCAGACGATTCCCTCACTCTCACCTTCTGATCATTCCTTCACTCTCACCTTCAGACCATTCCCTCATTCTCACCTTTTGACCATTCTCTTATTCTCACCGTATGACCATTCCCTCACTCTCACCTTCTGACCATTCCCTCACTCTCACCTTCTGACCATTCCCTCATTCTCACTTTTTGACCATTTCCACACTCTCACCTTCTGACCATTCCCTCACTCTCACCTTCTGACCATTCCCTTACTCTCACCTTCTGACCATTCCCTCATTCTCACCTTCTGGCCATTTCCACACTCTCACGTTCTGACCATTCCCTCATTCTCACCTTCTGACCATTCCCTCACTCTCACCTTCTGACCATTCCCTCATTCTCACTTTAAGACCATCCCCTCACTCTCACCTTCTGACCATTCCCTTACTCTCACCTTCTGACCAATCCCTCACTCTCACCTTCTGACCATTCCCTCACTCTCACTTTCTGACCATTCCCTCACTCTCACCTTCTGACCATTCCCTCATTCTCACTTCTGACCATTCCCTCACTCTCACCTTCTGACTATTCACTCACTCTCACCTTCTGATCATTCCTTCACTCTCACCTTCAGACCATTCCTTCACTCTCACCTTCTGAACATTCCCTCATTCCCACCTTTTGACCATTCTCTTATTCTCACCTTATGGCCATTCCCTCACTCACACCTTCTGACCATTCCCTCACTCACACCTTCTGACCATTCCCTCATTCTCACCTTTTGACCATTCTCTTATTCTCACCTTATGACCATTCCCTCACTCTAACCTTCTGACCATTCCCTCATTCTCACCTTTTGACCATTTCCACACTCTCACCTTCTGACCATTCCCTCACTCTCACCTTCTGACCATTCCCTCACTCTCACCTTCTGACCATTCCCTCACTCTCACCTTCTGACCATTCCCTCATTCTCACCTTCTGGCCATTTCCACACTCTCACCTTCTGACCATTCCCTCATTCTCACCTTCTGACCATTCCCTCACTCTCACCTTCTGACCATTCCCTTACTCTCACCTTCTGACCAATCCCTCACTCTCACCTTCTGACCATTCCCTCATTCTCACCTTCTGACCATTCCCTCACTCTCACCTTCTGACCATTCCCTTACTCTCACCTTCTGACCATTCCCTCATTCTCACCTTCTGGCCATTTCCACACTCTCACCTTCTGACCATTCCCTCATTCTCACCTTCTGACCATTCCCTCACTCTCACCTTCTGACCATTCCCTCATTCTCACTTTATGACCATCCCCTCACTCTCACCTTCTGACCATTCCCTTACTCTCACCTTCTGACCAATCCCTCACTCTCACCTTCTGACCATTCCCTCACTCTCACTTTCTGACCATTCCCTCACTCTCACCTTCTGACCATTCCCTCATTCTCACCTTCTGACCATTCCCTCACTCTCACTTTCTGACTATTCACTCACTCTCACCTTCTTATCATTCCTTCACTCTCACCTTCAGACCATTCCTTCACTCTCACCTTCTGAACATTCCCTCATTCCCACCTTTTGACCATTCTCTTATTCTCACCTTCTGACCATTCCCTTACTCTCACCTTCTGACCAATCCCTCACTCTCACCTTCTGACCATTCCCTCATTCTCACCTTCTGACCATTCCCTCACTCTCACCTTCTGACCATTCCCTTACTCTCACCTTCTGACCATTCCCTCATTCTCACCTTCTGGACATTTCCACACTCTCACCTTCTGACCATTCCCTCATTCTCACCTTCTGACCATTCCCTCACTCTCACCTTCTGACCATTCCCTCATTCTCACTTTATGACCATCCCCTCACTCTCACCTTCTGACCATTCCCTTACTCTCACCTTTTGACCAATCCCTCACTCTCACCTTCTGACCATTCCCTCACTCTCACTTTCTGACCATTCCCTCACTCTCACCTTCTGACCATTCCCTCATTCTCACCTTCTGACCATTCCCTCACTCTCACTTTCTGACTATTCACTCACTCTCACCTTCTGATCATTCCTTCACTCTCACCTTCAGACCATTCCTTCACTCTCACCTTCTGAACATTCCCTCATTCCCACCTTTTGACCATTCTCTTATTCTCACCTTATGGCCATTCCCTCACTCACACCTTCTGACCATTCCCTCACTCACACCTTCTGACCATTCCCTCATTCTCACCTTTTGACCATTCTCTTATTCTCACCTTATGACCATTCCCTCACTCTAACCTTCTGACCATTCCCTCACTCTCACCTTCTGACCATTCCCTCATTCTCTCCTTCTGACCATTTCCACACTCTCACCTTCTGACCATTCCCTCACTCTCACATTCTGACCATTCTCTCACTCTCACCTTCTGACCATTCCCTCATTCTCACCTTCTGACCATTTCCACACTCTCACCTTCTGACCATTCCCTCACGTTCACCTTCTGACCATTCCCTCACCCTCACCTTCTGACCATTCCCTCACTCTCACCTTCTGACCATTTCCACACTCTCACCTTCTGAACATTCCCTCATTCCCACCTTTTGACCATTCTCTTATTCTCACCTTATGGCCATTCCCTCACTCACACCTTCTGACCATTCCCTCACTCACACCTTCTGACCATTCCCTCATTCTCACCTTTTGACCATTCTCTTATTCTCACCTTATGACCATTCCCTCACTCTCACCTTCTGACCATTTCCACACTCTCACCTTCTGACCATTCCCTCACTCTCACCTTCTGACCATTCCCTCACTCTCACCTTCTGACCATTCCCTCATTCTCACTTTCAGGCCATTCCCTCACTCTCACCTTCTGCCCATTCCCTTACTCTCACCTTCTGACCATTCCCTCACTCTCACCTTCTGACCATTCCCTCATTCTCACCTTCTGACCATTCCCTCACTCTCACCTTAAGGCCATTCCCTCATTCTCACTTTATGACCATCCCCTCACTCTCACCTTCTGACGATTCCCTTACTTTCACCTTCTGACGATTCCCTTACTCTCACCTTCTGACCATTCCCTCACTCTCACCTTCTGACCATTCCCTCACACCATTGGCCGGCTACGTGACTCTTGGAGTCATGTAAGCCGACTTACGCAGGTCCTACCAAGAGGCTCCTCTGATGGAGATCTTGGCCTCATCCCTCCCCCACACTTCCGTTTCTAGAAACGAAGGCCGTCTCGGCCCCCACCCTACCCCCAAAACAGCATCAGACTGTCAATATTGCATGTGCAATACGGGTCCAGTGCATGCACAAAGTACCAAACATCAGTACTTTCCACTATGCACAGCATCTCTGTCCACCTCTGCATAAGGGCCTGTATTACAAGCAGCCTTTATACTGTACAGTATAACAAAGCACAATGAACTTCTACTGGGTGTGCCGCAATGGGACCGTTAAGAAGATACTGCACTCCTGAGATTATTCGCCCATTTCTGTTGCTTTGTTGCGCTTAGCAAACTCTTCTGAGGAAAGTTTTCCTTATGAATCTAAATACTAAATATTGATATTTAATATCTGAATCCTGCAGTGTAATCGTCTCTGTGTTGCTGGAGTGCACTCCCTCTAGTGGCTGCAAGAAGCATAACTATAGAAAAAGTCTGTTCTCATCTTATTACCTAAGGATCCATGGTATCCAGGATTTCCCAGGGCAGGCAATTTTCTGTTCCCACCCTAAATCATTATCTCAGAGGACCTCATTTAACAAGGTGCGCTGTAAGGTAGTGACGTGCGATGAGGTGAGGCCTTTTCCCGCCTATCTTTCCTGCACATCTCTGGTTGAAACTCACCAAATTTCCAGCAGTACACAGTATATACTGCTGCACCTGTGTGTAATCCCCACCTGTATATACTGCTGCACCTGTGTGTAATTCCCACATGTATATACTGCTGCACCTGTGTGTAATGCCCACATGTATATACTGCTGCACCTGTGTGTAATGCCCACATGTATATACTGCTGCACATGTGTGTAATGCCCACATGTATATACTGCTGCACGTGTGTGTAATGCCCACATGTATATACTGCTGCACCTGTGTATAATGCCTACATCATGTGGGCCACATGTGTATACTGCTGCACCTGTGTGTAATGCCCACATGTATATACTGCTGCACCTGTGTATAATGCCCACATGTATATACTGCTGCACCTGTGTATAATGCCCACATGTATATACTACTGCACCTGTGTATAATGCCCACATGTATATACTGCTGCACCTGTGTATAATGCCCACATGTATATACTACTGCACCTGTGTATAATGCCCACATGTATATACTGCTGCACGTGTGTGTAATGCCCACATGTATATACTGCTGCACCTGTGTGTAATGCCCACATGTATATACTGCTGCACCTGTGTATAATGCCCACATGTATATACTACTGCACCTGTGTATAATGCCCACATGCACCCTTGGCCTCATATATTGCGTGTAAATCTAGCTCTGTTACTACCCAGTGTCTCCTGAGCCATTTATCTCGCCGCACGTCCGTGCTGTAAGGGCCCTGAAAATGGCTTTGGTTTCAGGCAAGTGTGCCCAGATCAGGGGTGCATAAACTATTGCTCTTCTCTATTGGCAGATAGGACTCCTTTGAGGGGCTGTAATAAAACTTAAGTTGCTTAAATGTGTGAAATATGTAGAATTTACTGTGCACTGTAGTTATGCTGTACATCTCAGTATTGTTAAAAAGTCCCCATGGGACAGAAGTATTTGCAATGTTATAATGTTGCAAAGTGTCAGCATGTGGGGCGTAGCCACGGGGCTATTCCATGATTGGGTGTGTCATGTCCCATCGAGAATGAGCTATGCTCCTCCCCCGTAACACATGCCCCCTCACCTATAACACATCCTATACTACCGTCACACATTTACCCCATCACCTCTGCAGTAAAGCAATTTGACCCTCTCCCCCCTGGAGTAACACATATCCTCCGCACCCCTGGGGTATAACATTACCCTTACCCCATATAACAATTGTACTCTCTGCATAAATATACTGTAGAAATATTAGCCGCGGGGAATGAGGGTTACATATAAGGCAGATCTTGTTACCAGAGAGGCTTGGAAATTCTCATCTAGTCCGGCACATTTGCCAGGTGACCCCAGTTCCACTTTGCGGGTCAGAATTTGCAGGTAACCCTCACAGTTCCCCAATCACAGCAGAGGCTTGCAGTTTGATTTGTGCGATGCCGTCCACATTCGGTGTTTGCGTCAACATTTGTGTTGTGAATATTTTAGTCTTAATCATGGTTGGGCCAACCCCCCATGCGTTCTACATTCTGCAACTTTCCCACGTTTTAAAAAAAATCACTGAAGAAACGTAAAAATTCCCGCGGTTTTCTTGTACCGATTTGAAGAACAAGTTTAAGAAATCTTGCTGGTTGGAGAACCTCTGTTATTATGTTTTCCGGGCGGATGGGGCAGACCTCACACGTGTCATGAAACATCGCGTAAAGCATAGAGATGAGCGCCTGAAATTTTTCGGGTTTTGTGTTTTGGTTTTGGGTTCGGTTCCGCGGCCGTGTTTTGGGTTCGACCGCGTTTTGGCAAAACCTCACCGAATTTTTTTTGTCGGATTCGGGTGTGTTTTGGATTCGGGTGTTTTTTTTCAAAAAACCCTAAAAAACAGCTTAAATCATAGAATTTGGGGGTCATTTTGATCCCAAAGTATTATTAACCTCAAAAACCATAATTTACACTCATTTTCAGTCTATTCTGAATACCTCACACCTCACAATATTATTTTTAGTCCTAAAATTTGCACCGAGGTCGCTGTGTGAGTAAGATAAGCGACCCTAGTGGCCGACACAAACACCGGGCCCATCTAGGAGTGGCACTGCAGTGTCACGCAGGATGTCCCTTCCAAAAAACCCTCCCCAAACAGCACATGACGCAAAGAAAAAAAGAGGCGCAATGAGGTAGCTGACTGTGTGAGTAAGATAAGCGACCCTAGTGGCCGACACAAACACCGGGCCCATCTAGGAGTGGCACTGCAGTGTCACGCAGGATGGCCCTTCCAAAAAACCCTCCCCAAACAGCACATGACGCAAAGAAAAAGAAAAGAAAAAAGAGGTGCAAGATGGAATTGTCCTTGGGCCCTCCCACCCACCCTTATGTTGTATAAACAGGACATGCACACTTTAACCAACCCATCATTTCAGTGACAGGGTCTGCCACACGACTGTGACTGATATGACGGGTTGGTTTGGACCCCCCCCAAAAAAGAAGCAATTAATCTCTCCTTGCACAAACTGGCTCTACAGAGGCAAGATGTCCACCTCATCATCATCCTCCGATATATCACCGTGTACATCCCCCTCCTCACAGATTATCAATTCGTCCCCACTGGAATCAACCATCTCAGCACCCTGTGTACTTTGTGGAGGCAATTGCTGCTGGTGAATGTCTCCACGGAGGAATTGATTATAATTCATTTTAATGAACATCATCTTCTCCACATTTTCTGGATGTAACCTCGTACGCCGATTGCTGACAAGGTGAGCGGCGGCACTAAACACTCTTTCGGAGTACACACTTGTGGGAGGGCAACTTAGGTAGAATAAAGCCAGTTTGTGCAAGGGCCTCCAAATTGCCTCTTTTTCCTGCCAGTATAAGTACGGACTGTGTGACGTGCCTACTTGGATGCGGTCACTCATATAATCCTCCACCATTCTTTCAATGGTGAGAGAATCATATGCAGTGACAGTAGACGACATGTCCGTAATCGTTGTCAGGTCCTTCAGTCCGGACCAGATGTCAGCATCAGCAGTCGCTCCAGACTGCCCTGCATCACCGCCAGCGGGTGGGCTCGGAATTCTGAGCCTTTTCCTCGCACCCCCAGTTGCGGGAGAATGTGAAGGAGGAGATGTTGTTGACAGGTCGCGTTCCGCTTGACTTGACAAATTTCTCACCAGCAGGTCTTTCAACCCCAGCAGACTTGTGTCTGCCGGAAAGAGAGATCCAAGGTAGGCTTTAAATCTAGGATCGAGCACGGTGGCCAAAATGTAGTGCTCTGATTTCAACAGATTGACCACCCGTGAATCCTTGTTAAGCGAATTAAGGGCTCCATCCACAAGTCCCACATGCCTAGCGGAATCGCTCCGTGTTAGCTCCTCCTTCAATGTCTCCAGCTTCTTCTGCAAAAGCCTGATGAGGGGAATGACCTGACTCAGGCTGGCAGTGTCTGAACTGACTTCACGTGTGGCAAGTTCAAAGGGCATCAGAACCTTGCACAACGTTGAAATCATTCTCCACTGCGCTTGAGACAGGTGCATTCCACCTCCTATATCGTGCTCAATTGTATAGGCTTGAATGGCCTTTTGCTGCTCCTCCAACCTCTGAAGCATATAGAGGGTTGAATTCCACCTCGTTACCACTTCTTGCTTCAGATGATGGCAGGGCAGGTTCAGTAGTTTTTGGTGGTGCTCCAGTTTTCTGTACGTGGTGCCTGTACGCCGAAAGTGTCCCGCAATTCTTCTGGCCACCGACAGCATCTCTTGCACGCCCCTGTCGTTTTTTAAAAAATTCTGCACCACCAAATTCAAGGTATGTGCAAAACATGGGACGTGCTGGAATTTGCCCAGATTTAATGCACACACAATATTGCTGGCGTTGTCCGATGCCACAAATCCACAGGAGAGTCCAATTGGGGTAAGCCATTCCGCGATGATCTTCCTCAGTTGCCGTAAGAGGTTTTCAGCTGTGTGCGTATTCTGGAAACCGGTGATACAAAGCGTAGCCTGCCTAGGAAAGAGTTGGCGTTTGCGAGATGCTGCTACTGGTGCCGCCGCTGCTGTTGTTGCGGCGGGAGTCCATACATCTACCCAGTGGGCTGTCACAGTCATATAGTCCTGACCCTGCCCTGCTCCACTTGTCCACATGTCCGTGGTTAAGTGGACATTGGGTACAGCTGCATTTTTTAGGACACTGGTGACTCTTTTTCTGAGGTCTGTGTACATTTTCGGTATCGCCTGCCTAGAGAAATGGAACCTAGATGGTATTTGGTACCGGGGACACAGTACCTCCAACAAGTCTCTAGTTGGCTCTGCAGTAATGATGGATACCGGAACCACGTTTCTCACCACCCAGGATGTCAAGGCCTCAGTTATCCGCTTTGCAGTAGGATGACTGCTGTGATATTTCATCTTCCTCGCAAAGGACTGTTGGACAGTCAATTGCTTGGTGGAAGTAGTAAAAGTGGTCTTACGACTTCCCCTCTGGGATGACCATCGACTCCCAGCAGCAACAACAGCAGCGCCAGCAGCAGTAGGCGTTACACGCAAGGATGCATCGGAGGAATCCCAGGCAGGAGAGGAATCATCAGAATTGCCAGTGACATGGCCTGCAGGACTATTGGCATTCCTGGGGAAGGAGGAAATTGACACTGAGGGAGTTGGTGGGGTGGTTTGCGTGAGCTTGGTTACAAGAGGAAGGGATTTACTGGTCAGTGGACTGCTTCCGCTGTCGGCCCAAGTTTTTGAACTTGTCACTGACTTATTATGAATGCGCTGCAGGTGACGTATAAGGGAGGATGTTCCGAGGTGGTTAACGTCCTTACCCCTACTTATTACAGCTTGACAAAGGGAACACACGGCTTGACACCTGTTGTCCGCATTTCTGGTGAAATACTTCCACACCGAAGAGCTGATTTTTTTGGTATTTTCACCAGGCATGTCAACGGCCATATTCCTCCCACGGACAACAGGTGTCTCCCCGGGTGCCTGACTTAAACAAACCACCTCACCATCAGAATCCTCCTGGTCAATTTCCTCCCCAGCGCCAGCAACACCCATATCCTCCTCATCCTGGTGTACTTCAACACTGACATCTTCAATCTGACTATCAGGAACTGGACTGCGGGTGCTCCTTCCATCACTTGCAGGGGGCGTGCAAATGGTGGAAGGCGCATGCTCTTCACGTCCAGTGTTGGGAAGGTCAGGCATCGCAACCGACACAATTGGAGTCGGACTCTCCTTGTGGATTTGGGATTTCGAAGAACGCACAGTTCTTTGCGGTGCTACTGCTTTTGCCAGCTTGAGTCTTTTCATTTTTCTAGCGAGAGGCTGAGTGCTTCCATCCTCATGTGAAGCTGAACCACTAGCCATGAACATAGGCCAGGGCCTCAGCCGTTCCTTGCCACTCCGTGTGGTAAATGGCATATTGGCAAGTTTACGCTTCTCCTCCGACAATTTTATTTTAGGTTTTGGAGTCCTTTTTTTACTGATATTTGGTGTTTTGGATTTGACATGCTCTGTACTATGACATTGGGCATCGGCCTTGGCAGACGACGTTGCTGGCATTTCATCGTCTCGGCCATGACTAGTGGCAGCAGCTTCAGCACGAGGTGGAAGTGGATCTTGATCTTTCCCTAATTTTGGAACCTCAACATTTTTGTTCTCCATATTTTAATAGGCACAACTAAAAGGCACCTCAGGTAAACAATGGAGATGGATGGATACTAGTATACAATTATGGATGGACTGCCGAGTGCCGACACAGAGGTAGCTACAGCCGTGGACTACTGTACTGTGTCTGCTGCTAATATAGACTGGTTAATAAAGAGATGTAGTATGTATGTATAAAGAAGAAAGAAAAAAAAACCACGGGTAGGTGGTATACAATTATGGACGGACTGCCGAGTGCCGACACAGAGGTAGCTACAGCCGTGGACTACCGTACTGTACTGTGTCTGCTGCTAATATAGACTGGTTGATAAAGAGATGTAGTATGTATGTATAAAGAAGAAAGAAAAAAAAAACACGGGTAGGTGGTATACAATTATGGACGGACTGCCGAGTGCCGACACAGAGGTAGCTACAGCCGTGGACTACCGTACTGTACTGTGTCTGCTGCTAATATAGACTGGTTGATAAAGAGATGTAGTATGTATGTATAAAGAAGAAAGAAAAAAAAACCACGGGTAGGTGGTATACAATTATGGATGGACTGCCGAGTGCCGACACAGAGGTAGCTACAGCCGTGGACTACTGTACTGTGTCTGCTGCTAATATAGACTGGTTAATAAAGAGATGTAGTATGTATGTATAAAGAAGAAAGAAAAAAAAACCATGGGTAGGTGGTATACAATTATGGATGGACTGCCGAGTGCCGACACAGAGGTAGCTACAGCCGTGGACTACTGTACTGTGTCTGCTGCTAATATAGACTGGTTAATAAAGAGATGTAGTATGTATGTATAAAGAAGAAAGAAAAAAAAACCACGGGTAGGTGGTATACAATTATGGATGGACTGCCGAGTGCCGACACAGAGGTAGCTACAGCCGTGGACTACTGTACTGTGTCTGCTGCTAATATAGACTGGTTGATAAAGAGATGTAGTATGTATGTATAAAGAAGAAAGAAAAAAAAACCACGGGTAGGTGGTATACAATTATGGACGGACTGCCGAGTGCCGACACAGAGGTAGCTACAGCCGTGGACTACCGTACTGTACTGTGTCTGCTGCTAATATAGACTGGTTGATAAAGAGATGTAGTATGTATGTATAAAGAAGAAAGAAAAAAAAAACACGGGTAGGTGGTATACAATTATGGATGGACTGCCGAGTGCCGACACAGAGGTAGCTACAGCCGTGGACTACTGTACTGTGTCTGCTGCTAATATAGACTGGTTAATAAAGAGATGTAGTATGTATGTATAAAGAAGAAAGAAAAAAAAACCACGGGTAGGTGGTATACAATTATGGATGGACTGCCGAGTGCCGACACAGAGGTAGCTACAGCCGTGGACTACTGTACTGTGTCTGCTGCTAATATAGACTGGTTAATAAAGAGATGTAGTATGTATGTATAAAGAAGAAAGAAAAAAAAACCACGGGTAGGTGGTATACATTTATGGATGGACTGCCGAGTGCCGACACAGAGGTAGCTACAGCCGTGGACTACCGTACTGTACTGTGTCTGCTGCTAATATAGACTGGTTGATAATGAGATGTAGTATGTATGTATAAAGAAGAAAGAAAAAAAAACCACGGGTAGGTGGTATACAATTATGGATGGACTGCCGAGTGCCGACACAGAGGTAGCTACAGCCGTGGACTACTGTACTGTGTCTGCTGCTAATATAGACTGGTTGATAAAGAGATGTAGTATGTATGTATAAAGAAGAAAGAAAAAAAAACCACGGGTAGGTGGTATACAATTATGGACGGACTGCCGAGTGCCGACACAGAGGTAGCTACAGCCGTGGACTACTGTACTGTGTCTGCTGCTAATATAGACTGGTTGATAATGAGATGTAGTATGTATGTATAAAGAAGAAAGAAAAAAAAACCACGGGTAGGTGGTATACAATTATGGATGGACTGCCGAGTGCCGACACAGAGGTAGCTACAGCCGTGAACTACCGTACTGTGTCTGCTGCGACTGGATGATAAATAATGATATAAAAAAATATATATATATCACTACTGCAGCCGGACAGGTATATATTATATAATGACGGACCTGCTGGACACTGTCTGTCAGCAGAATGAGTTTTTTATAGAATAAAAAAAAAAACACCACACAAGTCACACGACGAGTGTTTAACTTTTTCAGGCAATCACAATATAGTATACTACTAACTATACTGGTGGTCAGTGTGGTCAGGTCACTGCTGGTCAGTCACACTGGCAGTGGCACTCCTGCAGCAAAAGTGTGCACTGTTTAATTTTAATAATATGTACTCCTGGCTCCTGCTATAACCTATAACTGGCACTGCTCCCCAGTCTCCCCCACAATTATAAGCTGTGTGAGCACAGTCAGATATATACATAGATGATGCAGCACACTGGGCTGAGCAGTGCACACAGATATGGTATGTGACTGAGTCACTGTGTATCGTTTTTTTCAGGCAGAGAACGGATTATATTAAATAAAACTGCACTGTCTGGTGGTCACTGTGGTCAGTCACTACTAAACTCTGCACTCTCTACAGTACTCCTAAGCTCCAGTAAATCAAGTGTCTCTGTCTCAAATCAATCTCACTCTCTCTCTTCTAATCTAAATGGAGAGGACGCCAGCCACGTCCTCTCCCTATCAATCTCAATGCACGTGTGAAAATGGCGGCGACGCGCGGCTCCTTATATAGAATCCGAGTCTCGCGATAGAATCCGAGCCTCGCGAGAATCCGACAGCGTCATGATGACGTTCGGGCGCGCTAGGGTTAACCGAGCAAGGCGGGAAGATCCGAGTCGCTCGGACCCGTGAAAAAAAACATGAAGTTCGGGCGGGTTCGGATTCCGAGGAACCGAACCCGCTCATCTCTAGTAAAGCAGTGTAACACTACTACACAGACTCTGAGATAAAAAAGAAATCACGTTTTCAAAAACAATATATCAGTAGAATCCAGCACAGGCTTATTACTAGTGTACATTGCAGCATTTGGGATCCGGGCCCTAGGCCGGCAGTCATGGTCGACATGCATAGAAATGTCAACGGTGCTTACGGTCAACAGGTACAAATGGTTCACAGGTTCAAAGGTTCATATGGTCGACACAGTTTTTTGTCTTTTTGGGGGGGAGGGTAGCATTTTAATCAACTTTTTAATACTTTACCATCCACGTGGAGTATGATTGGGTATAGTCACCTGTGCCGAGGGCAGCAGTAGCGGGGCGAGGCACCTTGCCCGAAGCATAGTGAGCCATGAGAGGGTACGAGGTACACTAATTGGGGGTTCCACATGCTTTAATGGCAAAAAACAACACCAAAAAAATGAAAAAATGTTTTGTTAACCCTTGATGTGTCGTCCTTTTGTCAAGTCAACATTTTCGTATGTCCATGAATCGACCCTGTCGACCTTTCCTACTGTTGACTTTTTGTCAGGTAGACCTTTTTGTTTATCGACCTTTTGACCTTTTTCGGACTAAAGCATGACGACCAATAGTGGAGGCCCTAAGAACTGTACACCTTTTCCATGTAGATCTGCTGATCCGTACCTGCAGCACTTACCTCACTCAGATTTCCTTTTACCCCAGATACATTTTTACAGCCATTTCTCCAGCGACATAGCTGTGACATGTCCACCGATAGAGAAAATATCCCTGACTTCTGCTATGTACCGTTTGACTAGTTTTTACATTTCATAGTGGTTTGATTTTTTTTTTTATAGAATTTTTTAATAATTTTGACTGTATTGTTGGAGATGAATTGCACGTTATCTATGGCCCCCCGGACTCTGTGATCGCGGTAATTATCTTCTCTCCTCAAACTGCAGTAATAGAAGCCATACTTTAAGGGGTTGTTGTTGTTTTTTTTATTACTACTAGAATGTTGTTGTTTTTTTGCTGAAACTACTTCTTACCCCTTTTTGCCACACATTGGCGGGAGATAAGGGGCTTCGACCCAGTGCCACATCAAATACTGCTGATCTCTTTATAAATGAGCGGGTGGCGATTCAAATCCCGGCAACTGCGACATTTGCATATTATTTTTGCACAGCTACTGCGCACTGAACGGCCGCTGAATCATCTGTGCAAAGGAAACGCTTAAAAAGTTTGATATAAATGTATCCAACTCAGTAACTTTTATTCATTATAAGGATAGAACCGAGATTGGCCAAAGTATCAGACATATGTGTAATGTGCTGCCAAACGACCGGCCCCTGATCACGAATAATTCCAATCTTAGCTGAAAGAAAGATGAGCGTCCTATAAATTATTCCTGCACATCTGCCTGGGTAAGTAATGACTGTGCAGCTATAATACTGCAGTCTGGTCAGTCCGTGGAAGCAACGCCAGCCCTGCTGCATATATGACACCAATATCTGCTAGAACGCTGAATAAACAAATGTAAGCGAGCCAATGTATGTCATTAGAGAGCACTAACCACCCTAATGTGTATAGTGCTGGTGCTTGCAGAGGCCCGTAGACCATGACATTAACCCCTAGTGTCCTATAACAGAGAACGCCTGGGGTTGTGGTCACCTAGATAACAGGAGTAGACGCTGTAAATTACACAGGAGCAATGACAGGAGTATGCAAAACCTGGAAATAGTCTTATGTAGAGTATAATCCCTAGATATAGAACAAATATTGGGGTCCCATGAAACTGCAAACCTTATACATCTGGGTCCTTTAGTTGCGGCACCAACTGCAATGGTGGTTGATCCAATACTACCTGCAACTACAGATACATTTGATGCCATTTGACAGTACATAACAACGACATAATGTGCCTAAGGTGCAATAAGGGAGATTGCTACACTCTTCAGGGAGTAGGGGAGATTGCTACTATTCAGGGAGTCTCCCCAACATTCAGGGAGAGTGGCAAGTGTGATCTAAGTAATAAGTTAAAACAGTACAGTCAATAAAAGAAAGATACGACGATCTGTAGTAATAAATCAACTGACATTTTAACAGATAGCAAACAAAAGCTGATAATAAAGAAGGAAGGAGCTGTGGCTTCTGTCGCACCAAAGAGTCGCTCTCTGAGCGCCATATCCAGGACAACCCAGCTTCACTCAGCGTCTTTCCCGCTGTGTGTGACTGAGTCTGAGTCTGTGTACAAAGTGGCACAATGCAGCGGCTTTTCCTTGCGGCGAGTACCGTTGCGCTTCATCTGTGACTTTGCACATTTTTAAAACTCATTTTTGTCCAGTTAAAGTCTCAGTCCAATGTCTCTAGTACACTGTGAGTGGTGCTTTACTACAAAAGGATGCTAAATTTTAAATAACAATATGGTATGTTACTACTCTCGGAGCGTCTCAGTTCCGCCGGGCGTCTCATGCCATATGGTGTACGGATCCTCGGTGTATTAGGACACATCTGTAGGTTATTTTTGGCTCGCACTTGCAGAACTTGAGGTCAGATAGGTTGGGATCGTCTGTATTGATTGACATAATTGCTCTGCTTGGGAGCAATTCAACTGATGACTTTCTTGGAGCTTTAATGGCTGGTGTTGAATTAACATGTAATATAAAAGTCATTGTTTAGCACTATATACACGCCATCCTCATATAAAACTGTATGGTTTTGTTTCTACAATATACTCGATATATTCTTTCATCGTTACATAGATATCATTCACGGGTTTCTTCTTTCATATTGATGGTGTAATATATGTTTTATCCATAATATACATTTTCACTCTTCTCTTTGCTAAACCAATTTGGTGTCTCACATGTAATTTGCCTAATGATAAAGTGACTTACAGAGAATAATTCCAAGGAACAGAGAAAAGGTGAAATATAGGTCACCGCTTCTAATCAGTTAATAGTTTGCAATCGTTGGTGATTCATTCATTTCCCATCTCAGTTTAATGCTAGATTTAGGACAATGCAACTGACGTGTAGATGTCTCCTGAGACAGCCGGGAATCCTCATAAAATTATCATGATCTAACATTTGCATAATATCAAAAGAATATCGCTTGCAAACATAAGCCGGCCTCGCGCTCCCAGGAGGGCACAAACCTGACGATGCTGCAGTATGTGGTATCATGAAGAGTTTAGTTTGATAACATTGACCCAAATGGAACAGTCAGTATAACGTTATAGAGAGAGGTTCGGGGGCACAGGCAATTAGACATTAAATTTGCACTTTACCCCACACAAATGCAAAGTGTCCAATGTCTCTCTGATACGGGTCATTCCTGATGTAAGCATTGCCCCTTTCTGGGTGTGGGGATGCCTGAGCACTGGAGTAAAAAGATGAGTATCTAGAATTAGCTATTTCGGTTCCTCTGTGACTGTTATTAGTATGAGAGCCAGGGCCGCAACTACCGGTTAGCCAGGATGGCACTACCCAGGGGCACCATTCGAAGAAGTGGGCACCACCTGGCCCACTTCTGGGTGTCATGCCAGGTAAAGCTCTGGTCTGGCCTTGAATTTTTGTCTGAGATCCCGGCTGTGGGCACTATCATGGAGCTGCTATGATGTTGTTGCGCAGAAGTGCAGCATATGTATGACATCATGACACACCTGAGTAGTAGAATTAGTCAGCCAAGTCCTTCACTTTGCCAAGACCCTAGATCCAGGGCGTGAACTGCCTGAAGTTGGTGCCTGTGTTGTATTCCTTTTGCATCAAATCAATCTCTGTATGGGTTGCTCAGAAGTCCAATGGTGGTCCACAGCGAATTAGGGCAGCAGCAGGTGGGTTTCTTGGTAGCCACCCCATCGGTTGCATCATTGACATAAATTCGCACTTCGCTACTGCAAGACCGCTTTGGGGGGCTAAGGGGGCAAGTGTACCGGGTGCCGAAATTAAGAGGGTGCAGACACAATACCGAAGTTGTGTTGTCTTCTCCTGCAATATCCCTCTGGCCAAGACGTATCTCCAAACCCCCCTTGTGCCGCTGGGTCAGTGCTTGTTTCCTTGGTACAGAGGCGTAGCTAGGGTTTTCGGAGCCCAGGGCAAGATGGAAAATGGCGCCCCCCCCCCAAAAAAAAAAAAAACAACACACACCCAAAGTAGCATGTGCGCGCGCCAAAAATGGGCGTGGCCACACTCCAGAAGGGGTGTGACCATGCACCAGAAGGGGTGTGGCCACTGAAAATGGCCCACAGTGCCAGTTACATTGCCCCACAGTGCCATATACAATGCCCCACAGTGCCAGATACATGCCCCACAGTGCCAGATACAATGCCCCTCAGTGCCGGTTACATGCCCCACAGTGCCAGTTACATTGCCCCACAGTGCCAGATACAATGCCCCACAGTGCCGGATACATGCCCCACAGTGCCAGTTACATTGCCCCACAGTGCCAGATACATTGCCCCACAGTGCCAGTTACATTGCCCCACAGTGCCAGATACATGCCCCACAGTGCCAGTTACATGCCCCACAGTGCCAGTTACAATGCCCCACAGTGCCAGTTACAATGCCCCACAGTGCCAGTTACATTGCCCCACAGTGCCAGATACATGCCCCACAGTGCCAGATACATGCCCCACAGTGCCAGTGACATTGCCCTACAGTGCCAGTTACATTGCCCTACAGTGCCAGATACAATGCCCCACAGTGCCAGTTACATTGCCCCACAGTGCCAGATACAATGCCCCACAGTGCCAGTTACATGCCCCACAGTGCCAGTGGTTAGTAGGGGGAGGCTCCTGGCTGCCGCTGCCTGCACAGTGTGACAGGCACAGCAGCCGGGGAGACAGGGAGAGCGCCGCGGGTAGCACCGGCAGAATCCCTGTCGCATGGGGCAAGTGGGCCGTTCAGGTGCCGGTGGCGCCCCCCTCTGCTGGGGCTGCCACGGCGCCCAGGGCACGTGCCCTGCTCGCCCCATGCTAGATACGCCTCTGCCGTGGTATCTCCCTCTGTTCTGCCCATCCTCTACTCAAGCCCTGCCTCCCACCCTTCAGCGCAGGGTCCCTGTCCCTGCTCAACCCTGCCCGTGCCCCAGGCCAGCCGCCGAGCCCGTCCACCCCAACTGGGACCCTGGCAATAATGTCATCAGAACTAGAGCGGCGGTGGGAGAGGACAGCTTGGTGCGGTAGCGTTAATGGGGAAGGGGGATTATCTGCTGGGTATGAGACATGGACCTCTGACAAGGGCTTTGCCCCGGGTTACAACAACCCTAGTTTTGGCCCTGGCTACTGCTAGAGCGTCCACCTTTGAATTACCCCCTACATCTCAAGTTTCCTGTCTTCCATTTTTTTTGCTAAACTTTATTAAGAGTTTGTGTACAATACAGAAGTTATGGTGGGAGTCATTGGGGGCACGCTCTCACTGCACATGACGGACCACCCTTAATTTACAAACCACACCAGTTCATATAGCAGATGACTTTGAGACTCATCGCTGTCATCGTGTTTGTGTAGTCCTTGAGTGTCCCTCTACTTGTGCTTTTGTCCCCATCCATCCCAGAGGCTCTTCTCACACGACGTGCCAAAACCTTGAGCACAGCACTTGCAGATCACACCTGTGCTTTGTCTGGGGAGAGAGACCTCCAACTGTGAGCGCCTTGCTTCTTTTCCTCTTTTTTTTTTTGTGGGGGAGGAGGGGGGGGGGGGGTTGTAATATTGAAACCGTCTGTTTTCTCTGCCCCAGCGCAGCACCGCTCTCTGCCGTAATTCCGGTTATCAGCACAAATCACTTTACAGATTTCTATACAAGGTATTTAATGCCGAGCTGCAAGCAATATTGGCTAAGTGTGAGAAAGTGCCACAAACCCCTACAATTAGCACTTTCATATTTTATTGTGCAATAACGACAACGCAAGCTTTATTACGCAGACATTGGAGAAATGGGAAAATACTCTGTTATTTTGCTTTCTCTTTCCTTAAATGCAATCTTCCTTTAATCAGGAGTATTATTATCTATTTATACGCCATGAATCATAGTCAGCGATATACAACGGAGAACTGTATTCAGGCTTATCAGTCCGCTCCCCACTGGAGCTTACAATCTAATTTATTTAACACAGACACACGAACACACTCACACCAGCGTAGGGATGGCCATCGACCATCGATGTTTACAACGCATTGATGGTTGACAACCGATGTAAGAGGTTTGCCATCGATGGTGGAGAAGCAATGGTACAGAGCCAGGGGCACTTTAAGAGAGGAGGAGGGTCGTATGCTGCCTCCTCCATACGGGCCCACTCCTCTCTGCAGGAGTGCTGTAGAGTCTGAGCGCTAGAGGGCTCAGACTCTACTGCGCATGTGCAGATCTCCGGGAAAATGGCGCGATGGCCATTTTCCCATTGATTTTTCTACTGTGCATGCTCAGAACTCCGTGAAAATGGCCGCTGCACCATTTTGATTGGGTTTTAACAGCGCTGGTGACATCGGCGCGGGACTCCGGAGGGGTGAGTATTAAAAAAAAATGGGTGCAGTGTGTGCGGTGTGGGCCCCCTCTATAATGGGTGCACACAGCACCCATTATAGAAACGCCAGGGTACAGAGCCCCCTCAGCCATGTTGTTTTTTTCTACTTATTCCTGGGACATGGAGCCTAGCTCCGCCCTCAATGAGCTGTAAAGCCCCGCCCCCCAGTTCTGATTGGCCACCCAGCATGTCATAGAGCAGTGATGACAATCGGTGGGTGAAACCATTGATGGTTTCTCCGCGAACGGTTTATACCATCAATGGTAGCCACTGATGGTACCATTGATGGTCACCACCAATGGTTAACCCATCGATGGCCATTCCATGCGTGATCTGTTTCTGACAGAGCATTTGCCCCTTGCAGGCCCCACTTACTACATTCTACAGTTGCTCACTGGCCATGCTGGGTCTGTGTCTCCCTGCCGCAGCCTGAGACTCTCCAGTGGTGGTGGAACTACAAGTCCAAGCATACCCTGTCAGCCTGTCATCTAACACAGCTTGAGGTTGCACCTGCCTGCCCTGGACTGTAATGTAAAATACTGGAAACGAGACACACTTGCGATTATTCAGCACATGAGCTTCATAGAGAATCTTCATAAATAGACACAATGATAAGGGCGCATTATGTGACGAGCCCTGTACAGCAGAACACACTGTGAGAAATGCTGGCAGTGGAATTTGTAGGTACAATCCAATAGCAGTCAGTACAGTCTGCAGAATGCTGAGAGAGACTTTCCCCGGAACAGCAGTGGATGTGAGAATCTCCTGAGGGGCAGTGGTGTGATGGATGGGGCTATTACAGCAGCCGGCACGTGTCTTCCTGTATGGATGTGTGGAGGCCGTGCACTGTGATATTGGACACGGATATACAATCCCAGAACCTTATATCTTACGCCTGTTTGTCCTGCAAGAACCATCAGCAGCGGTGCTCAGACTGCAGCTCTATTACAACCTTTATAGTAGTATAGTATAATTATAAACCAGCGGTTCTAAAACTCAACTCTCAGGTTTTCCCAACAGGTCATGTTTTCAGGCTTTCTGTCTGTGGAAGCAGGTGGGATAATTACTGACCCAGCATATTAGATGTAATCACCTGTGCATGATCAAAGTCATCCACAAAACATGGCCTGTTGGTGGTAGTTGATGACTGGATTCCTCTAACACCACAGATTATTCTGACTACAGATGAAGAAAGTAGCAGCGTTTTGCTTTAGAGCAGGTATGTCCAAACTGCGGCCCTCCAGCTGTTGTGAAACTACATATCCCAGCATGCCCTGACACAGTTTTGCTGTCAGAGAATGCTAAAGCTGTGTCAGGGCATGCTGGGATGTGTAGTTTCTCAACAGCTGGGGGGCCGCAGTTTGGACATGCCTGCTTTAGAGAGTTCAGGGCAGGGCCGGGCTGCCAATCTGGCACTTCTGGCAAATGCCAGATGGGCCGGTGGGCCAGTCCTGTCACACAGAGAGCCGGGAAGGCCGAGCGCAGCGCAACCTCTGACTCTCTGGTCTGGCTGCTCCCCAGCCTCCCCTCCCGTCTACATACTAATGGAGGCATGCCGCGACTCCATGTCCCCCTGACTCGCGACACGCCCCCGAGTGCATGTCGTATGCCCCCGTCCATCTCTTTGAAAATGGGGGCATGCTGCGAGTCAGCGCCCCACTGACTCGCGGCACGCTTCTGTCTTTATTGCCCGCGCACCCCCATTCACGGCGCACACACCGCTGGCATGTGCGCACGCATACCAGGGCCGATTTTGGCCCCCAGTCCGTCTCTGGTTCAAGGCGATCTACAATCGGAACATGCACATAAAATATAGGCTGTAAAATGGATTTAGCGGGTTCCCCTGCAAAATGCTGCAGTTGGGGGGTAATTCCGATCTGATTGCTGCTGAGTGTGTGATCAGATCTGAACTGCGCATGCGTGTGAGCCGCAATGCGCTGGTGCATCGCACAACAGCGTTAGGCTTCCGTTCCTAGCGATAGGATGGGGCGAAAAATCCGAACGCACAAGTGTTCGCAAGGAGATTGACAGGAAGAGGCCGTTCGTGGGTGGCAACTGACCCTTTTCCAGGAGTGTCCGGAAAAACGCAGGCGGCTCAGGCGTTTTCAGGGAGGGTGTCTGTCAGCTCCGGCCCGATCAGAAGGAAACAATCGCAGCGGCTGAGTAAGTCCTGGGCTGCGCAGAGACTGCACACACTGATGTTTGTGCAGCTCTGCTACAGAAGCCAACGCACACTTGTACAGGTTTTCTCCCTCCCCCTGTAGGCAGCGACTATATGATTGCAGGGCTGCAAAAAGTGCAGCCCAGCGATCAGATCTGGGGGGGTAATTCCAAGTTGATCGCAGCAGGAAATTTTTTAGCAGTTGGACAAAACCATGTGCACTGCAGGGGAGGCAGATATAACATGTGCAGAGAGAGTTAGATTTGGGTGGGTTATTTTGTTTCTGTGCAGGGTAAATAGTAATACTGGCTGCTTTATTTTTACACTGCAACTTAGATTTCAGATTGAACTCACCACACCCAAATCTAACTCTCTCTGCACATGTTACATCTGCCTCCCCTGCAGTGCACATGGTTTTGCCCAACTGCTAAAAAATTTCCTGCTGCGATCAAGTCAGAATTAGGCTTTGGATCAGGCCCTCAGTACTAGCACAGACCTTAGTTGCCGACTTTTGGGCTGCTCTCTCCGGGAGAGAGCAACCAGTCGGCTCAGCAGGGGGGAGGGCAGTGAGCTGATATGAGGAGGGGGGCGGGCCGGAGGTGGCACGGGGGCGGACTGGAGGCGGACCAGATGAGGGACGGGGGCGTGGCTGCTGGATCGTGTCATGCAAGCCACGCCCCCCACTGTGTAATGCCGCGTGGCTTGCATGACGCGATTCAACAAGAATCGCGTCATCGCCTGCCCGGACCGCCCACTTTACTCGCTAAGTGGGCAGCCGGGCAGGGGGGGACCCCTGTAATCGGGAGACTTGCCTGCTCTTCCGGGGGGCCGGGAGGGTCACCCAATTTTCGGGAGCCTCCCGGCCATTCCGGGAGGGTAGGCAAGTATGGCACAGACTGTTCCAGCCTTAACAGGGAAGCCTGCAGCGTAGAGCCCCCTGTCATAATGTGCCACAGCCCCAGCCTAGGAGAAAGCAGCCCATATACAGCTCAGGGGCACACCTCTGTCTACAGATGGCTCTTGCTTAACATCATCTATACTGTAGGTTTAACTTTAAACTGAATAGTGTGAAAATCTGCAGTATTTGCAATAGTCAGTTAAAGTCCTGGGGCGGGATGTACTAAGAGGAAAATGCGGTAAACTCCCTGTTTACCGCATTTTCCTGATGTACTAGCCCCCGGCCGGCAGGACAGCGCCGCGGCGGGGTACGCCAGCTTTAGCTGGCGATAGTCCATAGAAGCCTATGGGCTTCTCTCCGCGGCGCTGTGTGAGGGATCCGATCGGATCCCTCCCAGCATGCCCTGCGGCCGCCCCCGTCACCCCGCGCATGCGCAGACTGACTCCTGGGGCCGAATCCCGGAAGTCAGGCTGCCGCAGCGCATCGCGGAGGACAGCTCTTATCGGAAGAGCTGTCCTCCGCAATGCTGATCGCATATGTTAGTACATATGCGATCAGCATCGTGGCGATGGGCGGCGATGTACATTAGTACATCCCGCCCCTGGTGAGATCAGTGTCATTGGAAGTGGGATCCAGCCATAGACAGAAGACTGCGCACATACAGCCCCTGCAGATGCACATGTACTCCACTTTTGTGTGTTTGCAGTGTTAAGCTTTCACACAGAAAAGTGTCTTGCTGCTGAAGTGCAAGAGGGAGGAACAAAATATAGTAGCAGTTGTTTGTGCTTTGTAAATCAGACTCAGAGCCGTATCTATGCCCAATGTAACATGCAGACTGGGCCGTAACTAAACATTTTGGTGCACTTGGCCAGAAAAAGCATTGGCGTATCCCCCCCATATTGTGCAAACAAGGCATAAGGTGAGCTCAGTGAAAGCACTTGTTATGATACCCCTACCCACATGATATCATACCTCCCAACTGTCCCGATTTTGGCGGGACAGTCTCGTTTTTCACGGTCTGTCCCGCTGTCCCACCCGCGGGTCGCAATGTCCCGCGGGTGAGGGGCAGTTGGGAGGCTCGTGGTGGTGTCCCTCCTCCGCTGATGCCAAAGTTGGGAGGTATGTGATATATATAACACCTGCAGTATACTTACAGAAGAATCCCAAGAAAATGGATTTGGACACTACTATTCCATTATTTATGCACTTAATTTAAGAGCTCTTTGTCATTTAGTTACATTATCCTTTATTTTAAATCACACATTGCACAGTCATATCCAGGACCTTCAGTCACATTCTTCTTTATTTATATCAGACATTTCAAAATACCGTCATACCCATGATTCAAACCCGCAACCTTCTACTTTGCAGTCAGACACCTCACTCATAGAGCTACTTGCTCCTGTATGGGAAGTATGAAAGTATTTTGAAATGTGTGCCCTAAATAAAGGAGTGAGTGATTGAAGGTGCTGCGGGATATAAGGGGCAGAAGGGGGGCGGCCAGGTGATGCTGGGGATTAAAGAGGAGGAAACTGCAAGTTAAAGTGACAGGTGCTGCGGAACAGCGCCCCCTGCCTCCTGATGCCCTGTGCACATGTTGCACCGCCCTAGTTACGGCCCTGTATGCAGAGCCTTATATGATAATGCCAGGTTTAATATGCAGCGCAATACCTAGAGGCGCTGGTTTACTGACCTAGAACCTCGCCATATCATCTACAGTTGCTGTTATTGGAGATTTTCTGCTATAAGTGATTGTTAGTAAATAAATCTTAATAAAATATTGAGGGATCCAGCTCACATTTACAGAGAAAGCTAGAATAGATGTCCCAGAAGTTGCTTTAGGTAGGAGTCATACTAAATTGAATTTAAAACTATGGCCCTCATTCCGAGTTGATCGCTCGCAAGGCGATTTTAGCAGTATTGCACACGCTAAGCCGCCACCTACTGGGAGTGAATCTTAGCTTCTTAAAATTGCGAACGAAAGATTCGCAATATTGCGATAAGACATCTCGTAGCAGTTTCAGAGTAGCTCCAGACTTACTCGGCATCTGCGATCAGTTCAGTGCTTGTCGTTCCTGGTTTGACGTCACAAACACACCCAGCGTTCGCCCAGACACTCCCCCGTTTCTCCAGCCACTCCCGCGTTTTTTCCAGAAACGGTAGCGTTTTTTCCCACACGCCCATAAAACGGCCTGTTTCCGCCCAGAAACACCCATTTCCTGTCAATCACACTACGATCGTCTGAGCGAAGAAAAAGCCGTGAGTAAAAATCCTAACTGCATAGCAAATTTACTTGGCGCAGTCACTGTGCGGACATTGCGTATGCGCACTAAGCGGAAAAACGCTGCGATGCGAAGAAATTTTCCAAGCGAACGACTCGGAATGACCTCCTATCTCCACTAAAGACGGAGTCGCCCTTTAACCAGTAATCTGCATATTCTTAGAGAATACTGAGAGGATGGCCCCGCAACCAGGAACTGTTACTGGATGTTGCAAAGATTTAAATAAAGTCTTCTAGGATTAATGTAATACATCTGCAATAAATGTATCTTTCCGCCATACTACAGAAACTCTCATGCCACCTGGTTGCTCTCACCACCTCCGCCTCCCGTCCCCTCCAGTATCTCCCTTTCCAACCCATATGGGGTTAAATCCTGCAGATGTGACATTTCATCACTTGCTCTTCATGCCATGATACATCCAATCAGCTGACACCGCGCTGAGGGTCAGCAAGAACCTCGCAGACTGTTACCAATTGGCTCCTGGACGATGAACTGGGACGACACTTTGTCATGTTTCAGCTCTAGTCTTGTGCAATGAGCCAAGTCTATTGGAAAAGTTACCGCCGCAGTTTTGCTGGTTCAGCCTCAAAAGATATTTAACTCTGCATGTTCTGTACCAGTAACCTGACGGCTGGAGATACACAGGGACCTTGTATAGTCCTGGGGCGTCCGGCGGGCTCAGGTGGGGCTTTAATGTCATCAGTGGATCTCCTAGTGGGTATAAAGATTGAGGAGGAGGTCTAAGGCATGGGGTCCAAGAAACACACAGGAAAAGGGGCTTTATTATCTGCGAATAAACTGTAATAATGTTATTTCTGGTTATACATTGTTGCACATTTCTAGAATAAAATATCTCCTGCATAAAACTGAACTTGCTAGGGAAAAGAATCCACAGCGCAGGGTTGCACCAAACAGCAGATTCTCTCTGTTTGCGCATAGAGGTGCCAGCCAATCATCATCCAGTTGATTACTATAGCCAGCGTTTTAATGTTGAATAATTACACAAAACTAGATTAAGAAATTCTGGGCTGATCGTGGCAGGGCTGGGGGGACGATCAGCGTGGGCTACCCCATACAGAGCTGCGGCCATTACCAGGCTACAACAGGCGTCCGCGAGCTGATTATACACCTCTGGTCACCCGGGGGCTGATTATCCAGCTGCTGTCACTCAGGGGCTGATTATCCAGCTGTGGTAACGGCACAAGATGATTATCCATCAACGGTCACTCCGCAATCTGATTACCTGTTGTCTCTGACATCACAAGGAGAGTTGGGAACATGTTTAACCCTTAACTGGTCACGAGTGGGGTCAATCGTTCACATTTACATCAAAACTTGTGCAGTCCCTAAGGGGAAATATGGACTGACCTTGGACTGACTGACCTTGGGCTGACCCCTATGGGGGTCATTCAGATCTGATCACCGCTGTGCGTTTTCGCACAGCGGGCGATCAGATCCGAACTGCGCATGAGTATGCACCGCAATGCGCAGGCGCGACAGAGATACAACGGGCATCGGCGGTCAGCGACGGGATGATGCGAAGGATCCATTCGCGCTGGCGTTCGCAAGGAGGTTGACAGGAGGAAGCCGTTCGTGGGTGGCAAGTGACCGTTTTCAGGGAGTGTCAGGAAAACGCAGGCATGTCCAAGCGTTTGCAGGGAGGGTGTCTGACGTCAAATCCGGTCACGATTAGCAGGATTCAGTCGCACTGGAGAGTTAGTCTTGGGCTGCGCAGAGACTGCACAAAATCAGTTTGTACAGCTCTGCTACACATGCGATCGCACACTTGCACAGCGGAAATACACTTCCCCTATAGGCGGTGACTATCTGATCGCAGGGCTGCAAAAAAAGCAGCCCAGTGATCAGATCTGAATGACCCCCTTTGTCCCCAATGTGAAGCCAGGGAGGAGGTTGGAGGATATTGATGTCATCATACCTCCCAAATTGACCCTTCCTAGGGGTAAATTTACTAAGGTGCGAGATTTTTAGAACTGGTGATGTTGCCCATGGCAACCAATCAGATTCTACTTACCATTTATCAAGCTGCTTCTAGCAGATAGTAGATAAAATCTGATTGGTTGCTATGGGCAACATCACCAGTTCTAAAAATCTCCCACCTTAGTAAATTTACCCCCTAGGAGGGACACACTGTTCTCTGTTCCTGGGCTTTCCTCTAAGTGTATGATTGTCATCACAAGTGTTAAAACACCTCTCATCAATTTACCTGTTCAAAACAGGTGACAGCAATCATAAATTAAGAGGGAAGTCCAGGAGCAGAGCATTGTGTCCCTCCTGGAATGGGTCATGTAGTGAGGTATGCACCTAGCAGCCAGAGGGAGTAGCCGAAAAACCACCAATTATGCCTGCCCTAATACATACTAAGCTTGGGGGCAGTGCCCTCTCTTAAACTATGTTGTACAGGCTGGAGAATGTAGCATGGCTTCTGTACACGCCGGCGGGTGCCTTCCAACTATGAACAGCCCAGTTACTTAACCAGTGGAGTGGTTTTATTGAAGATAAAGCAGGTACAGCCGTACTCACTGTTATATACACTGGTAGATGGAGCGGGGTGTTATACAGTTCACCACCAGGTAACTGTGTGTAGTTACCGGATATCGGTGGAGGGTTCTGGAGCAGCGGCTATATGGCAGGTTTCACTGGAGACAATTGTCTTCCACTGTGGCACTCTCACACAGTCCCAAGACGGTTCTTCACATGCTCAGTAGTGGCCATCTTGGCATAGGGGATGAAGCTTCCCCTGAAGGAGTAGCAATATGGAGTCAGCAAGCTAGACAGTATCCCCCTACAGAGCAAACAGATTAGGAAGTCTCAGGATTTGGCAAGACCTACCCCCGTCCTGACTTCCATTTCATCAGGCGCATCTTCATTTAAAAAAAAGGAGGTTCCCTCTTTCAAATTATGTGAACCCTTTAGAAATTGTTGTCTGGGATTTTCCTGTGATGATTTGCTTCCGACAGTGTGCTGGCACAAGCACAGGAGGGGGCACCCTCATTGGAACGAAGGAAGTCTCCTATTTCAGATAATATGCAGTAGCGGATCTTGCCACGGGCAAGCAGGACTTTTGCCATGGGCGCCGCCTTCCGGAGTGTGCCGGCGCCATCCGGAGGGCGCCGCACCATGGCAAGATCCACCACTGTGCCCCTTGCAGTGCCCCGCTTTGAAGGGAACCAGACGCGTGGCGTCTAGTTTCCCTTCATGGAGAGGACTTTTGTTGTGCGGTGCGCGATGACGTCATCGCGCACCGCACAGCATAGTGGCACAGACACTAGGGGTCATAATTGACCTCTAGTGTCTATGCTGTTCTATGGGAGAGACGTAATAACGTCTCTCCCATAGATCGAGGAAAGGAGAAGAGCGGCGCCGCCGGCGGAGGAGGTCTGCAGCGGTCTGGATCAGGAACGGGGATAGTAAGTATACTTTTTTTTTATTTTATTTTTTCTTTCAGCGGCGCTACAGGGGGCACAAATGGGGGCGTAACTGACCACGCCCCCATTTGAAGCCACGCCCCTATACTTTGCCCGGGCCGCCACAAGGCCAAGAACCGGCCCTGATAATATGCCCCCTCAGTAGCTATGATTTGGTATGTATTTAGATAGTAAATGGCTTCGTTTTACATATATATGTTGGTGGTTTAAGGGTTAAGTACGTATGCTGTCCGGTAGATCTTGCAGAGATGAATAGATCTCCTCAGCTGCAGGATTCCTGTCCTAAATCACCGTCTGGCCGGCGGAGGTCGTACCTGTGTGCATTCTGCTGAGAGATGGATGTCACATGAAGATCCTCCGTGCTGCACTTGGAGGAATTAATATTCTCTGTCCATTATTTACAAACCCCGGCCCTGCCGATGGCGACCAGGTTCTGGCTTGCATCTCCGGTGAGCGCTGCCAGGGCCGGAGCAGCCATCTGGGGCGTTTTATGTTCCTCACAGAGCTGCGGTGAGACAAATGCCCTCTGTTGTTGCCAAGATTAATCATTTAAGTTGAAAGAGAAAAAGAAAACAAAAAAAAAACAACACAAAGTTTTACATTATTTAAAGCGTTTCTTCCTATGTGTGCGTCACTGCTGGTGAGCGATACGGTATGTATTATAGTATATGGGATTTGCAGTCCTCAGGGAGGGGGAGGTGGGCGGTCTTCCTCCCCGGGGAGGAGTCAAAGAGTTACAGTACCCGCATAAAATGTTCTGACAACGTATTATTTATTTTCAGTTATGTATATACTGCACACATATTCCGCAGCGCTTTACAAAGAGTATTTCAGTGTCCCAGTGAGCTTTCAATCTATGGGGGACATTTACTAAGCAGTGAAAAGAGCGGAGAAGTGAGCCAGTGGAGAAGTTGCCCATGGCAACCAATCAGCACTGAAGTAACATCTATAATTTGCATACTATAAAATGATACAGAGCTGCTGATTGGGTGATGGGGCAACTTCTCCACTGGCTTACTTCTCCGCTCTTATCACTGCTTAGTAAATGTCCCCCTATATTCCCTACTGGACACACACACACACACACACACACACACACACACACACACACACACACACACACGTTACATTTTCATCAGCAGCCAATTAACCTACCAGTATGTTCTTAAACTGGGAGGAAAACTGCAGAACCCATGAGGAAACCCACGCAAACATGGGGGGATATACAAACTCCTCACAGATAGAACCTAATAGTAGCGGGTTCGGATTTACTCGGATCTTTACGCCAGAATTATCGCCATTTCTTATTTTCTGGATTTTTCTTATTGGTTAACCAAAACACGTGACGTCCGATAGCCAATAAGGAGATTCGGGAAAATCCGAGTACAACCGAACCCGCTCATCTCTACCTAATTGGAGCCTGTCCCCATGACATGTAAACGTAAAATTTGTCAGGGACCGTTGCGCTACGCACAAGTGTAGTCTGCTGACCGCACGTTGTAGAGTGGTGAATGCTGGAGAGGGATTGCATGGATTCCTCTCCTGGTGCTTTCTGTGATATTTAGCCTATAGGATACAGGGGGGTTTGCATTACAGAACTTGGTAAATTTGGCAAGAAAGCAGCACCCATGGCTTTCTATGGGGGGCTGTTTTTGAGGTCGAATACGGGGGATCACAGCAGTTATCTCCAATATATATGCTACGGTCCACTGCAGATATAGTCGGTGGATACTTATTATTAAGGCAGGTTTCAGGGGATATCCTGCAAATAGTAATTGATGAACATGCTCCATCCAGTAATGGAAGTCAAGGTGATATCAGCTATGGTGGATGCATAATACCTTGGAGAAGTTTGTTAAATCCAGAGGGGGCAGGGGGGGGCACAGTGGAGGGCAACCGCTTCTTACCTGGCTTGCCCCGAGAAGCAGGTCCCCCTCCTTGACCGGTGCCGTCTTCCAATGGTATTTGGGAAGATGGTGAATGTGCACTAGAAAGCAAAGACCTTCCAGAGTATTTGCTCTCAATTTGTGATGCCATCTTCCTCGAAGATGATGCTCAGGGCCAGATTAACAATGGGGCGGATGGAGCTCCAGCTCCAGGCCTCCACATAAAAATAGGCCCATCATCATAGCAGCATGATCAGTAGCCATCTGCTGGTCACATGGTCAATCATAAATCATAACAATTAAGATTGCATTTCTGTGTTTCTCAAAAAATGATGCAATTTTTTTATATTTTTACATATTTAGGGAGACATTGGAGCTGATAGTGTAGGGTTGTACACGCCCACATGGCTCTGGCCACGCCCACATGGCTCTGGCCACGCCCATATAGCACTAATCACACCTGCCCTATTTCTCACAATAGGCCCTTGAATATTTTCAGCTTCAGGCCCATGTGGCCCTTAATCCGGCCCTGATGATGCTGGGAAGATGGCAGCGGCCATGGTGGAGAGGCCCGCTTCCTGGGTAAAGGTCCCTGCTCGTCCCCTCCAGCATGCCCAGGCAATTAGTACCCGCCCCCCCCTCTCGGCACCAGTGTGAATAACCCCCTACATCACCATGCGTTATTTTCCTGCAGCATGTGAATTATTTTACATTTTGTGTTATCCAATAGGAGTGACTGTCCTCACCCTCTGATAGGAATTACAGGCACCCACCAAGTGTTCCGTTCACAATGCAGCTCCTGACGGAACAAGTCTCCTTGACCCTATAGAGCAAATATCTGCAATTTAGTGCGGCTTAGCCACACGCTTACTCTCGGCTAATTGAATCGATTCCTTGAAGTCCTATGGGAGCATTCATTAAGTACATAGGGCCTGATACATGTTTGTAAGTAAAGCAAAAAAAAACAAACAGGCAACTTTGCTAAACCATGCTGCACCGCAGGTGAGGCAGAGGTAACATGTGCAGAGAGAGTTAGATTTGAGTGGGGTGTGTCCAAACTGAAATCTAAATTGCAGTGTAAAAAGAAAGCTGTCTCACACTTGTGGGCTACATGCAAAAGCAACCAGTATTTACCCTGCACAGAAAAACGTATAGATATATTTGCTCCCCTTGCATGGAAACATGGTTTGTTTCAGACAAGAAGTATCTCGCTTATTTTTTGTTTTTGCATTACTTACAAAGATGAGTCAGGCCCATAGGCCCTCATTCCGAGTTGTTCGCTCGTTAATTTTCTTCGCATCGCAGCGATTTTCCGCAAACTGCGCATGCGCAATGTTCGCACCGCGGCTGTGCCAAGTAAATTTGCAAAGAAGTTTGGTATTTTACTTACGACTTAGAGAAGATTTTTCTACATTCTGCTGATCGTAGTGTGATTGACAGGAAGTGGGTGTTTCTGGGCGGAAACTGACCGCTTTATGGGAGTGTGTGAAAAAACGCTGGCGTTTTCAGAAAAAACGCGGGAGTGGCTGGAGAAACGGGGGAGTGTCTGAGCGAATGCTGGGCGTGTTTGTGACGTCAAACCAGGAACTAAAAGGACTGAACTGATCGCAGTGGCAGAGTAAGTATCGAGCTACTCGGAAACTGCAAAAAAAATTCTGATCGCTATTCTATTCGCAATTCTGCTAATCTTTCATTCGCTATTCTGCAAAGCTAAGATTCCCTCCCAGTAGGCGGCGGCTTAGCGTGTGCAATGCTGCTAAAAGCAGCTAGCGAGCGAACAACTCGGAATGAGGGCCATAGAACGCTAAGATGCAGGGAGGCATTGACACAAGGTTTTTACTAGAGATGAGCGGGTTCGGTTTCTCTGAATCCGAACCCGCCAGAACTTCATGTTTTTTTTCACGGGTCCGAGCGACTCGGATCTTCCCGCCTTGCTCGGTTAACCCGAGCGCGCCCGAACGTCATCATGATGCTGTCGGATTCTCGCGAGGCTCGGAGCCGCGCGTCGCCGCCATTTTCACACGTGCATTGAGATTGATAGGGAGAGGACGTGGCTGGCGTCCTCTCCGTTTAGAATTAGAATAGATTAGAGAGACACTTGATTTACTAATTTTGGGGAGCATTAGGAGTACTCAGTAGTGTACAGTGCAGAGTTTTGCTGATAGTGACCAGTGACCACCACTTTTATTTATAATCCGTTCTCTGCCTGAAAAAAGCGATACACAGCACACAGTGACTCAGTCACATACCATATCTGTGTGCACTGCTCAGGCTCAGGCCAGTGTGCTGCATCATCTATATATATTATATATCTGTCTGACTGCTCAGCTCACACAGCTTATAATTGTGGGGGAGACTGGGGAGCACTACTGCAGTGCCAGTTATAGGTTATAGCAGGAGCCAGGAGTACATAATATTATATTAAAATTAAACAGTGCACACTTTTGCTGCAGGAGTGCCACTGCCAGTGTGACTAGTGACCAGTGACCTGACCACCAGTATATAATATTAGTAGTATACTATCTCTTTATCAACCAGTCTATATTAGCAGCAGACACAGTACAGTGCGGTAGTTCACGGCTGTGGCTACCTCTGTGTCGGCACTCGGCAGCCCGTCCATAATTGTATATACCACCTAACCGTGGTTTTTTTTTCTTTCTTTATACATACATACTAGTTACGAGTATACTATCTCTTTATCAACCAGTCTATATATTAGCAGCAGACACAGTACAGTGCGGTAGTTCACGGCTGTGGCTACCTCTGTGTCGGCACTCGGCAGCCCGTCCATAATTGTATATACCAGTGACCTAACCGTGGTTTTTTTTTCTTTCTTTATACATACATACTAGTTACTAGTATACTATCTCTTTATCAACCAGTCTATATATTAGCAGCAGACACAGTACAGTGCGGTAGTTCACGGCTGTGGCTACCTCTGTGTCGGCACTCGGCAGCCCGTCCATAATTGTATATACCACCTAACCGTGTTTTTTTTTTCTTTCTTTATACATACATACTAGTTACGAGTATACTATCTCTTTATCAACCAGTCTATATATTAGCAGCAGACACAGTACAGTGCGGTAGTTCACGGCTGTGGCTACCTCTGTGTCGGCACTCGGCAGCCCGTCCATAATTGTATATACCACCTAACCGTGGTTTTTTTTTCTTTCTTTATACATACATACTAGTTACGAGTATACTATCTCTTTATCAACCAGTCTATATATTAGCAGCAGACACAGTACAGTGCGGTAGTTCACGGCTGTGGCTACCTCTGTGTCGGCACTCGGCAGCCCGTCCATAATTGTATATACCACCTAACCGTGGTTTTTTTTTCTTTCTTTATACATACATACTAGTTACGAGTATACTATCTCTTTATCAACCAGTCTATATATTAGCAGCAGACACAGTACAGTGCGGTAGTTCACGGCTGTGGCTACCTCTGTGTCGGCACTCGGCAGCCCGTCCATAATTGTATATACCAGTGACCTAACCGTGGTTTTTTTTTCTTTCTTTATACATACATACTAGTTACGAGTATACTATCTCTTTATCAACCAGTCTATATATTAGCAGCAGACACAGTACAGTGCGGTAGTTCACGGCTGTGGCTACCTCTGTGTCGGCACTCGGCAGCCCGTCCATAATTGTATATACCACCTAACCGTGGTTTTTTTTTCTTTCTTTATACATACATACTAGTTACGAGTATACTATCTCTTTATCAACCAGTCTATATATTAGCAGCAGACACAGTACAGTGCGGTAGTTCACGGCTGTGGCTACCTCTGTGTCGGCACTCGGCAGCCCGTCCATAATTGTATATACCAGTGACCTAACCGTGGTTTTTTTTTCTTTCTTTATACATACATACTAGTTACGAGTATACTATCTCTTTATCAACCAGTCTATATATTAGCAGCAGACACAGTACAGTGCGGTAGTTCACGGCTGTGGCTACCTCTGTGTCGGCACTCGGCAGCCCGTCCATAATTGTATATACCAGTGACCTAACCGTGGTTTTTTTTTCTTTCTTTATACATACATACTAGTTACGAGTATACTATCTCTTTATCAACCAGTCTATATATTAGCAGCAGACACAGTACAGTGCGGTAGTTCACGGCTGTGGCTACCTCTGTGTCGGCACTCGGCAGCCCGTCCATAATTGTATATACCACCTAACCGTGGTTTTTTTTTCTTTCTTTATACATACATACTAGTTACGAGTATACTATCTCTTTATCAACCAGTCTATATATTAGCAGCAGACACAGTACAGTGCGGTAGTTCACGGCTGTGGCTACCTCTGTGTCGGCACTCGGCAGCCCGTCCATAATTGTATATACCACCTAACCGTGGTTTTTTTTTCTTTCTTTATACATACATACTAGTTACGAGTATACTATCTCTTTATCAACCAGTCTATATATTAGCAGCAGACACAGTACAGTGCGGTAGTTCACGGCTGTGGCTACCTCTGTGTCGGCACTCGGCAGCCCGTCCATAATTGTATATACCAGTGACCTAACCGTGGTTTTTTTTTCTTTCTTTATACATACATACTAGTTACGAGTATACTATCTCTTTATCAACCAGTCTATATATTAGCAGCAGACACAGTACAGTGCGGTAGTTCACGGCTGTGGCTACCTCTGTGTCGGCACTCGGCTGCCCGTCCATAATTGTATATACCACCTAACCGTGGTTTTTTTTTCTTTCTTTATACATACATACTAGTTACGAGTATACTATCTCTTTATCAACCAGTCTATATATTAGCAGCAGACACAGTACAGTGCGGTAGTTCACGGCTGTGGCTACCTCTGTGTCGGCACTCGGCAGCCCGTCCATAATTGTATATACCAGTGACCTAACCGTGGTTTTTTTTTCTTTCTTTATACATACATACTAGTTACGAGTATACTATCTCTTTATCAACCAGTCTATATATTAGCAGCAGACACAGTACAGTGCGGTAGTTCACGGCTGTGGCTACCTCTGTGTCGGCACTCGGCAGCCCGTCCATAATTGTATATACCACCTAACCGTGGTTTTTTTTTCTTTCTTTATACATACATACTAGTTACGAGTATACTATCTCTTTATCAACCAGTCTATATATTAGCAGCAGACACAGTACAGTGCGGTAGTTCACGGCTGTGGCTACCTCTGTGTCGGCACTCGGCAGCCCGTCCATAATTGTATACTAGTATCCAATCCATCCATCTCCATTGTTTACCTGAGGTGCCTTTTAGTTGTGCCTATTAAAATATGGAGAACAAAAATGTTGAGGTTCCAAAATTAGGGAAAGATCAAGATCCACTTCCACCTCGTGCTGAAGCTGCTGCCACTAGTCATGGCCGAGACGATGAAATGCCAGCAACGTCGTCTGCCAAGGCCGATGCCCAATGGCATAGTACAGAGCATGTCAAAACCAAAACACCAAATATCAGTAAAAAAAGGACTCCAAAACCTAAAATAAAATTGTCGGAGGAGAAGCGTAAACTTGCCAATATGCCATTTACCACACGGAGTGGCAAGGAACGGCTGAGGCCCTGGCCTATGTTCATGGCTAGTGGTTCAGCTTCACATGAGGATGGAAGCACTCAGCCTCTCGCTAGAAAAATGAAAAGACTCAAGCTGGCAAAAGCACCGCAAAGAACTGTGCGTTCTTTGAAATCCCAAATCCACAAGGAGAGTCCAATTGTGTCGGTTGCGATGCCTGACCTTCCCAACACTGGACGTGAAGAGCATGCGCCTTCCACCATTTGCACGCCCCCTGCAAGTGCTGGAAGGAGCACCCGCAGTCCAGTTCCTGATAGTCAGATTGAAGATGTCAGTGTTGAAGTACACCAGGATGAGGAGGATATGGGTGTTGCTGGCGCTGGGGAGGAAATTGACCAGGAGGATTCTGATGGTGAGGTGGTTTGTTTAAGTCAGGCACCCGGGGAGACACCTGTTGTCCGTGGGAGGAATATGGCCGTTGACATGCCAGGTGAAAATACCAAAAAAATCAGCTCTTCGGTGTGGAGGTATTTCACCAGAAATGCGGACAACAGGTGTCAAGCCGTGTGTTCCCTTTGTCAAGCTGTAATAAGTAGGGGTAAGGACGTTAACCACCTCGGAACATCCTCCCTTATACGTCACCTGCAGCGCATTCATAATAAGTCAGTGACAAGTTCAAAAACTTTGGGTGACAGCGGAAGCAGTCCACTGACCAGTAAATCCCTTCCTCTTGTAACCAAGCTCACGCAAACCACCCCACCAACTCCCTCAGTGTCAATTTCCTCCTTCCCCAGGAATGCCAATAGTCCTGCAGGCCATGTCACTGGCAAGTCTGACGAGTCCTTTCCTGCCTGGGATTCCTCCGATGCATCCTTGCGTGTAACGCCTACTGCTGCTGGCGCTGCTGTTGTTGCCGCTGGGAGTCGATGGTCATCCCAGAGGGGAAGTCGTAAGCCCACTTGTACTACTTCCAGTAAGCAATTGACTGTTCAACAGTCCTTTGCGAGGAAGATGAAATATCACAGCAGTCATCCTACTGCAAAGCGGATAACTGAGTCCTTGACAACTATGTTGGTGTTAGACGTGCGTCCGGTATCCGCCGTTAGTTCACAGGGAACTAGACAATTTATTGAGGCAGTGTGCCCCCGTTACCAAATACCATCTAGGTTCCACTTCTCTAGGCAGGCGATACCGAGAATGTACACGGACGTCAGAAAAAGACTCACCAGTCTCCTAAAAAATGCAGTTGTACCCAATGTCCACTTAACCACGGACATGTGGACAAGTGGAGCAGGGCAGGGTCAGGACTATATGACTGTGACAGCCCACTGGGTAGATGTATGGACTCCCGCCGCAAGAACAGCAGCGGCGGCACCAGTAGCAGCATCTCGCAAACGCCAACTCTTTCCTAGGCAGGCTACGCTTTGTATCACCGCTTTCCAGAATACGCACACAGCTGAAAACCTCTTACGGCAACTGAGGAAGATCATCGCGGAATGGCTTACCCCAATTGGACTCTCCTGTGGATTTGTGGCATCGGACAACGCCAGCAATATTGTGTGTGCATTAAATATGGGCAAATTCCAGCACGTCCCATGTTTTGCACATACCTTGAATTTGGTGGTGCAGAATTTTTTAAAAAACGACAGGGGCGTGCAAGAGATGCTGTCGGTGGCCAGAAAAATTGCGGGACACTTTCGGCGTACAGGCACCACGTACAGAAGACTGGAGCACCACCAAAAACTACTGAACCTGCCCTGCCATCATCTGAAGCAAGAAGTGGTAACGAGGTGGAATTCAACCCTCTATATGCTTCAGAGGTTGGAGGAGCAGCAAAAGGCCATTCAAGCCTATACAATTGAGCACGATATAGGAGATGGAATGCACCTGTCTCAAGTGCAGTGGAGAATGATTTCAACGTTGTGCAAGGTTCTGATGCCCTTTGAACTTGCCACACGTGAAGTCAGTTCAGACACTGCCAGCCTGAGTCAGGTCATTCCCCTCATCAGGCTTTTGCAGAAGAAGCTGGAGGCATTGAAGAAGGAGCTAAAAGGGAGCGATTCCGCTAGGCATGTGGGACTTGTGGATGCAGCCCTTAATTCGCTTAACAAGGATTCACGGGTGGTCAATCTGTTGAAATCAGAGCACTACATTTTGGCCACCGTGCTCGATCCTAGATTTAAAGCCTACCTTGGATCTCTCTTTCCGGCAGACACAGGTCTGCTGGGGTTGAAAGACCTGCTGGTGACAAAATTGTCAAGTCAAGCGGAACGCGACCTGTCAACATCTCCTCCTTCACATTCTCCCGCAACTGGGGGTGCGAGGAAAAGGCTCAGAATTCCGAGCCCACCCGCTGGCGGTGATGCAGGGCAGTCTGGAGCGACTGCTGATGCTGACATCTGGTCCGGACTGAAGGACCTGACAACGATTACGGACATGTCGTCTACTGTCACTGCATATGATTCTCTCAACATTGATAGAATGGTGGAGGATTATATGAGTGACCGCATCCAAGTAGGCACGTCACACAGTCCGTACTTATACTGGCAGGAAAAAGAGGCAATTTGGAGGCCCTTGCACAAACTGGCTTTATTCTACCTAAGTTGCCCTCCCACAAGTGTGTACTCCGAAAGAGTGTTTAGTGCCGCCGCTCACCTTGTCAGCAATCGGCGTACGAGGTTACATCCAGAAAATGTGGAGAAGATGATGTTCATTAAAATGAATTATAATCAATTCCTCCGCGGAGACATTGACCAGCAGCAATTGCCTCCACAAAGTACACAGGGAGCTGAGATGGTGGATTCCAGTGGGGACGAATTGATAATCTGTGAGGAGGGGGATGTACACGGTGATATATCGGAGGGTGAAGATGAGGTGGACATCTTGCCTCTGTAGAGCCAGTTTGTGCAAGGAGAGATTAATTGCTTCTTTTTTGGGGGGGGTCCAAACCAACCCGTCATATCAGTCACAGTCGTGTGGCAGACCCTGTCACTGAAATGATGGGTTGGTTAAAGTGTGCATGTCCTGTTTATACAACATAAGGGTGGGTGGGAGGGCCCAAGGACAATTCCATCTTGCACCTCTTTTTTCTTTTCTTTTTCTTTGCATCATGTGCTGATTGGGGAGGGTTTTTTTGGAAGGGACATCCTGCGTGACACTGCAGTGCCACTCCTAGATGGGCCCGGTGTTTGTGACGGCCACTAGGGTCGCTAATCTTACTCACACAGTCAGCTACCTCATTGCGCCTCTTTTTTTCTTTGCGTCATGTGCTGTTTGGGGAGGGTTTTTTGGAAGGGACATCCTGCGTGACACTGCAGTGCCACTCCTAGATGGGCCCGGTGTTTGTGTCGGCCACTAGGGTCGCTAATCTTACTCACACAGCTACCTCATTGCGCCTCTTTTTTTCTTTGCGTCATGTGCTGTTTGGGGAGGGTTTTTTGGAAGGGCCATCCTGCGTGACACTGCAGTGCCACTCCTAGATGGGCCCGGTGTTTGTGTCGGCCACTAGGGTCGCTAATCTTACTCACACAGCTACCTCATTGCGCCTCTTTTTTTCTTTGCGTCATGTGCTGTTTGGGGAGGGTTTTTTGGAAGGGACATCCTGCGTGACACTGCAGTGCCACTCCTAGATGGGCCCGGTGTTTGTGTCGGCCACTAGGGTCGCTTATCTTACTCACACAGCGACCTCGGTGCAAATTTTAGGACTAAAAATAATATTGTGAGGTATTCAGAATAGACTGAAAATGAGTGTAAATTATGGTTTTTGAGGTTAATAATACTTTGGGATCAAAATGACCCCCAAATTCTATGATTTAAGCTGTTTTTTAGTGTTTTTGGAAAAAAACACCCGAATCCAAAACACACCCGAATCCGACAAAAAAAATTCGGTGAGGTTTTGCCAAAACGCGTTCGAACCCAAAACACGGCCGCGGAACCGAACCCAAAACCAAAACACAAAACCCGAAAAATTTCAGGCGCTCATCTCTAGTTTTTACAGGTGTTGTTTTTCAACGCCCGTGTGTAGGAGACTTTAATCAAGCAATTGCCTCTTTTTTATTATCATTTATTTTAGCATTTTTTTATTTGTAAGAAAGAGTAATATTAAAGCCACTTAAAAGTACCTGCATTACATTTGTACTAAGTTCCAATGGAACGATAGTTCTTATATTTATAGTAACTGACACCTTTATAAATAAAATATCCTTTTTATTTTTTGGCAGATATCTGTAGCGGCTCGGCACATGCACCTAGCGTGTATATTTAGCTGTTTGTGTTCTCGTGCAATATGCTTGTCGCCTCTCTGTTCCAGCTGAGTTCACATTGAGCGCTGTACATCTGTTTCTTGATAGCAGTCACTTCAGCTTCCAATCCTGAGATATTGTTAAACTAAGATTACAGGTAAACAATTGCTCTTATGGAAATATAAGGACACCAGCCAAAATCGTTTCTTCCGCTCCTTGTTCCGGAATGGAATCTCCCTATTTGATCTTCCGGACTCCCCCGGGATCCTGGGTGCCTGCTTTGGTGAGGTCAATGCAGTGTGCTGTGCAGATACGGTTTATATAGTTTGTGGGGGTCATTCAGTGCACACAGCGCCGGTGCATTGCTGGGGGAAAGCTATTTCCTGTTTGTCACTGTACCTCCATTTGTAGTTGTGTAACCGGTTGTGATGACAACCCCGATGGATGGAGGAAGGGGCCATTCACAAAATTGCCATTTGGTGCAGGATTTGCATTTGGTGCAGGATTTGCGCTATACACAGACTAGCTACCAATCAAATGCTTGTTTTCTTCGCGTGACTTGCACTGGACAGGTGAAAACTCATTGCTGACAATGAAGCATGCCTATTATTGCCACGAAAATACCACTTTAGCTGTCTCCACTATATGTAGCTGCCTCCCCTTTGTGTAGCTGCTTCCTCTGTATGTTGCTGCCTCCCCTGTGTGTTGCTGCCTCCTCTCTATGTTGCTGCCTCCTCTGTATGTTGCTGCCTCCCCTGTGTGTTGCTGCCTCCTCTCTATGTTGCTGCCTCCTCTTTATGTTGCTGACTCTCCTTTGTGTTGCTGCCTTTCCTGTGTGTAGCTGCCTTCACTGTATGTACAGTAGCTGCCTCCTCTGTGGGTAGCTGCCTTCACTATATGTAGCTGTTTCCGCTGTGTGTAGCTGCCTCCCTTGTGTGTAGCTTCTACCCCTGTGTATAACTGCCTCCCCTGTGTGAAGCTGCCTCCTCTGTATGTTGCTGCCTCCCCTGTGTGTTTCTGCCTTCCCTATGTGTAGCTGCCTCCTCTATGTTGCTGCCTTTCCTGTGTGTAGCTGCCTCCTCTCTATGTAGCTGCCTCCTCTGTATGTTGCTGCCTTTCCTGTGTGTTGCTGCCTCCTCTCTATGTAGCTGCCTCCTCTGTATGTTGTTGCCTTTCCTGTGTGTTGCTGCCTCCTCTCTATGTAGCTGCCTCCTCTGTATGTTGCTGCCTTTCCTGTGTGTTGCTGCCTCCTCTCTATGTAGCTGCCTCCTCTGTATGTTGCTGACTCCCCTGTGTGTTGCGGCCTTCCCTGTATGTTGCTGCCTTTCCTGTGTGTTGCCGCCTTCCCTGTGTGTTGCTGCCTCATCTGTATGTTGCTGCCTCACCTGTGTTACTGCCTCCACTGTGTGTTGCTGCCTTCCCTGTGTTACTGCCTCCCCTGTGTGTTGCTGCCTTCCCTGTGTGTTACTGCCTCCCCTGTGTGTTGCTGCCTTCACTATATGTTACTGCCCCCACTGTGTGTTGCTGCCTTCCCTGTGTGTTACTGCCTCCTCTGTGTGTTGCAGCCTCCTCTGTATGTTGCTGCCTTCACTGTGTGTTACTGCCTCCCCTGTGTGTAGCTGCATCCGCTGTGTGTAGCTGCCTTCACTGTATGTACAGTAGCTGCCTCCTCTGTGTGTAGCAGCCTTCACTATATGTAGCTGCTTCCCCTGAGTGAAGCTGCCTCCTCTGTATGTTGCTGCCTCCCCTGTGTGTTTGTGCCTTCCCTGTGTGTAGCTGCATCCTCTATGTTGCTGCCTTCTCTGTGTGTTGTGTCCTCCTCTCTATGTAGCTGCCTCCTCTGTATGTTGCTCCCTCCCCTGTTTGTTTCTGCCTTCCCTGTGTGTAGCTGCCTCCTCTATGTTGCTGCCTTCTCTGTGTGTTGCTGCCTCCTCTCTATGTAGCTGCCTCCTCTGTTTGTTGCTGACTCTCCTGTGTGTTGCGGCCTTCCCTGTGTGTTGCTGCCTTTCCTGTGTGTTGCTGCCTCATCTGTATGTTGCTGCCTCCCCTGTGTGTTGCTGCCTTCCCTGTGTGTTACTGCCTCCCCTGTGTGTTGCTGCCATCCCTGTGTGTTACTGCCTCCCCTGTGTGTTGCTACCTTCACTGTGTTACTGCCTCCACTGTGTGTTGCTGCCTTCCCTGTGTGTTACTGCCTCCTTTGTGTGTTACTGCCTCCTCTGTGTGTTGCTGCCTTCACTTTGTGTTATTGCCTCCCCTGTGTGTTTAAAACATTTAAAGATTAATAAATCACCAGGGTTCTAATGGAGCTTCACTCTGAACTGGCAAAACCGCTGTCTTTGATCTTTGAGGATTCAGTTATATCAGGTATGGTTCCCAAAGACTGGCGTATAGCGGAAGTAGTGCCTATATTCAAAAAGGGAAGTAAAGCTGAACCAGGTAATTATAGACCAGTTAGTCTTACATCTATAGTGGGGAAAGTATTGGAAGGTATTCTAAGAGATAGTATTCAGAAGTTCCTTGAAACCAATAAGGTCATTAAAAGGAATCAACATGGGTTTATGAAGGACAGATCCTGTCAAACCAACTTACTTGGCTTTTATGAAACAGTAAGCGCAAACCTAGATCAGGGTAAAGACGTGGATGTAATCTTTTTAGACTTTGCAAAAGCGTTCGATACTGTACCACACATGAGACTCATATACAAGCTACAAGAATCAGGGCTAGGAAGCACAATATGCACTTGGGTCAAAAACTGGTTAGATAATAGGAAGCAGCGCGTTGTGGTTAATGGATCTTTTTCAACTTGGACTGAAGTGCTAAGTGGTGTGCCGCAAGGCTCAGTATTAGGACCGCTATTGTTCAATATTTTCATTAACGACCTAACAGAAGGTCTAGAGAGCATGGTGTCAATTTTTGCAGATGATACCAAATTGTGTAAGGCTATAAATACAGAGGAGGATGCCGAGTCTCTTCAGAACGACTTAGTTAAATTAGAAGCATGGGCAGCCAAATGGAGAATGCGCTTCAACACAGACAAGTGTAAGGTAATGCACTGTGGTAACAAGAACAAAAATTACACCTACCTACTAAATGGGGTAAAATTAGGGGATTCTGTACTGGAAAAGGACTTAGGTGTCCTCATAGATAGCAAGCTAAGCAGTAGTACCCAAAGTAGATGAAAAATTATATATATCAAGTATATATACAGGCGCTGTGATGAGTGTGCTTTTCCTAGCAGCTGAATCAATAAGGGGTAGTCAAACCCTTTAAAAACATACAAATTAGAAAGGAGTATACAGCGCTATTGACACAGTAAGATCTAAATAAGTGAATATTTAATAATAGATTAAGAAAGACTTATACAATTAAAAAACATGCAATCTAAGATGTAAAATATCTCGCTAATGACTTCAAGTGGACTGAAAACTCGTGATATTGCCACAAGCTAGTATATTAAGCATCCATCATCATATTTGAAACCAACATATATACAGTCATATATACGGACCAAAGGTGTTATAGTTCATCCAATTGGATGTGGTTACCGAGTCTGTGTTCCGTTTAAAAAGGCTCCCGTGAGATGCAAGTCCGTGTGGCAACGGCAACAGTTGTTGGGGTCCTGGTTCACAGTTCACTTGGAACTCCGTGTTCCATAAAATAGGTTCTCCTCCAGATGTATTAGGCAGTTGGCAATGCCAATGGGAGTCCTGGTTCACGGAGGTGGGCAAATGCAGGGTCCTGACTGTAAAGAGTGGCGTGGTGTGGTGCTGGTTGGCAAAGGTCCACATAGGTCTCAACCTAACGCGTTTCACTGCTCCAGGCAGCTTTGTCAAAGGTGATGTAACATTGAGACTAATGACCCTTTTATAGGGGAAGTGATGTAGTTGTTGGAGACAGCTGGTGTTTAATTGCTATACTAAACACATTATTAAAATAATACAAAAACGGATCTAATATTTAATGTTTATAATCCTCACTAAAACATATATTTAGAAATCATTATGAATGAATTATCAGTAAAAATGAAGCTGGAGACGAGAAGAAATAATTACTTTTGTTATTTAGTTATTTAATTATTTATTTAAGTTCCGATCATGTGATCGAACAGCAACCAATGGGAAGTTATTTATTAGTCATGTGGAGGTATCACGTGGTTACTAGGTGGAGGAGCGTTGTTATGGAGACTTTAAAACAGGATTTACAATATGATTAGGAAAGTGTATTGTTCCGGTCACGTGATCGGACAATTGCCGATCACGTGACTATAATCTTGCGTTGTTAGACACTGCACATAGCGTGACAATATGGTTAGCAACGTGTGTTGTTCCGGTCACGTGATCGGACGATTGCCGATCACGTGACTATGATCTCGCGTTGTTAGGCACTGCACATAGCGTGACTAAGTAGAGATGTTTGGGCCGGGAACGATCACTATGTCAAGGATATCGCGTCAGCGTCACGTGATCGGACTCTGCCGGTCACGTGACTAAGTGTAGATGTGTTTGGGCCGGGAACGATCACTATATCAAGGATATCGCGTCAGCGTCATGTGATCGGACTCTGCCGGTCACGTGACTAGGTACACGTGAAATAAGTTACAATCAGAGCAGTTAAATAGTAAACAGTAAACCGAAAACGGTCGCTAGGTAACTAATAGGTTGATGTATAAACCTATAGTACTGTTTAGAAAAACATAATCCCAATTACTTCCAAACTAATTTAATTTGTTTATATATTAATGAGTAAATACACAACAGAGGAATATCAAGGAACATATTTTCTAACATTAGCCATGTGCTGATTGGTTTCCTATATTGAAGTTTAATAGATCAGGTGGTATGGCAAGGGAGAGGATTTAACCCACAATGGATGGCTAAGTGACCTATCTAAGTAGATCTGGTTCACTGTCATAAACCATAAGTATAAGTGAACATATAAATAATGTCCCTAAAATTCATTTAAGTGATAAGAAACACAGTTGGAAGGTCATTATAAGGCTATATTTTTTATTTATTATTATTATTATTCTTTACTTTTTGTTTTATGTTTTTTTTTGTTTTTTTTTCGTTTCTTATTTCTAGTTCATCTATAAATGTTCAGATTTCTAATATAGATACTTGGTAAATACTTGGTAACCAACTGAAAAGAATTAATTGAATAAGAAAATTATTCTGTCATACATTAGCTATTCTTTATCTAAATTCAAAAGTATCACAGTCATAAAAAGTGGCAAAAGGGAGGAAATTCATAATATAGTGTTAAGTTCTAATGCTTCATTTAAACCTTCAGGGTGTAGGGAGTTTAATTGAAAGGTCCAAAATATCTCTTGTTTACAGAGTTTTCCAAATCTGTCTCCTCCTCTTTTGGTGATAGGAATGTGCTCAAGACCGATAATTTTTAGACTTTCCGGGTTTCCCTGGTGATGTTTAGTGAAATGTCTTGGAATGCTATGATTAGTTAGTTTATTGAGGATATTTCTTCTATGTTCAGTAAAGCGAGTTTTTAACGACCTTGTGGTCCTGCCCACATATACTAGATTACATCCACAGATTAACACATATATTACCCAGCTTGTATCACATGTGATAAAGCTGGTAATGTTAATATCTCTCTCCGTGATAGTTTTGGGCAGTTTTGTAGTTTTGTTTAGTGCATGTTTGCAAGTGATACATTTATTTTTGCAGCATTTATAAAATCCTATTTGTTTTGGGAACCAGGAACTCATATTTTTAGATGTCGGTTGTACACTAGAGGAAGGTTTTTTTATACAACTGGGAGCCAAATAGGAGCCCAAAGATCGGTTCCTTTTAAAAATAAACCGGGGTTTGGGCGGTAAGAGGTCCTTCAAGATGGTATCATATCTAAGTATGTTATAATTGTTATTAATTATTTGTTTAATTTCATTAGAACAATTGTTAAATGTAGAAATGAAGGACAATTCGTATTGTTGGGATTTTTGTTTAGACTTAGATTTTGTTTGGAGAAGTTGATTCCTATCCATTTTATTTACTTCCTCTAAAGCTCTACACAAAAGGTCTTTTGGATAGCCTCTGTTCTCAAAGGCTGTCAACATGTCAGAGGCTTGTTTAAGAAAAACAGAATCGGATGAGCAGTTTCTCCTTATGCGCATAAGTTGACCTTTTGGGATGTTTATCTTCCATGGGATATAGTGAGCGCTTTTGTAGTGTAGGTAAGCATTGCTTCCTACTTCTTTGATGTGGTTTGAGGTTTGAATATGACCTTCTATAATATTAAGGGTCACATCCAGGAAGGAAATGTGCGTGGGGTGATAAGAATGGGTGAAGGTTAAATTATATTGATTAGTATTGAGAAAAGTGACAAAATTAAGTGCTGACTGTGAATCCCCATCCCAAATGAAAAATAGATTGTCTATGTAACGGCCATAGAAAACCAGGTGTGCGCCATGGCTGCCCCCCCACACAAGGCGGTCTTCGACCGCTCCCATGTAGAGGTTGGCATAGCCAGGCGCAAACCTGGTTCCCATGGCCGTTCCCATGACTTGAAGAAAAAAAGTGTCAGAAAAAAGAAAATAGTTGTGTTGGAGAATGTAGAGAATGGAATCAATAATAAATTGTCTATGTCTCTCTGTGAGGTCTCCATCTTGATCTAATTTTTCTTTTATTATTTGAACACCCAAGTTGTGAGGGATATTAGAATAAAGACTCTGGACATCCAGAGTGAGGAAGGCATGTGTTGGTTTCCATTGAATATTTTGAATTAATTGAATGAAATGTGTAGTATCTCGTATATGGGACCTCAACAGAGAGACCCGGGGTTGAAGAAAGCTATCGACATAAGCAGACAAATTAGAAGTGAGGGAATTGATGCCGGATATGATAGGGCGACCCGGGGTGAGGTGAGGGACTTGTGAATTTTGGGAAGGTGATAATAGATGGGGATGGTGGGGAATGGGGGAAATAGGAATCTGTATTCCTCCCTGGATATGACCCCTTCTTCTACTGCTTCCCGAAGTAGGATTTCCAGATCTGTAGAGAATAGAACGGATGGATCTTTGGGTAATTTCTTATAAAAGTTTTGGTTTTCTAATTGTCTGGTGGCTTCTTTTATATAATTTCCTCTGTCCTGGATAACAAGTCCGCCGCCTTTGTCGGCTTCCTTGATAACCAGCGAGGTATCTTTCATTAGCCTGGTTAGGGCTTTTTTTCTCCTGTTTCCCCAAGTTACTTTTTATCCGACTATTCTTTTTGGTGTTTTGTGTGCACATTGTCCTAAAATTATCAAGTGTAGTCCTATAGAAGCATTCTATATTACTACTTTTTGATGTGATAGGGAAAAAATCTGATTTTACTTTGAAGTGATCTCTATTAATGTCAAAGATTTTTTGATTAGGAATAGGGGGTATAGTATCTTTTTGGTTTTCTTGATATAATTCATCAAGAATTCGAAGTGTTGGGTCATCTGTCTCATCTAAGAGAATTGGAGACAGATTCGGTTCGATTTTCTCCAGACTCTTCTGTGCAAAATATCTCTTCCGGCACAGGGTCCGAATGAACCTATTTAGGTCTACAAAAAGATTAAAAATGTTAGGTTCCGCTGTCGGGGAGAATTTTAAACCCTTTTGTAACAGGGAAATTTCATCTTTACTTAACACTTTACTGGACAGGTTAAAAATGCCTGAAGGATTCAGAGTTTCTGTTTTGTTAAGTTGGACTCTTAGTTTCTTATATTTCTCTTTTTTCCCACCCCTTCTCCCTCTGGGCTTATACTTCTGCCTCTTTTTGGAGTTTGTTCCAGGGGGGACCGATTGTCCCACCTTGATTTGTGATGATCCTGTTCTAAAAAAGTTGTGGAGTCTTTGGATTGATGAACTTTTTGGTTAACAATTGAGTTGCTTTTGGGTCTGGCCCCTAGATGGTGTTCATCAGATCTTTCACCATTTATACGAGGATGGTATCTTGAACCTGTATTTTGTATCCTGCGTTCCCTAGATCTGGATTGATCAAAGGAATCCCGCTGTTTTAGTGAGGATTATAAACATTAAATATTAGATCCATTTTTGTATTATTTTAATAATGTGTTTAGTATAGCAATTAAACACCAGCTGTCTCCAACAACTACATCACTTCCCCTATAAAAGGGTCATTAGTCTCAATGTTACATCACCTTTGACAAAGCTGCCTGGAGCAGTGAAACGCGTTAGGTTGAGACCTATGTGGACCTTTGCCAACCAGCACCATCACCACGCCACTCTTTACAGTCAGGACCCTGCATTTGCCCACCTCCGTGAACCAGGACTCCCATTGGCATTGCCAACTGCCTAATACATCTGGAGGAGAACCTATTTTATGGAACACGGAGTTCCAAGTGAACTGTGAACCAGGACCCCAACAACTGTTGCCGTTGCCACACGGACTTGCATCTCACGGGAGCCTTTTTAAACGGAACACAGACTCGGTAACCACATCCAATTGGATGAACTATAACACCTTTGGTCCGTATATATGACTGTATATATGTTGGTTTCAAATATGATGATGGATGCTTAATATACTAGCTTGTGGCAATATCACGAGTTTTCAGTCCACTTGAAGTCATTAGCGAGATATTTTACATCTTAGATTGCATGTTTTTTAATTGTATAAGTCTTTCTTAATCTATTATTAAATATTCACTTATTTAGATCTTACTGTGTCAATAGCGCTGAGTACCCAAAGTAGGACTGCAGCAAAGAAGGCTAATAAGATATTAGCATGCATAAAACGGGGTATTGATGCTAGGGACGAGAGTATTATACTCCCGTTATATAAATCACTAGTGAGGCCACACCTTGAATACTGTGTACAGTTCTGAGCACCGTACTACAAAAAGGATATCCTGGAGCTTGAAAAGGTACAGAGGAGGGCGACCAAACTAATTAAGGGCATGGAGACGATGGAATACAAGGAAAGGCTTGAAAGACTAGGCATGTTTACATTGGAAAAGCGGAGACTAAGAGGGGATATGATCAACATCTACAAATATATAAGGGGACAATACACAGAGCTTGCGCGGGACCTGTTTTTGGTTAGATCAACACAGAGGACTCGTGGACACTCGCTCAGGTTAGAGGAAAGGAGATTCCGCACAATACGGCGTAAAGGCTTTTTCACGGTAAAGGACAATACGTGTTTGGAATTCCCTGCCCGAGGGAGTTGTGATGGCGGAATCTGTCAACACCTTTAAGAATGGGTTAGATAAATTCCTATTGGATAAGGATATCCAGGGGTATGGTGCATAGTCATGCATTATAGTTACTATAAATAGGGATAAAATGCAATGGCTGACAGCAGCATCAGTCAGAAATTTTAGTCAAATCATCATGCATAGGACACCACAAATAGGTTGAACTCGATGGACAGTTGTCTTTTTTCAGCCTCAGATACTATGTTACTATGTTACTATGTTGCTGCCTTCCCTGCGTGTGTTACTGCCTCCTCTGTGTGTTGCTGCCTTCCTTGTGTGTTACCTGCCTCCCCTGTGTCTTGCTGCCTCCTCTGTTTGTTGCTGCCTCCCCTGTGTGTAACTGCCTCTCCTGTGTGTTACTGAATCTCTTGTGTGTTGCTGCCTCCCCTGTGTGTTATTGCCTCCCCTGTGTGTTGCTGCCTCCCCTGTGTGTTACTGCCTCCCTTGTGTGTTGCTGCCTTCACTGTGTGTTACTGCCTCCCCTGTGTTTTGCTGCCTTCTCTGTGTGTTACTGCATTCCCTGTGTGTTGCTGCCTTCCATGTGTGTTGCTGCCTCATCTGTATGTTGCTGCCTCCCCTGTTTGTTACTGCCTCCACTGTGTGTTGCTGCCTCCCCTGTGTGTTACTGCCTCCCCTGTGTGTTACTGCCTCCCCTGTGTGTTGCTGCCTCCCCTGTGTGTTACTGCCTTCCCTGTGTGTTGCTGCCTTGCCTGTGTGTAGAAATTGGTTCCCCAGACATTTATCTGTGCAATGTTTTTTTTATGCCACTACTAAGAAATCCCCTCTACATCTATAACCCGCGTATTACAGCTGGCACATTTTGTGACTTTAAAAACATGCAGACGGGCTAACATTAACAAGTTATTTGGAAGAAGCATCTCATAAGACGTTTCATGGCTGAGCGTTTCAAATAATGTCAAAATGAAATAAATCTACTGAAATCTATTTCAGGGTCCAGATCACAATGTTCTCATTTATTTGAAGTCTAATTAATAATACATATGCCGCGTCTGTAGTGTAAGAAGAAAACATTGATCAGTGGGATTTAGCCTATTAAGACCAGCTCTGTTACTGGTGGGGCCGGTGCAATAACCTTAGAATAAACTAGGGGTGAGCATCGGGCCATTTTTCGGGTTTTGTGCTTTGGTTTTGAATCTATATCTCCTTCATGTTTTGGATCTGTATTGGTTTTGCCAAAACCGCCCTTGTGGGTTTTAGTTTTGGATCTGTATTTTTTTGGAAAAGATCACAAAGACAGGTAAAATCACAGAATTCAGTTTTTTTCTGTTCCTACAGTATTATTAACCTCAATAACATTCATTTCCACTCATTTCCAGACTATTCTGAACACCTCACACCTTAAAATATTGTTTTTATACAGTTTAGGCCAAAAGGTTGCACCGAGGTAGCTGGACGGAGGAGCAGCAGCCCTGGGATGTATATACTGGGATGACAAAATATTTAAAAAAAAAAAAGAACGTACATGTATTTAAAAAAAAAAACAACACATTAGGCAAGCCTCAAGACTTCTGTTCACAAAAAGATGATTAAGGCAAAGAAAAAGAAAAAAAGACAATACCTGTATTTTAGATATTTTAATTTAATTTATATTAATTTCATTAATTTAATTTATTTAGGATCAAATTCTTTATTTCCTAAAAGATAAGGATCAGTAGAGAGTGTGATTGTTCTGTGGCATAGATGTAATAGCCACCAATTAGTAGGCTCTATGGGGCTAATTTGGAGGCAAGTGCAGCAGCGATATCGGCTACAATGGCGCAATCTATTTTTATTGCAAGACACAAAAGCTGTATTTCTACATCCACGGGCACAGTTCTTCATCAGGGAAGAATGCGGCATTAGCACAATAACACAGATGAGCCTGGGGCAAAAGACGCAGCCGACTTGAATTAGCTCTTATGCATTTTGTCCCAGTGTCTGGACTTCCTCAATGAGTTTCCACTAAGACTTACGCATTTCTTCCTTGTGTCTGGGCTTGCACAGAGGGATTCACACCCTAAGCCAGAGGTTCCCAAACGCGGTCCTCAAGGCACCCCAACGGTCCAGGTTTCAAATGTATCCATGCTTGTCCACAGGTGACTTAATGAACACCCAAGTCAATTTAATTTAACCATCTGTGCGGAGCCATGGCTATACCTAAAACCTGGACTGTTGGGGTGCCTTCAGTAACACACAGGAGAGGCAGCAACACACAGGGGAGGCAGCAACACACAGGAGCAGCAAGAAACAGGGAATTCTATGTTTTAAAATGTTGTAATTAAAGATGAGCTGAGAAGATTTGATTCGTTATGCAGTAGGGAAAATAAACATAAATAAACACTTAAATAAACACATCAAGCCGAGCTGATTGTTTGAAATCTATATATTAATAAATACATAAATAATAATACAAATCCACCTCCAGCCCCAGCAATAGCAGTATATGCAACAAATGCAATCAGATTGCTCCAGGCAGAACTCTGACCTCCCTGTCCTTCCAAATCACACAGTCAGAACCCAACCAGTTTATTTGATTCCAGACAGTATAAATGCCTCCGTAAACATGTTTTATCCAGTAATTATGCATCACGGAGTAAATTATTCCTGTAAGCTATTGTTATTGCATTAGAATAGATGGATTGGCGGAATCTTGAAATAAAGGGAAAAGAAAAAGCCTTCATAACGCAGTGATTATGTCATAAATCACACATGTGTCTTTAAGAAGTCATTCTTCACTGTTCTACAGCCTAGATTTTCTCTTTATTTCTAATATATATCCATACGTCAATTTCTGGAGTATTACTTGCTGTGCTTAGGACTTAATATTAGCGGCATCGTACGTACACCCATAATTAGCGGGATGCCGAAGGAGCAGGAGAGAAAACGCAAAGCTCATTTATTTGAACCATTTGCATATCCAGCCGGCCGACCGGTTGGGGGAAAAATCAGCTCGCTAAATGTATTATTTTTAAAAAATGGTTCTGTCATCCTTTCGGAAAGACACACTGATAACTCCAAAACAGCATCGAAACTATGACAGGTGCAGCTTCTCTCTCCGTGTCGGACTTCTTATGTGAGCAGACGACAGTCTGTATACGCAACCACTTACAGCGACATGCTCCCTTGTCACCGCTCAAGAACGCCTAGCACATTTTCAACACATTTCTGAGACTGTGCGTCTCCTGCGTGCCTCAATTGCAACTCAAACTCTGTGCGCACGCCATCTGGACGCATGCTCAGTGCGACAAATGGCTCCACCGCGTCCGACATCGGCAGTGCGAGCGACTGAATCTTTCTTTTGCTTCTAGTTTGGAAACTAAAATGTTCCCGGCACTGCCGCGGTTGCATGCGGTACAATGGCTACGGGCTGTGGCCGCAGCACTCCATCCAATGGTGGCAATTTCTTGGCGGTCTGCAGCAAATTCCCAGTACAATATATATGGTCTGTGATATTGTTTTAGAAAGTGATATATGGTTACTGTAATAAAGCAATTTGGTGCCAAGTATGCACATTGACTGGCAGGCTGGGACTTATGGTTCCACAGGACCTGGAGTTGACACATTACCCAAGGCTTCTGAGATACTTGTGGCTGGAACCCTTTATGCTGCACTGTATGGGAGCAGGGGTTCTGGAAATACTGTAGCTCCCAGTCTCCCCTGCTCACCTGCTGTCAGACTGGAGACCGGTGCCCATTGGGTGATGTCCCCTATGCCACCCCAAACTCCGCATGACTCTGTGCAGAGGTTCTGGGCCTGCTCCAGTGCTGACAGAGATACCTATAACTCCACATATATATATATATATATATATATATATATATATAGTAAGATGAGGACTCATACAGGACCCAGCGGGAGAGGTGGTTCTTTGTTAAACTTCCATTGCTCATATTATCATAGTATATCAGCCTCGGGTTAGAGCTGACTTGTTCACATGGCACTAGAGGATAAATAGAGGGGGGGGGGGGTCGAGTTCAGATTTTGTGCGAAGCCCCCCCCAGGTGCGCCACAGGCTGTACAGAGCGGCTCTCAGACTGCGCACTTTGCATACTGTCACCAGTGGCATCCCACGGGCCGCCTTTGTACCTCCACTTGCCTGCAGTCATCTCTCTGCTGCTGCACTGATCTCGCCGGTCCGGGGCCCGCGCAGCCTTGAGCCAGCATCAAGCAGAGAGATTCATTATGCTTTTATTACCTTCCTCTGTAAATTGCTTGGTACACAATGGCCTGGAATCATAAACCGCCGGTAATAATATAATACTTCTAAGTACAATAGACGCAGACCTGTTCCCTTTTATCGCCCGTGGCAGCGCTGACCTCCGGTCTTTATAACCTGCAATCTTTGTATTTATTTATTTAGTTCCCCTCTACGAGATGAAAATGGAGACAAGGAGATGGATTCTGGCTCTCTCCTCTGCCTTCTTCTCTCCGTCTCCCCGCTAAGTGCCAGCTGTCATACCCTGTGGATAATTACCATTTTGCACACAGCGTTTAGGGAAATGCCATAATTTTTTTCCGACTGCGCCGCTGTCAGGGCTCATTCTCCTTGGCCTCTCTCAGTTTAAACACCTCTTCAATTCTCCAACGGGTGAGGAGAGGGGCGGAGGGGTTGCCAGCAAAGGGGATCTTTCCTGCTTATTACAATCACGGAAAAATGACACACGTTTTGTCACTGTGACAGTCCTAATCTCTCCCCCCGCCCACCCAGACACACGCACAGAAGATTTCACCTACAACAATGCACTTTCCTGTTTTTTTGGTATGTGGAGAAAACTTTAAGTAGTGCATTCACCACGTGGAGAATGGCGGCAGCTTACCGCGCACTGCGCCATTTCTACGCCGACTGAGGCAAAGAGCTGCCAGCGCCTAATTTCCAAGAACAGTTCCAGGTTTTCCAGATTTGTCCGTTTCATTTTTATTTTAGATGCACCTCGAAGTTACTTGTATTCTTATAAATACCACATTTGCGGATAGATGAAACCAGACTCTCCTGTGCCCGTGACCATAGGGGTGCGCAAGGTCTCCCCCCTTTTCTGACACAGGGCCGGATCCTGATATGGTTGGTATTGCACAGCTGCATGGAAGCGACTATGCAATGCCGTACATACAAGCAGACGCCTCCTGCCAACATCTGTGATCCGAGTGCAGCGTTTGAAGACATCGGATCATCATCGCCATAATCGATTGCGATGGTCTGAGCCCTTGGCCAGTCTGCAGCAAGCTAAAGCTTACTCAGACTGCCCGATGGAACCCCTTTGCTGAGTCCGGGAACTCTGTGGGCGGGATGTAATAAAGCAAAAATGCGGTAAAACCCCCGAAAACGGGGATTTTACCACATTTTCAAATTTACTAACACCCCACTGCCGCATTCCCTCCCCCCCGGCTTACCTTCCTCCAGGCTGCCCTGGACCCGGAAGGTAATCTCCTCCTCCCCTAGCAACGTAGCCGGACGTCCTTCCGGCTGCAGGGGGGAGGAGGAGGCGCCGGGGGCAGCCTGCTGCTGCTTCCCGGTGTCTAGCCAGTGTGGGGACCCCTGGGAGATGACGGAGACCCCCCGCAGACCACCTAACAGGTATCGCGGGGGGCCTCCGTCACCGCGATATTGATCGCATATGGTAGTACATATGCGATCAACATCGCTGCGGTAACCGGCGATGGGCGGCGATGTATCTTAATATATCCCGCCCCCTGTCCGATGACACAGACTGTGGGCTTTGGACACCTACACCCAACTGTCCCACTTTGAGTAGCACAGTCCTGTTTTTCTGACCCACCCGTGGTCCTTCAGTGGGGGCGGGAAGGGCGAGTTAGGGGGAGCAGCCGGTGAGCAGCTGGTAAATAGATGCTAGTGAACAGACGCACAGCATCTACACAATGCAGGGGCAGTGTCTAAGGGCAGCCTATCATCTCCAAGAGTGCTGGACACGCCCCCAGAGTGATGAAATGGGTAGGGGGGGGATGCCGTGAGGCCACAACTCCTATTCGCAAGGCCATGCCACCTTTTCGGGTGCCAGGTCCCAATTACTTCAATGCAAATACTGGGAGGTACGCTCCCCTACTCTGCCCCCAAACACCGCAGCATGACTGAGGGCTGACTGCAAGCGATCTCGGAGGTCCCTTTCTGCACATGTGCAGTTTCCAAAACTCCAGATTTGGATTTAATCCATTGGGTACAAATCCGAGTCACGCCCACAGACCGCTCACTTCTTCCTGGGGACCAGCCAATGATGTGGTGGCGCTGGATTGGAGTGCCTGCTGCTCCGCCATACCCCCTATTACACGGCCGGAACCTGTGTCTGCCGGTCTCAGTGATTTCAGTCAGGGAAGAAAGACAGAGGCCACTTATGGGATCTGCAAACTCATGCACACGCCTTTGGCTGTGGGCAGAGATAAGCAAGGTTGCAGTAGAATTTCCCATGAGATGAATTTTGTGGTGAAGCATGCTGTTACGCAGGGGTGGGGAGTTACGGCGATACAGCCGTTTTGCACTGGATTCACCATTCTGCGGAGCCGCATCCTGTGCAGCATTTGTAAACTACACCGTTTGCATTGCGCTGAAAGTTATAAATAGAGTCGGGAACGCGGGAATTCATTTTGGCTGTGCGGGGCGGATGGGGTAGGACTGGGAACACTTTAGGCCAAATTCCGTCAAGACGCGTGAAAACATTGACTCTGTGGGTGAGATGAGGACTCAGTTCTTACATAGCGGAGACTGGTGTCAGTGAAGCAGATTATTAACTCATGCTGCAGGCAGAAGAGAGATGATCAGTCGCCGGAGAAACATAACCCAGACTGAGGCGTCAATGCTGTCTGACTGCAACATCAGACACGGTGTAAAACCCTGATACTATAAAGCTCAGTTTGTTTGTAAATCCATACCCATCAAAATTTATAAACCCTGAAGAGGAATTGCCTCTTATCCGCTCATATGTGTCTCAGTAAATGTTTACTTGCTTGCTCCATAATTCTTCATCACCTCTGTGAGAATCCATCAAGCACTAGCGCTGGCAGCAATATCTGGCCGCGGAACGCGCTACCTCGTCGCCTGTAATCACACCATCTTCCTGGTTACGATACCTGGGGTCCCCAGACAAGCCTTGACGCAACGAAGGCTGGCATACAGTACAATATCTCAAATTGGGCCTGATTCTGAGTCAGATGAAGGGGGAAGAGTGAATGGCTCTGCAAAATGCACGTGCTACTTAGAAAGAAATCGCTGGCTGCGCATGCGCTGGACCATACATTCCTACTTGGCGTTTCTTGGCGGCAACTGTGCAGCAGCCAAGCGACTGCAGATAACTGTTCTGTCTCATGGCGGTGTCGTGAGCGTGTTAGGAGACTTCCGTACTCACCCGTAGCGTGGGGTGCCTGGTTCAGATGGATTTTTTGCGCCCCCAACGTGAGGGCTTATTCTAAATTGAGAGCACAGCAAATAAAAATCAAGTAACGTTGCACCTGTGCAAACCATGTTGAAATGCAAGGGGGACAAATACAGGTATTGTGTCAGCATGCAGTGTAAATACTGGCTGCTTTTGCATGTAGCCCACAAATACAGGGCTAGTCTAACACAGCAATTTGGAATCGAGCTAGGACACGTCAACCATTTATCTGTCAATACCCCTGAAACAAATTCCTTATTGCCACAGTAAGTGGCAATAAGGGTAATGTTAATTTTTGGGGACATATCAGATTTATATATATATATATATATATATGTATATATATATATATAAAATATTTTATATATATATATATATATATATATATATATATATTAATAACAGACCCCTTAGCGAGATCTACCTACACCTTGGCTAGAACTATTAGTATTTAGGGACCTTGTTATTAGTGATGTGCACCGGACATTTTTCGGGTTTTGTGTTTTGGATTCGGTTCCGCTGCCGTGTTTTGGATTCGGACGCGTTTTGGCAAAACCTCCCTGAAATTTTTTTGTCGGATTCAGGTGTGTTTTAGATTCGGGTGTTTTTTTTACAAAAAAAACTCAAAAACAGCTTAAATCTTAGAATTTGGGGGGCATTTTGATCCCAAAGTATTATTAACCTCAATAACCATAATTTCCACTCATTTCCAGTCTATTCTGAACACCTCACAATATTATTTTTAATCCTAAAATTTGCACCAAGGTCGCTGGATGACTAAGCTAAGCGATCCAAGTGGCCGACACAAACACCTGGCCCCATCTAGGAGTGGCACTGCAGTGTCAGACAGGATGGCAGATTAAAAAAATAGTCCCCAAACAGCACATGATGCCAAGAAAAAAAGAGGTGCAATGAGGTAGCTGTGTGACTAAGCTAAGCGACACAAGTGACCGACACAAACACCTGGCCCATCTAGGAGTGGCACTGCAGTTTTCTAGCGAGAGGATGAGTGCTTCCATCCTCATGTGAATCTGAACCACTAGCCATTAACATAGGCCAGGGCCTCAGCCGTTCCTTGCCACTCCGTGTCGTAAATGGCATATTGGCAAGATTACGCTTCTCATCAGACGCTTTTAATTTTGATTTTTGGGTCGTTTTACTGAACTTTTGTAGTATACTTGACGACACAGAGGTAGAGCAGTGGACTACTGTACCGTACTGCTATATATTATATACTGGTGGTCAGCAAAATTATGCACTGTCCTCCTACTATATATACTGCGCACAAGAACTAAAATGCACCACAGGTATGGATGGATAGTATACTTGACGACACAGAGGTAGGTAGAGCAGTGGACTACTGTACCGTACTGCTATATATTATATACTGGTGGTCAGCAAAATTATGCACTGTCCTCCTACTATATATACTGCGCACAACAACTAAAATGCACCATAGGTATGGATGGATAGTATACTTGACGACACAGAGGTAGGTAGAGCAGTGGCCTACTGTACCGTACTGCTATATATTATATACTGGTGGTCAGCAAAATTATGCACTGTCCTCCTACTATATATACTGCGCACAACAACTAAAATGCACCACAGGTATGGATGGATAGTATACTTGAGGACACAGAGGTAGGTAGAGCAGTGGACTACTGTACCATACTGATATATATTATATACTGGTGGTCAGCAAAATTATGCACTGTCCTCCTACTATATACTGCGCACAACAACTAAAATGCACCACAGGTATGGATGGATAGTATACTTGACGACACAGAGGTAGGTAGAGCAGTGGACTACTGTACCGTACTGATATAATACTGGTGGTCACTGGTCAGCAAAATTCTGCACTGTCCTCCTACTATATACTACAATGCAGCACAGATATGGAGCGTTTTTCAGGCAGAGAACATATAATACTGGTGGTCACTGGTCAGCAAAACTCTGCACTGTCCTCTTACTATATAATACATTTGGTCCCCAGTCCCCACAATAAAGCACGCTGAGCACAGATATTTGCAGCACACTGAGCACAGATATTTGCAGCACACTGAACACAACTGAGAGAACGCTGCACACGTCCTCTCCCTATCATCTCCAATGCACAAGTGAAAATGGCGGCGACGCGCGGCTCCTTATATAGAATACGAATCTCGCGAGAATCCGACAGCGGGATGATGACGTTCGGGCGCGCTCGGGTTAACCGAGAATGGCGGGAGGAACCGAGCCTGCCTCGGACCCGTGTAAAATGGGTGAAGTTCGGGGGGGTTCGGATCCCGAGAAACCGGACCCGATCATCACTACTATTTATCAAGTTTATCGACCCCTTATATAAGGTGGAAGAGCAGGTGGTGGTTACAATACCTTTATAGTACTAGCTGGTGCCTGTTGCATACTAGAAATGGCTTCATCAGCACAAGTGGAAGGGCCTTGTTTTATAGTTCTGCACTGGATGCCGCCAGATTTGGCGTTGTTTTAATCCATCAACCAGCATAACTTGCAATAGACGAGTCACATTTTTCCATATAGGAAATGTCCACAAAATAAATTGCGCAAGGGCTTGTTTCTGAAAACGAAAGTGAGTAGTCGCACATATGAGCAATGCTTTTCCTAGCACGAGACTAATTACCCCAGAAATATACAGATATTACACAATAACATATTATATTGGCTGCAGAGAAGAACAAAGCACAGCTCTTGGCTCTGAGCACCCCTCCTGTAGAGCACAACAAAACCTACTGCTACTGTATGTCGCCCTAAGCCCAGACAGACCACCCTGCCACTGACTGAGCACAGCAGGCAAGTGGAGTTCAAGGCTCACAATGTTCATATATTTACATGGCTGGACAACTGGGATTTCCCAGACTTGAGGGGGTGCTGTGTGCAGGAAATAGCATCTGCTCCGCAGGAGGACTTTTGAGCATCAGTAGGCCCTCCAGTGGCCCCAGAATGGCAGATAGCCAAAGCAGCAGGATAACAGCCAATGGCAAGAAGAAACAAGCAGGGAAAGTGATGAAACATGAAATCGCTATCTAAGGGGGACATTTACTAAGCAGTGATAAGAGCGGAGAAGTGAGCCAGTGGAGAAGTTGCCCCATCAACCAATCAACAGCTCTATATAATTTTATAGTATGCAAATGATAGATGTTACTTCAGTGCTGATTGGTTGCCATGGGCAACTTCTCCACTGGCTCACTTCTCCGCTCTTATCACTGCTGGAAGTCTCGGATTGCGCTGTAAAGGGGGGTACACACGGAGAGATCCGTGCTTAAAATCTAAGCAATCTTGCTAGATTGCTTAGATTTTAAGCACGGATCTGCCGTGTGTATGCCCCTCAGCGATAGCGATGCGCGGCCCCGTGCATCGCTATCGCCGGTGCTAGATTGAGCCTGCATGCAGGCTCAATCTAGCGGGTCGCTCACTTCACCGTTGTGTGAAGTGAGCGGCCCCCCGTCGGCTTTCCCCCTCGCTCAGCACATCGCGCTGTGCTGAACGGGGTGAGAGATGTGTGCTGAGCGGTCTGTGTTAAGATCGCTCAGGACACATCTCTCCCGTGAGTACCCCCCTTAACTGTCTCCAAACTGGAAGAACATGGTTGTGAGATCTCTGCTGATGATCTGGGGTTCTCCAAGATGCCAGTGATCTTATAATACAGAATTACAGCGTACTAGAGGATATACAGGAGTTTTGTTGATCGGACGATGATATTTTGGGCACTAGGGTCTACATAACCCCTCGCTGCTGAGTCTATTTAGGCAATTAGTGGTCTGGTCAGATTCCAACATCAAGATCAGTAATTATTTATCCAGTAACTGCACATACTATAGCTTGTTATTATTGTGAATTTTGCAGAAAATAGCATCCTGTGATGGCATACAGGGCCTAATTCCGCATGGAACACTGCTGAGTTAGCGTTCGCATGCTGAGCCCAGTGCAGTGTGCGCACGTGCAGAAGCTGCACTGCGCATGTGCACACAGGGGGTCATTCCGAGTTGATCGCTAGCTGTATTTGTTCGCAGCGCAGCGATCAGGCTAAAAATCGGCAGTTCTGCGCATGCGTATGCGGAGCAATGCACACGCGCGACGTACGGGCACAACGAACGATGCAGTTTTGCACAGGGTCTAATGATGCATTTCAGTCGCTCTGCTTGCTGCAGATGGTTGACATGAAGTGGGCGTTTCTGGGAGGCAACTGACCGTTTTCAGGGAGTGTGTGGAGAAACGCAGGCGTGCTACAAAAAACACAGGCGTGGGTGGGCGAACGCTGGGCGGGTTTGTGACGTCAAATCCGGAACTGAATAGTCTGACGTGATCGCAAGCGCTGAGTAGGTTTTGAGCTTCTCTGAAACTACACAAAAAATTTTTGCAGGCGCTCTGCGATACAACCGTTCGCACTTCTGCTAAGCTAAAATGCACTCCCAGTGGGCGGTGGCATAGCGTTTGCACGGCTGCTAAAAACTGCTAGCGAGCGAACAACTCGGAATGACCACCATAGTGAGATGCAACGACATCTCACATGACCGAACGCCTCTGCCTGATTGACAGTGACATCACATGCAACGGCTGCGACACAAAAGATGGCGGGTCGCCATCTGCCTTAACAGCTAGGCTGCGTTGAACCATTCAACCCTGAACATGCGAAGGCATTGCCGGTTGTGTGATGATTTTTGCATGTTTGGGGGTGGGGTGGGGGGGGGGAGCACTCATCTACAGTACGATCCACGCTGAATTAGACCCACAGTTCCCAAATCTCTTCACAAGCTGCTGTTTACACAGCACTTTGTGTAATAGAGGGATTTTTTCAGATCCCTCCCCACTGATGCACCCAGTAGCAGCTCTTGCCACGGGCAAGCAGGACTTTTGCCCGGGGCGCCGCTGTCTCGGGGGCGCCGCCGCCGTGGCAAGAGCCGCTACTAACTAGGATGGCGGTGGTTAGGAAAAAGGTCCTCTCCGCGAAGGGAATCTAGACGCGTAGTGAGGTAGCATCTAGTTTCCCTTCGCGGAGAGGGTCTTTCTGTGTGGCGCTATGGGAGAGACGTCATGACGTTTCTCCCATAGATCAGAGGAGCAGCGCCGGCGGCAGAGACGGAGTACAGCAGTGATCGGGTAGCAGGAATGGGGCTGGTAAGTATTTTTTATTTTGTTACTAGGGGCACAACTACTGGTGGGCACACTAAGAGGGGCACAACTACTGGGGCCACAACTAATGGGGGCACAGCTGCAGGGGGCACAACTACTGGGGGCATGACAGCTACTGGGGGCACAGCTGCATGGGGCACAACTACTGGGGGCACAGCTGCAGGGGACACAACAGCTGAAGGGGGCACAGCTGCAGGGGACACAACAGCTGCAGGGGGCACAACTACTGGGGGCATAACAGCTGCAGGGGGCACAGCTACTGGTGGCACAGCTGCAGGGGTCATAACAGCTACTGGGGGCACAGCTGCAGGGGGCACAACTACTGCAGGGGGCACAGCTGCAGGGGGCATAACAGCTGCAGGGGGCACAGCTACTGGTGGCACAGCTGCAGGGGGCATAACAGCTACTGGGGGCACAGCTGCAGGGGGCACAACAGCTGTTGGGGCACAATAGCTGCAGGGGGCACAACTACTGGGGGCACAGCTGCAGGAGGCATAACAGCTACTGGGGGCACAGCTGCAGGGGGCACAACAGCTGCAGGGGGTACAACAGCTATTGGGGGCACAACAGCTGCAGGGGACACAACAGCTACTGTGGGCACAGCTCTACAGGGTGCACAACTCTACAGGGGGCAAAACTACAGGGAGCAAAACTGACCACGCCCCTTTCCTATGAAGCCACGCCACAAGGTCTAGAACCGGCCCTGGATGCACCAGCTCCTCCCCATTGCTCCTCCTCTGTCTGCTGTGCGTTCAGGCTTCACAGAGTTTGCATGCTCTGGATGTTGAAGACGCATGTGCAGAATGGATAGTGGCCGCGATAAAGACTGCAAGTGCCGAGAAGGTGATTTTATTTATCACACATCCGAAAAGCTGTCAGCAGAATCCGGCTCCATAACCGTTACTTAAAGGACCCTTGTTTTTTTTTAACACGCCGAGTTAAATATAAAGTAGTGCTGCTCGTAATGCTATCATAATCAATGTGCCCCTATAGAACTTGGACCTGGTAGCTAATGCCATATTTAGATGGCGCTAGCCATTATACTGTAGACTATGGGCTACTTACCACACAACTTACCGGGAAAGGAATCTGAAGGCTCACAGGGATGAGCTCCTATTGGGACCCCCAGGTTTCTGTGTGGGCAATCCTTCATTTCTTATTGCCGTGATCTATAAGAAATTATAATAAGACATTATCAGGACTAAAACCTGATAATTAGCTGCCACCCCCCCTAAGGGTTAGGGTTCGGGACGGAACGGGGGGGAGTTTCGGGGATAGAAATATTTGCCCCTTCCGATGTCGGGCTCTTCATTGTCAGGATGCCGCCGTCATCCCGTCTGCCAGGATATAGTATGTATGCCAATTAATAAAATGCAATTATTATTTTTTTGAGTCATGGAGGATATTTTGCAAACAAATGCCCCCAAAAAGTACTTTGATAAATCCTGGAGATATTTTTATCATTTTAATGAAAACATAATTGATAAAAGCACCCCTGATATGTGATAACTAACACCCCCCTCCCCAGGATGCATTAGAGTGCAGTAGATGGGACAAGGCTGGCTACATACAATTATTTTGAGCCTGACGACAATAGAGGATGATACAGTTCAATCAAAGCTGCAGAAATGATAATACAGTCAGTGCAGCCATTGGAAAATGGAAACTGGCAGAATTTTTATTTGCATAAACTGATTTAGTGAAAAACAGGGAAACAAATATAAAAAGCAAATGAACTCAGATTTCAGAATCAACGTAATTGGCACAACTTTGATGTCGGACAAGTAAAACTTATTATTATCAGAACTTTCATATCTCTCTTTCCGTAGAACCATTTATATGCCTTAGAGTCAGGTGGGCCTTATAGAATACTTCCATTATCTGACCAAAGCCCTTGAGTAATAATAATAATAATAATACTACGCTCAGTCAGCATATTGAGGGTAATTCAGATCCGATCGCTGGGCAGCGTTTTTTGCAGTCCTGCGTTCGCATAGTTGCCGCCTACAGGGGGAGTGTATTTCCGCTGTGCAAGTGTGCGATCCCATGTGTAGCAAAGCCGCACAGACTGATTTTGTGCAGTCACTGCACAGTCCACAACTTACTCAGCCGCTGCGACCACTTTAACCTGTCCGGTCCCGGATTTGACGTCAGACACCTTCCGTGCAAACGCTTGGTCCCGCCTGCGTTTTTCCAACCACTCCCTGAAAACGGTCAGTTGCCACCCACAAACGGTCTCTTCCTGTAAATCTCCTTGCGATCGCCTGTGAAATGGATCCTTAGCACAAACCCGTCGCTGACCGGCGATCCATTTTGCAGCCGTCCATCGCACCTGCGCATTGCGGTGCATACGCATGCGCAGTTCGGATCTGATTGTCCGCTGAGCGAAAACACACAGCAGCGATCTGATCTAAATTACCCCCATAGTGACAGTAATGGAGACTGCGGCTTCCCTATCAAATCATAGCCATTTCACTGTCAAACACTTTAGTTATCACTATAGTTATAGTTGTGATTTTATACATTTTGTGAACGAAATGGAACAACTTATAAAGTCCTACTAAAAATTCATGAATTAATGCTTCCAGTTCTAAACTATGTGGCATCCTGTATTTAATAACCAGTGATATTCTTGTTGTTACTCTTAAATGTGCTGCAACCAATCAGCTCCTGCCATTTTTCAAATATATTAAAGTTAGGAGCTGATTGGTCGAAGCACTGGTTAAGATTAGTAATGATAATGAGTGATAACAAGACAATGGGGGTAATTCCAAGTTGATTGCAGCAGGAAATTTGTTAGCAGTTGGGCAAAACCGTGTGCACTGCAGGGGAGGCAGATGTAACATGTGCAGAGAGAGTTAGATTTGGGTGTGGTGTGTTCAATCTGCAATCTAATTTGCAGTGTAAAAATAAAGCAGCCAGTATTTACCCTGCACAGAAACAAAATAACCCACCCAAATCTTACTCTCTCTGCAAATGTTATATCTGCCCCCCCTGCAGTGCATATGGTTTTGCCCAACTGCTAACAAAATTCCTGCTGCGATCAACTTGGAATTACCCCCAATATGCCCCCATAATTCTTTCATTATTCAAGCACTGTAGGTACGGCATGACTGAAAAGGAAAAAGCTTAATCAGCTCAAAGAACCATTGTAGTTTATAGATTGGGAAAGCAGCACAGATATCAGATTTGATTTATAAATAGGGCGTGTTAAGGTTTGTGGGGGTCCCAGGGCAACTAACTTGTGAGCGGCCCCTACCAGTAAAAGTGTCAAAATAATATGCTGGAATTGCTATTAAAAAGTGTGATGTGTAAATTCTCCAAGCACCACAAATGTGTTGAATGCACTGTATTGTCCCTAGTTCACATTATGCCACACAGAACCCCCAGTTCATATTATGCCACAATGCACCCACAATGCATACTTACCTACTCTCCCGGAAGCTGCGGGAGGCTCCCGTTTTTTGGGGTAGCCCCCCGCACCCCCGGAAGAGTGGGCAGGTCTCCCGCATCCTGCTCGCACCCTAGTGATGCGGGCAGGATGGAGAGATAACCTTCCGCATTCGCGGGTCCGTCGGGTGGAGAAGGGGCTAAAATGACGCAAATCGCGTAATTTTAGCCCCGCCCCCTTCCTGCGGACCCGCGAATCGCGGCATTTCCCGATACGGGGGCGGGGCTTAGTGATGTCACAGTCCGGCCCCGCCCCCCGAAGACACCTGCAGCGTCTCCTCTCTGGGCTTCTCCCGGAGAGGAGAAATACAAAGTCGGTAAGTATGCCACAATGGGGATGTAGGTATGTGTGGGGGCACCTGGGTGTCTGCCCCAGCTGCCCTGTTGTCATTCCAGAACTGAGGATGTGTCTTAGTGTGGAAAAAAGGGAGATGTCATGTTAATACATCTCCCCTGAATCACTCCTCCATCTACTTCTCCAACTTCATCTCCAACCAATCTCCCTTCCACCCTCTTCGCTCTTCCTCCAACTGCCACCTCACCACGTTTCACTCTGACACTCCCTGCTCGCCTGTGCAGTGGGTACTGGATCACTGAGAGCTGCTGTACCTACAGCCGCAACTTACCCCTGCCTGCTCCTGCAAACTACAGCAAGTCAGAGGCAAATGCAGGATTTCTGGAGGGGGGTTTGCAAATGTTTGACTTTAGAGTGATTGTCGCCATACAGGATGCATCATTAGCATGTAATAAGTTATAGTCTGCCCCAAAGTGCAGTTTATATAACACAGTATTGCAACCCAATGATCACGCTAAGCCACTTACCAGATTCTCTCTCTGGTGCGATGATTGAGCGCTCAGATCCATACACACACAGAAAACTCTGTTGCCACTGGGCCTGTACAGGAGCTCCATCCCGCCCTTTATATTGCATGTAGTGGCCGTTGGCCAGGCAGTGCGGAAGGGGGATTTCCGGGCAACTGGAAACCCCCCTGTGTTTGCCTATGCAAGTTATTCTGCCCTTCCCCCGTATGTTAAATTATCATGTGTCTGTCGGTATGTTTCGCTTTCTTCTAGAGCAAGACAGTTGGAATTTATGATTGAAAAGACTCTTTTTAAAAACAAAGCAAAACAACACTATAGAGTGTAACTATGATACACGACACAATAGCGCTGACCCCCCAGGGTGTCGTAGTGTAAATTACTCAGAGACATAATAAACTGTTTTTTTAATTTTTTTATTCTTTAATGATAATGATGATGGCCATTAAGGGGTTAAATGCCACTTCTGGCAACTGCCTTCCATCCTACGGCGTCACTAACAAGGGCAATTCCAAGGTGTGAAATTGCGCTTCATGCTTTTAATGAATCCATTATTCTAATTGATGGAAAGGCGTCGGTGATTGGAGTTGGACGGACGGGATACCAGCGACTGGCGATTTCACTAACACTCTTCCAAGTCAGAGAGATGAAGTTCTCGCTCGGTGTAATCTTCCTCATCCACGTCTGTGCCACACATCGTGACCACAAGCCGCTGCCATTTGTCTGTAATTCTCTGTCTGAGGTCAGAAGCAAATGGAAAGAAAAAAACGAACTTTTTCCATCGTTGCCAATATTGGGTAAAATATTCCAGGGGCACCTTTCTAGGGAGCAGTTATCTGCGAGTGGCAGCTCCTGATTGGCTGCCAGTCCATGAGCTCTGATAGGGGCTGCCTGTCCTGCCGATGCGCAGGCAGCTGGCCTCTGCCCATTGATCGTCATTGTACCACCCGGGCCCCCTCTCAGCCAGGGCCCGGGACTGGAGTCCCACCATTCTCCCTTGATGGCTGGCCTGCTGCAGTGCCCATATTATGCCAGCAGAATGGGTCCTGAGTGATTTCACGCAGTCCCTCTTCTGCCTCTGCCTGATTGATAGGTATAGGCTTTATAGAGGAGGCGGGGACAGCCGGCATTTCTGGAAACGGGAGCGTATAGCCCCCGTTTTCCTGGAGATGGAAAGGCCAGGGTTTGTGTCTCAGGATGCATACTTCCTGGCCTCACAAGGCAGCCTGAGTAAGCTGAGGTATACTCAGCTGGCCTCGGTCGCAGTGCAGCAAGGAGGTGTCTGATACAGGGCCGCCGACTTTCTAGCTGCCCCCTCCGGGAGAGGGCAGCCAGCTCTGTGCTACAGGGGGCGGTGCGGTCAGGCGTGGTGTTCACAGTCAGGTCATCGTGGCTACGCCCCTGCTATACAATGCCGCTATTACAGGTATTGTACAGTGGGTGCGGGTCTATGATGACCCAATTCAGCACGAATTCCATCATCAGGTCTCCTCAGATTGCGCAAGTGGGCGGCCGAGGGGGGGTTGTGGTGAGAGCTGCCCTGCTGCGGGAGAGTAGCCCACCTTTCCTGGGGGGCAGGGAGTGGCACTCAATTTTCGGGAGCCTCCCGGTTATTCCGGGAGTGTAGGCAAGTAGCGTCTGACACCTCCTTTTGCATTTTCAATGGACAGATTTACAAATCAGCTTGGGTGTGACTTTGCAAATCCATCTACTGCTGAATCAGGCCCACTCAATGGCGGAACTAGCGAGCGGTGGGCCCAGGTGCGACAAAATGCTTTGGGCCCCCCCCCCATCCCATCCAAGTCCACCCCCTTACCCCTGGAGAGGATCTGGTGAGGGGGACCTGCTCAGGGCCAGAGAAATGGATACCTAGCAACAGTGCCGTAACTAGACATTTTAGCACTGTGTGCAAGAAACGGCATCGGAGCCCCACCCCTGAATGCAAAACAGGGGCAGTGCGCGCCGTAGGCGCGCACAAAAATACATAGTGGCGTGGCTTCGCGAGGAAGGGGTGTGGCCACAAAATAATACCAATTCCTAAAACGGTGCACAGTAGTCTCCATTATTCAAATTACGCCGCACAGTAGCACCACTACACCAGGTAGAGACCCTTCTACACCTTACAGCGAACAGATTCCTCTTTTCTCTGACGTCCTAGTGTATGCTGGGACTCCGTAAGGACCATGGGGATATAGCGGCTCCGCAGGAGACAGGGCACAAAATAAAAGCTTAAGGATCAGGTGGTGTGCACTGGCTCCTCCCCCTATGACCCTCCTCCAAGCCTCAGTTAGATTTTTGTGCCCGGCCGAGAAGGGTGCAATCTAGGTGGCTCTCCTGAGCTGCTTAGAATAAAAGTTTAGTTAGGTTTTTTTATTTTCAGTGAGTCCTGCTGGCAACAGGCTCACTGCATCGTGGGACTAAGGGGAGAAGAAACGGACTCACCTGAGTGCAGAGTGGATCGGGTTTCTTAGGCTACTGGACACTAGCTCCAGAGGGACGATCACAGGTTCAGCCTGGATGGGTCACCGGAGCCGCGCCGCCGTCCCCCTTACAGAGCCAGAAGAGACGAAGAGGTCCGGTGAAATCGGCGGCAGAAGACATCCTGTCTTCAGACTAAGGTAGCGCACAGCACCGCAGCTGTGCGCCATTGCTCTCAGCACACTTCACACTCCGGTCACTGAGGGTGCAGGGCGCTGGGGGGGGAGCGCCCTGAGACGCAATATAACAGAATACCTTAGGTGGCAAAACAGAATACATCACATATAGCTCCTGGGCTATATGGATGTATTTTAATCCCCTGCCATTTTACACAAAAAAGCGGGAGATAAGGACGTCGTGAAGGGGCGGAGCCTATCTCCTCAGCACACAAGCGCCATTTTCCCTCACAGCTCCGCTGGAAGGACGGCTCCCTGACTCTCCCCTGCAGTCCTGCTTCAGAATCAGGGTAAAAAAGAGAAGGGGGGGCATTGTTGGCAGCAAATAACAATAATTAACAGCAGCTATAAGGGAATAACACTTATATAAGGTTATCCCTGTATATATATATAGCGCTGGGTGTGTGCTGGCAGACTCTCCCTCTGTCTCTCCAAAGGGCTAAGTGGGGTCCTGTCCTCTATCAGAGCATTCCCGGTGTGTGTATGCTGTGTGTCGGTACGCGTGTGTCGACATGTATGAGGAGGAAAATTATGTGGAGGCGGAGCAGTTGCCTGCGTTGGTGATGTCACCCCCTAGGGAGTCGACACCTGACTGGATGATTGTATTTAAACAATTAAGTGATAATGTCAGCAATTTGCAAAAAACTGTTGACGACATGAGACAGCCGGCAAATCAGTTAGTGCCTGTCCAGGCGTCTCAGACACCGTCAGGGGCGCTAAAACGCCCGTTACCTCAGTGGGTCGACACAGACCCTGACACAGATACTGAGTCTAGTGTCGACGGTGACGAGACAAACGTAATGTCCAGTAGGGCCACACGTTACATGATCACGGCAATGAAAGAGGCATTGAACCTTTCTGACACTACAAGTACCACAAAGAAGGGTATTATGTGGGGTGAGAAAAAACTACCAATATTTTTTCCTGAGTCAGAGGAAATAAATGAGGTGTGTGAAAAAGCGTGGGTTTCTCCCGATAAAAAACAGCTAATTGCTAAAAAATTATTAGCATTATATCCTTTCCCGCCAGAGGTTAGGGCGCGTTGGGAAACACCCCCTAGGGTAGATAAGGCGCTCACACGTTTATCTAAACAAGTAGCGTTACCGTCTCCTGATACGGCTACCCTCAAAGAACCAGCTGATAGAAGGCTGGAAAATATCCTAAAAAGTATATACACACATACTGGTGTTATACTGCGACCAGCAATCGCCTCAGCCTGGATGTGCAGTGCTGGAGTCGCATGGTCGGATTCCCTGACTGAGAATATTGATACCCTGGATAGGGACAATATTTTGTTAACTATAGAACATTTAAAGGATGCATTATTATATATGCGTGATGCACAGAGGGATATTTGCACCCTGGCATCAAGAGTAAGTGCTATGTCCATCTCTGCCAGAAGAGCGTTGTGGACGCGACAGTGGTCAGGGGATGCGGATTCCAAACGGCACATGGAAGTATTGCCGTATAAAGGGGAGGAGTTATTTGGGGCTGGTCTATCGGACCTGGTGGCCACGGCAACGGCTGGAAAATCCACCTTTTTACCCCAGGTCACTCCACATCAGCAGAAAAAGACACCGTCTTTTCAATCTCAGTCCTTTCGTTCCCATAAGTACAAGCGAGCAAAAGGCCACTCCTTTCTGCCCCGGGGCAGAGGAAGAGGAAAAAGACTGCACCATGCAGCCGCTTCCCAAGAGCAGAAGCCCTCCCCTGCTTCTGCCAAGTCTTCAGCATGACGCTGGGGCTTTACAAGCAGACTCAGATATGGTGGGGGCCCGTCTCAAAAATTTCAACGCGCAGTGGGCTCACTCGCAAGTGGATCCCTGGATTCTACAGGTAGTATCGCAGGGGTACAAACTGGAATTCGAGGCGTTTCCCCCTCATCGTTTCCTGAAGTCTGCTTTACCAAAGTCTCCCTCCGACAGGGAGGCAGTTCTAGAAGCCATTCACAAGCTGTATTCCCAGCAGGTGATAATCAAGGTACCCCTCCTGCAACAAGGAAAGGGGTATTATTCCACGCTGTTTGTGGTACCGAAGCCGGACGGCTCGGTGAGACCAATTTTAAATCTGAAATCCTTGAACACTTACATAAAAAGGTTCAAATTCAAGATGGAGTCACTCAGAGCAGTGATAGCGAACCTGGAAGAAGGGGACTATATGGTGTCTCTGGACATCAAAGATGCTTATCTCCACGTCCCGATATACCCTTCTCACCAAGGGTACCTCAGGTTTGTAGTACTAAACTGTCATTATCAGTTTCAGACGCTGCCGTTTGGATTGTCCACGGCACCTCGGGTCTTTACCAAGGTAATGGCCGAAATGATGATTCTTCTACGAAGAAAAGTCATTTCAATTATCCCTTACTTGGACGATCTCCTGATAAGGGCAAGATCCAGGGAACAGTTAGAAGTCGGAGTAGCACTATCTCAGGTAGTGTTACGTCAGCACGGGTGGATTCTAAATATTCCAAAATCGCAGCTGATTCCAACGACACGTCTACTGTTCCTAGGAATGATTCTGGACACAGTCCAGAAGAAGGTGTTTCTCCCGGAGGAGAAGGCCAGGGAGTTATCCGAGCTAGTCAGGAACCTCCTAAAACCAGGACAGGTCTCAGTGCATCAGTGCACGAGGGTCCTGGGGAAAATGGTGGCTTCTTACGAAGCGATTCCATTCGGAAGATTCCATGCAAGAACATTTCAGTGGGATCTACTGGACAAATGGTCCGGATCGCATCTGCAGATGCATCAGCGGATAACCCTGTCGCCAAGGACAAGGGTGTCTCTCCTGTGGTGGCTGCAGAGTGCTCATCTACTAGAGGGCCGCAGATTTGGCATTCAGGATTGGATCCTGGTAACCACGGATGCCAGCCTGAGAGGCTGGGGAGCAGTCACACAGGGAAGGAATTTCCAGGGCCTGTGGTCAAGCTTGGAAACGTCTCTTCATATAAACATTCTGGAACTAAGGGCCATTTACAATGCCCTAAGTCAAGCAAAACCTCTGCTTCAGGGTCAGGCGGTGTTGATCCAATCGGACAACATCACGTCAGTCGCCCACGTAAACAGACAGGGCGGCACGAGAAGCAGGAGGGCAATGGCAGAAGCTGCAAGGATTCTTCGCTGGGCGGAAAATCATGTGATAGCACTGTCAGCAGTATTCATTCCGGGAGTGGACAACTGGGAAGCAGACTTCCTCAGCAGACACGACCTTCACCCGGGGGAGTGGGGACTTCACCCAGAAGTCTTCCACCTGATTGTAAACCGTTGGGAAAAACCAAAGGTGGACATGATGGCGTCACGTCTAAACAAAAAACTGGACAGATATTGCGCCAGGTCAAGGGACCCTCAGGCAATAGCAGTGGACGCTCTGGTAACGCCGTGGGTGTACCAGTCAGTGTATGTGTTCCCTCCTCTGCCTCTCATACCAAAAGTACTGAGAATCATAAGAAGGAGAGGAGTAAGAACTATACTCGTGGTTCCGGATTGGCCAAGACGGACTTGGTACCCGGAACTTCAAGAGATGCTCACGGACGAACCGTGGCCTCTACCTCTAAGAAAGGACCTGCTACTGCAGGGGCCTTGTCTGTTCCAAGACTTACCGCGGCTGCGTTTGACGGCATGGCGGTTGAACGCCGGATCCTGAGGGAAAAAGGCATTCCAGAAGAAGTCATCCCTACTCTGGTCAAAGCCAGGAAGGACGTAACCGCAAAACATTATCACCGCATTTGGCGTAAATATGTTGCGTGGTGTGAGGCCAAGAAGGCCCCTACAGAGGAATTTCAACTGGGTCGTTTCCTTCATTTCCTGCAAACAGGACTGTCTATGGGCCTAAAATTAGGGTCCATTAAGGTTCAAATTTCGGCCCTGTCGATTTTCTTCCAGAAAGAACTGGCTTCAGTACCTGAAGTTCAGACATTTGTAAAAGGGGTGCTGCACATACAGCCTCCTTTTGTGCCTCCAGTGGCACCTTGGGATCTCAATGTGGTGTTGAGTTTTCTAAAGTCACATTGGTTTGAACCATTTTCCACTATGGACTTAAAATATCTCACATGGAAGGTGTCGATGCTGTTAGCCTTGGCTTCAGCCAGGCGTGTGTCAGAATTGGCGGCTTTATCATATAAAAGCCCTTACTTGATATTTCATTCTGACAGGGCGGAATTGAGGACTCGTCCTCAATTTCTACCTAAGGTGGTTTCTGCATTTCACATGAACCAACCTATTGTGGTACCTGCGGCTACCAGGGACTTAGAGGACTCTAAGTTGCTTGACGTTGTCAGGGCCTTGAAAATATATGTTTCCAGGACGGCTGGAGTCAGAAAATCTGACTCGCTGTTTATCCTGTATGCACCCAACAAGCTGGGTGCTCCTGCTTCTAAGCAGACGATTGCTCGTTGGATTTGTAGTACAATTCAGCTTGCACATTCTGTGGCAGGATTGCCACAGCCAAAATCAGTAAAAGCCCATTCCACAAGGAAGGTGGGCTCATCTTGGGCGGCTGCCCGAGGGGTCTCGGCTTTACAACTTTGCCGAGCAGCTACTTGGTCAGGGGCAAACACGTTTGCTAAATTCTACAAATTTGATACCCTGGCTGAGGAGGACCTGGAGTTCTCTCATTCGGTGCTGCAGAGTCATCCGCACTCTCCCGCCCGTTTGGGAGCTTTGGTATAATCCCCATGGTCCTTACGGAGTCCCAGCATCCACTAGGACGTCAGAGAAAATAAGATTTTACTTACCGATAAATCTATTTCTCGTAGTCCGTAGTGGATGCTGGGCGCCCATCCCTAGTGCGGATTGTCTGCAATACTTGTATATAGTTATTGTTACAAAAAATTCGGGTTATTATTGTTGTGAGCCATCTTTTCAGAGGCTCCTTTGCGTTTATCATACTGTTAACTGGGTTCAGATCACAAGTTGTACGGTGTGATTGGTGTGGCTGGTATGAGTCTTACCCGGGATTCAATATCCTTCCTTATTATGTACGCTCGTCCGGGCACAGTATCCTAACTGAGGCTTGGAGGAGGGTCATAGGGGGAGGAGCCAGTGCACACCACCTGATCCTTAAGCTTTTATTTTGTGCCCTGTCTCCTGCGGAGCCGCTATATCCCCATGGTCCTTACGGAGTCCCAGCATCCACTACGGACTACGAGAAATAGATTTATCGGTAAGTAAAATCTTATTTTTACACATTACGGCAGACAGCGTCCCCTTTTTACACATTACGGCAGACAGCGTCCCCCTTTTTATACATTACGGCAGACAGCGTCCCCTTTTTACACATAACAGCAGACAGCGTGCCCTTGTTACACATAGCGGCAGACAGCGTGCACTTTTTACACATAACAGCAGACAGCGTGCCCTTGTTACACATAGCGGCAGACAGCGTGCACTTTTTACACATAACGGCAGACAGCGTGCCCTTGTTAAACATAGCGGCAGACAGCGTAAACTTTTTACACATAACGGCAGACAGCGTAAACTTTTTACACATTACGGCAGACAGCGTCCCCTTTTTACACATTACGGCAGACAGCGTACACTTTTTACACATAACGGCAGACAGCGTGCACTTGTTACACATTACGGCAGACAGCGTGCACTTGTTACACATTACGGCAGACAGCGTGCCCTTGTTACACATTACGGCAGGCAGATTCCCCCTTTTTACACGTTGCGGCAGGCAGTCCCCCGTTTTTACATATTGCGGCAGGCAGATTCTCCCTTTTTACACATAGCGGCAGGCAGTCCCCCCTTTTTACACATTGCGGCAGGCAGTCCCCCATTTTTACACATAGCGGCAGGCAGTCCCCCCTTTTTACACATTGCTGCAGGCAGATTCCCCATTTTTACACATTGCGGCAGGCAGATTCCCCATTTTTACACATTGCGGCAGGCAGTCCCCCCTTTTTACACATTGCGGCCGGCAGTCCCCCATTTTTACACATAGCGGCAGGCAGTCCACCCTTTTTACACATTGCGGTAGGCAGTCCCCCATTTTTACACATAGCGGCAGGCAGTCCCAACAAATAAAGAAAAAAAGAGACAGAAAGAAATAAAGAAAGAAAGAGACAGAAAGAAAGAAATAAAGAGAAAGAAAGAAAGTAGAATCATACTTACCCTCTCCGCTGGCTCTGGCTCCTCGTGCAGCTTGACGATTCCCGGGCAGTAGACGAGGTGGAGGAGGGAGCCGCAGCAGCGCTGTGTTATTGGTGGAGGCTCTGCTGCTGCTGCCCCCCTGCTTCACTATAGGCTGTTCTCGGAAGACAGCCTATAGTGAAGCAGAGGGGCAGCAGCAGCAGCGCCTCCACCAGTAACAAAGCGCTGCTGCGGCTCCCTCCTCCACCTCCGTCCTCCTCCTTCCCCCGTCCGTGCCGCTGCTCTTCTCCTCTGTGGGCGGCTGTGCGCTGCGGGCAGCGGTTGCCCGCAGCGCACAGCGGCATGTAATGAGTCAGTTTGACTCATTACATGCTTGGGCCCCTGGACAGAGGCGGGCCCCAGTGCAACGCACTGCTTGCCCTGCCGGTAGTTCCGCCTCTGGACCCACTATTCAGTAAAGTGAATTGTTGGAAATGATGTGTGGGCAGGTGTTATTGCAGAGTTGTATAGGCACACACCAGCGGATGACTCACACTATGAACAGCCCAGTTACTTAACCAATGGTACAGCTGTACTCACTGTTACATGTACACTGGTGATGGAGCATATAGTAGCTTGAGCGTAGCAGGGTTTCATACAGCTGGAAAGTGTATTCTGCAAATGGGTAGCTGTGCAGGATGCTGGGACAGCTTCAAATGCAGGTATTAACAAGGTCTCTCCAAGGAGCTAAGAAGGAGAGTCAGGAGGAGTCACACTACACAGTCTCAAGATGACTGTGCACATGCTCAGTAGTGATCTTGGTGGCCATCTTGGGATAGGGCATGAATCCTCCCTGGAGAACAGGAAGACTGGAGTCTGCACTGTAGCTACACACTCCTCTTTCAATTTGAATGGGATTTATATATTCATGGACAGGACAGCTTCCAGTAAATAGAAATTTATTACTACAAATGGATCTTTGGGTTGGTCAAACAACGAACGTAGTGCTGGCTTACCTGTGGCCCTCCAGCTGTTGTGAAACTACAAGCCCCAGCATACCAACCCACCGATCACATGGTGAAGCTTGCTTGGACTTGGACTTGTAGCTTCTCAATAGCTGGGACCCACTGCTTGGCCAGGCCTGAACTAACGTTTGGTGATGCAAGTTAACATCCAAAAATATTGTTTCATTCTTAACTCTTCTTAAAATTAAAAAATATTCCCATATACAGCTGATCCTTCTGCCACATAGGTGTGGCTGACCTGGCTGAGAGTTATAGTCCTCAACACTGTTGTGAATTGTGATCTAGACTTCCTGACCCTATCTTGTTCCAGATGCAGAGTAGAGGGTTTGGGGGTTGCTTGTCCATGTACAGCTTCCTGTGGTTCATGTTTGGTATAATAGCTGTCAGAGCAACCGCTGAGAAGAAAAGGAAAGCGGCACTGAAATAAAGGTCAAAGTGTGAGGTCCCCACGTGCGACTTCGAACACTTCTTCTCTCATGAAGCAGAAAGGAATCAGTACGATTAGCTGGGAATGAATGTTGCGACCTTTAGTTAATGACAAGCATGTCAACTTCACGTTGGGTCCATCTGCCTTTGCCGCATATTACTCCTGGGGGCTTTTGCTACTGATTAAAGAGTGATTTCAGAACATACTAAAGACACACTGTGCTGCCCTCTCCTATTTCCTTTTGTTGCAATTGATGTGCTCAGTTTTGACTCAGGGAAGTATCATGTAAAACATTCAAACAAAACATTCTAAGCGCCTCATGTTATAATTAATAATTCATAATCATGCATTTTATAACAGCTATGTGTTAATTATTAGTAAATGAATTTGTTTGCACCTTCTTAGGGGTGAAAGAGAAGGGGTTGTCATCTCCCCTCTTGACCCTAAAACATTCCTGTAGATGTCTCCTATGGTCCATCATGCAGTGACTGATACCATTAGAGGTGAAGGCATGGGCGTCTTATCCTTCTTACACCCTAGGGCTCTCCTAAAACTGTGGCTGGCCATTGACCCAGAGTAATGCACTTTGCACAATGTACTTTTTTTTCAGGTAGCACGTTTTTTCTTTTTAGCAGGGGTAAAGATAATTCTTATATTAAGAAAGGTTGGGGCCTTTAGGGCACTATTTATTTATTGCACATTTCTTGCATCTACACCTCAGCTTTTAATGTGTTTTTTTGTGCACGCTCTTGAGGTTGGACCTTAACGGCTGCCCCAACTTCAAGTTATAAAAGGTGAGGAGCCGAGACTTGGTTTCCCAGGGAAAGCTTCGGCCAACATCAGGGTGGAAGAGGGCAAACCTGAGCCTTGCAGCGGAGGTGGGCCCAAGGATTTTCAAGGTGTCCACACTAGCTTTGGAGAAGGGGAACGTGAATATTCTATTTTTTCCTCCCTAAGGTACTTTTTTTGTACTGGGGGACTGTGATAAATGGGGCCCTTCTCCATTTGAAGAGGGTCATACTTAAGTTAGCCCATACTCACAACAACAGCGTTGGTTTTGGTTGGATATTGCGGTACTTTATGGCCCCAAATAATCAACATGACTAAAATTAACCATCATATTCAGGTACAGCCATAAATCTGATGGCCTCTAGCTGTCTTCGGTCATCTGCTGGTCATATTATTTGGCCCCAATACAATGTGTCACAAACAGTGGGATGTAATTCTAAATGGGAAAATTACAAAGCGGGAAGTGAGTTTATACACAAGACCTCTAAAAACTTTAATGCAACTTTAAATCTGGAGACCAATGAATTGTCCAGAACTAAGACTGTTTTTGAAATCCCACTTACAGTAGTTCTACCACAAAACAAGCCAATCATATCTGGAGCACAAATCACTATTATCGGAGGAAAATTATCTGTGCACTAGTGAGATAGTTATCCATAGGTTTAAAATGACTGTACAGTACTGTATGTTCCTGAATGGGATGGTGTCATATGTTCCTGAATGAGATGATGGGATATGTTTCTCTGCAAAACGGTGGACTATGTCCCAGAATGGGATGAAGGAACATGGGGGGGTCATTCAGATCTGATCGCTGGGCTGCATTTTTTGCTGCCCTGCGATCAGATGGGTGCTGCCTTCAGGGGGAGTGTAAATACGCCGTGCAAGTGTGCGTTCGCATGTGTAGCAGAGCTGCACAAACTGATTTTGTGCAGTCTCTGCGCAGCCCAGGACTTACTTTTCCTGTGCGATTGAATCCTGCTGATCGGGGCCGGAGCTGACGTCACACACCCTCCCTGAAAACGCTTGAGCCCGCCTGCATTTTTCCGGACACTCCCTGAAAATGGTCAGTTGCCACCCACAAATGGCCTCTTCCTGTCAATCTCAATGCGAACGCCCGTGCGAATGGATCCTTCGCACCATCCCGCCGCTGACCGGCGAAGCACGTTATACCCATCCGACACGCCTGCGCATCGTGGTGCATACGCACGAACAGTTCGGATCTGATCGTCGATCAGCTCCAAATTAAGCCTATGATCCTGAATGAAACGGTGTGACATGTTATGAAATGGGACTGTGGAACATGTCCCATAACAGGATGGGGGATATGTATTAGAACGGGGTTCCTGAATGGGATGGTGGGATATGTGACCTTTAATGGGATGGTGGGATATATAATCCGGAATGGCATGGTAGGATATGGAATCCTAAAGGGGATAGTGTGACATATTCCTGAATGGGATGGATGGATATGTAATCTTGAATGGGATGTTGAATTATGTTCCTGAATGGGATGGTAGGATTTGTTTCTGAATGGGATGGTGGGACATATTCCTGGATGTGATGGTAGGATTTGTTCCAGAATGGGACGTTAGAACATATTCCTAAATGGGATGGTGGGATACAGTGATTGAACGGGATAGTGGGATATGTGATCCGGAATGGGATGGTGGGATATGGGATCCTGAATGGGATGGTGGAACATGTTCCTGAGTGGGATGGTGGAACATGATCCTGAACGGGATGGTGGAACATGTTCCTGAATGGTATGGTGGGACATGTTCAAGGATGAGATCGTAGAATTTGTTCCTGAATGGGACATTGGAACATATTCCTAAACGGTACAGTGGGAGACAGCACAGTATGTTCCTGAATGGGATGGTGGACTCTGCTCCTGAATGGAACAGTAGTTTGTTCCTGAATGGATGGTGGGACATGTTCCTAAATGGGTTAGTGATTGAACAGAAAAGTGGGATATGTGATCTGGAATGGGATGGTGATATGTGGGATTCTGAATGGGATGGTGGGATATGTTCCTGAATGGGATGGTGAGACATGTTCCTGAATGGGATGGTAGGATTTGCTCCCGAATGGATAGTGGGACATGTTCCTGAATGGGACAGTAGGGCATGTTCCTGAATGGGTGGTGGGATACAGGTATCTGATCCATAACTTGATGGTGGGATATGTTTCTAGAATGGGATAGTGAGTTATGTGATCCTGAATGGGATGTTGAGTTATGTTCCTGAATGGGGAGGTGGTATTTGTTCCTGAACAAGATGGGGGAATATATGATCGTGAATGGGATAGTGGGACATGTTTCTGAATGGGATGCTAGGACATGCTCCTACAGTAAATAGTATGGTGAAACATGTTCCTGTATGGGATGGTGTGACATCTTTTGAACAGGACAGTAGGATTTGTTCCTTATTGGATGGTGGAACATGTTCCTGAATAGGATGGTGAGACATGTTCCTGAATGGGACAGTAGGATTTGGACCTGAATGAATTGTGGGACATGTTCCTGAATGGGTTAGTAGAATTTATTCCTGAATGGTTGGTGTGATATGTCCTAAATGGGACAGTGTGATAAGTTCCTGAATGAGATGGTGGGACATGTTCCTGAATGGGATGATAGGACATGTTCCTGAACAGGATGGTGGGATATGCTCCTGAATGGGATGGTGGGACATGTTTCTCAATGGGACAGTGGGATATGTTTCTGAACGGGATGGTGAGATATGTAATCCTGTATGGGATGGTGGGACATGTTTCTGAATTTGATGATGAGATATATGATCCTGAATGGGATGATGGGATATATGATTCTGAATGAAATGGTAGGATATGTTCCTGAATGAGATGGTGGGACATGTTCCTGAATTGATGGTGGGATATGTTCCTTAATTTGATGGTGGGTTATGTTCCTGAACTGCATGGTGAGATATGTGATCCTACTGTATATGGGATGGTGGGACATATTTCTGAATGGAATGATGGGATATATGTTCCTTAACGGGATGATGGGACTTATGATCCTGAGTGGGATTGTGGGGTATGTTCCTGAATGAGATGGTGGGATATGTTCCTGAATGGATGGTGAAATATGTTCCAAAACGGTTTACCCACCTTACTAAATGTGACCTGCTGTGTCCCCCTGTAGGGAGTCCTTGTGCCCACACGTCTCACTCTCTGTATGCAGAGACAGGCACTGGTCAGGCTAAGATTATTAGATGAAAAACAATCCTCTTTGGTAGCTCTCATATGCCTTGTATCTTGTATTCTTAAAGCAGATCGGCGCCAGTTTCTATGACAACGCAGTACAAGGAAACTCATCGTCTTTTGCTGAAAGCTCCCTGCTTAAAGCTGCCACAGAGAAAAAGACATATTTCAGAGCAGCAAAGACGCTTGATCACGGTTTCATTGTTCTCAAGTCATATTCTTCCAGCACAGCGTCCAGGGGAGGCTAGGGGCTCTAATAGGCTGCGGCCTCCAAAACTGCCAGGGAGAGACCCTCCTTGGGCCCCTCACCCCGTCACCAGTGCACAGGAACAGATATCCAGCCGCTCTTTTCAATACAAGTTCCATGCATTGTGTCTGTTTCTAGAAATTACCGTCCTAGCTGCGGGTGATAAAGGATCTCTGGAAAGAAACTGCTGCGTTTATTTTATTTCTCGTCGTTGCCAGTTCTACATTTTATGTTGCTCCAAATGGCAGGGATGGCTGGAAACATGTAATAGGTGAGCTGGAGCACAGCACATGCACATTATGTGCTTATATTACCTGGCTATATAATAGTATGGCGGTCGTAACAGTATCCCGATGACCCAAGTTTCTATATAGTTCCTCTATTGGTGCCATTACAGTATGGTCATTTTGCACCATGCCTGTTGGTACTCAGGGTTCAGTAATGCCACATTGGTGCCACTCACAACTCAGCGATGATAGATGGGATTGCCACATTTCTTTCATACATACATTCACATCAGACCCTGCCCCAGTGAGCTTACACTCTATTTACCCTACCACATGCATACACAGACACACCCAGGGGAAACCCAAGCAAGCATGAGGAGAATATACAAGCCATAATCCCCCTACTATTCTCCCAGATTGCCCTTGAAGCTCCGAAATATCCAGTTGTGCTCTCATACCCTTCAGAAGAGTGGGCATGTCTCCTGGAACCACCTACCTGTGACCGCCCACTTTCCCTGGGCGACTGATGAAGTGATTTATGCTGAATTACGTAATTGCCACCGATAATTGCAGCTGGTGGTGGCCGAACTATGATGATATGATCGTATCATAACGCCCACTCACCCCCACAGGCCACCCACTTCGGCTGCGCCACACCCATTAACGGGGCTGACACAGTTGTCCCCTCCTTGACCAAAGGGTGGCAAGTATGATACAAACTCCACGCAGATAGTGCCCTTGGTCAGGGATTGAAAGTAGGACCTCAGCGCTGAGAGGCATATATGCTAGCCACTACGCCAACTGTGCCACCAACTGTCGCACGGGAACAAAGCTGATCGGCGATCAGCGATGGGTTTGTGCGAAGAATCCATTTGCACGGCCGTTTGCAAGGAGATTGACAGGAAGAAGGTGTTTGTGGGTGGTAAGTGACCGTTTTCTGGGAGTGGTTGGAACAACGCAGGCGTGTCCAAGCGTTTGCAGGGCGGGTGTCTGACGTCAATTCCGGCTCCGAACAGACTGATGTGATCGCAGCGGCTGAGTAAGTCCTAAGCTGTGCAGAGCTTGGACAATATATTTTTGTATATCTCGGCTACACATGCGATCGCACACTTGCAAAGCTAAAATACACTCCCCTGTGGGTGGTGACTATCTGTTCGCAGCAGTGCAAAAATCCCCTAGCGAGCGATCAGGTCTGACTTACCCCCTATGTGTTGGATTCATTAACAAATACACCTGCGTGGAGTTTATTAAAGGGTTAAATGGCTATTTGGTAAACACTGCTCCTGGAGTATATAGCAATTTTAGCTGCTTAGATGATGTATCTGCTATTAGGGATACTGAGAGAGTTACAGCAGATGCAGTGTGGAAAGGGAGAGATTGTTCCTCAATGCCGTGTGACACACAGAATATATTAAACGCTGGCTGACGTCCATAACGTTCCCATTAATATGCAGTCGGAATACATTTTATCAGTGCAAGAAAACAGTTAGTTGTGATCAATATTGCAGAATTATTGAGATGAATTATCTTTGTTACACGATTATTGTAAAACAGCCGGGTCAGACGAGGCTTGTTACCAGGATGCGGGGAGAGAAACTGAGGACGGAAAACATCTTTCAGCTCACTGTGTTCCACGTAATCTATTATCATTTAATAATAATTAAAACCAATATCCTATTACTTTAGAAAAATAGGGACGGACAGTACATAACTGACTAGTGTATAAGTCACATTACTTGTATGAGAAAGATGGGGCACGGCCACAAGACCCCTCCATGCACGTGCCTGCCTCCCCTACCTCTGAGCACTGCTGCTATAGGTGCAGTCGAGGGTGTTGGCTATTCAAAGACTTTACTATACTAGTACAATTATGCTATACTAATAATTATACTGTACGTCATAATTGGCATGGCCTTAAACTACAAATGTCTTCAGCACTTCTGACGTTTTAGGTCGCCACAACTCTCCTCACTCAAAGACTCTTGAATTGGCGTGTCCATCAAATGTACTGTGGTGAGCAGGGACAAATATGTATTACTACCCAACTATCCTGGTTTCAGGGGACTGTCTTCCCACCCCACAGCTGTAATAATTGTCACGGTAAGATAAACCTTACACAGTCAGATGCATACACACGACACTCACATCCTCTTATCTAAAATAAAGACACAGACAACTGAATTATGGCATGATAGGGGTCGGCTTATATTTTCATGTTGAGGAGGAAAGGCCTATTTAGAATCTATCCCTTAATTAAAAAAAAAGGGTCCCTCTTCTAAACTAAGGTGGCGGGGAGAAGAACGGTTAAAATGCAGGTAACAAGTGTCTAAAAATAAAATATATGAAAAATTTAAAAATATAAAATAAATATATCCAAGGGCAACCTGCCCTGATGGCCAAGGATCGACCTTCTGCCACTATCCTTAACCAACCTGAAAATACAATCAAAAAAGTTCTGCTACTGGGCCAACTGCCCCCATGGTCAGGGATCAACCTCCTGCCACTATCCCTAACCACGATACCACTCGCTAGGGCAAAGCTGATTACTCCACGCCTGCAGGAATAGAAATTGGGCCACCTGCCCCATAACCAATCAAAATGAGATGACAGTTAATCACAAAGTGGCACATGGGCCCACCTGGACCGGTGATGCCCATATTCTCAATCTGATATCCATGCCTAGCCACTTATATGACTAAACTGTCCCTCAACAAATACCATTCATGAAAAATAACTACATAAACCATTCTGAACCGGCCACCAATAAAGCCGACACAACAAAAACAACATAACAACCCAACCCACTTCAACGACTCAGACTGGAAAAAGAAAGAACTTTCCAGATTGTTTACTATATGCAGCATTACCAACACCCCTCAACCAGCAACAGCCAATTAAATTCAGATTAACCAACCCAGCGTTCCTCCACTCAAAAGATCCACCCCAGCTGCTTGTGGAACAGAGTGACATGCTAAGTGCCCATCCTGGTAAGTTTATGCTGTTCCGGGCACATGAGATGCTCTTCCCAGTCTGTAAATTAGAGTGGTTTGTCACAAACTCTAATTTACTCTTATTGTGACACTTATTACAGCTGTGGGGTGGGAGGACAGTCCCCTGAAACCAGGATACTGTAGTTATGGAGTACTGTAATACATATTATTCACATTTGTGTCAAAATGAAAGCAGAAATGAGAAAAAAAGATGAATGTGTGAGAGAAGTGTTACGTAGAGTACCAGTGACATGGTTCCAGAATATTAAATATGTCAACAGTGGAAGATTTCTAACTACCAAAACAATACATATACACATGGAGCCTTGCTCATCTAGCCTTCTCTGCTGCACCTAGGCGCACCAAGGCTTATTAGCATAAACCTTTCATCTATTGTTCTCAGCTGAAATACCATACAGAGAGAACAATACAGCAGGGGATTAAGTCATTACAGCAGGGGATTAAGTCCGACTGCCCTGGCTCAGTTATTCCTATTAAAGGGGTAGATGAGCAAGGCTCCATCTGTACTTTGCACACTGATATCTGATTTTATTGATGTATCCTAGCCAAAGTTGTATATTTTTTGTCTCACCAGGAACACCCCATTATTGTACCCTGCCCACACCACAGGACAAAACAACATGACTGTCATCAACCCAGCTCTATTTATAAAGCAGACGTTCTTTAAACTGGGCAATACAAAAATATAGGAAAAATTTAAATTAGGAGAAAGAGCCTGTTTCATCAGAATGGGCTGTCCCACCATTATATTTCCTTCCTTCCTTCCTTCCTTCCTTCCTTCCTTCCTTCCTTCCTTCCTTCCTTCCTTCCTTCCTTCCTTCCTTCCTTCCTTCCTTCCTTCCTTCCTTCCTTCCTTCCTTCCTTCCTTCCTTCCCTCCCTCCCTCCCTCCCTCCCTTCCCTCCCTCCCTCCCTTCCTTCCTTCCTTCCCTTCCTTCCTTCCTTCCTTCCTTCCTTCCTTCCTTCCTTCCTTCCTTCCTTCCTTCCTTCCTTCCTTCCCATCCATTCCTTCCTTCCATCCCTTTCTTCCCATCCCTTCCTTCCCATCCATTCCTTCCTTCCTTCCTTCCTTTCCTTCCTTTCCTTCCATCCCCTAACATTATAAAGCTTCTAACACTCCCAGGAGCTAACACTCTGCCTCTGTGGAAGAATTCTCTCTTTATAAGTGAACGCTTCCCCTACATTCCCGTCCTTCATGCTCACTCCAATAAACAGGGCAGAGACATCTTAGTTCAGCCATCCCATTTACAGAACAGAGCACAACACATCCTCCCGATTGAGCCATCTCAAATGGGCTTTTTTGTATTCTTTTGGAATCTGCCGGAGAAAGGGATAAATTGAAGGGGCTCTCAATCGTGTGGAGTATTTTATTTTTGCACTGTCATTTGTCAGTGAGCAGCTTCTGTAGACGAAATCATTCTCTTTCAGTTCGGGCAGCATCTGTCCCATTTTTCCCAGCACAGAATCCTCAGGAAATATAGTAGTGAGTACTAGGAGGCAGCAATTAAAGTTATGAACCCACAAGCAGTAATCAAGCTCCTCTTTATTTCCTATTTATTTTATCTCCTAATTGTCTGGCATTGTCCTGTATTGCCTCTTTATCTCACCATTATATACTCGAGCCACCCATTCTCTCTGCTGCCACCTTATGTCATCTACCAGAGAGCGTACCCTTCCAGATAGCTGATTAGCAAAATGTGTTTTTCAGTATCTCTCTGGTGGATGGTGAGTACAGGGAACAGTACAGTTCACCTATTCCTCAGTCATGTGCATCGTAATTATGTCATTTATCTCTAGGGTTTCTGTTTAACGCTCAGCTGCATCAGCCAACGCTGTACCTACTGTAGGAGGAAGCCGTATCTGCTGGCAGGGGTCCAAAGTAGACACCCACCATCTTACCACCAGTTTCTCATTCCTTCCCATGTTCTTATACTCATATGTTCCTTATATAAATACAGGAGGAAGCGCACAGTAACACAAGTATACAGTTACTGCAATGTGGAGTTCAGGGACTGTGATGAGGACCATGAATCCTCAGTCTCCTTGACCCCGTTCTACTCCTGGTGTCAATCATCATGGTGCTTCATGTAGAGTAAGGACAGGAAGACCAGCACTCGGCCTGTGTCACTGCATGCTTCCTCTTGCTTCATAAATGAATAAGGAAGGAATGGAGGAGACCTGTTTAGCTAAAAGGGATGAGCAGAACTTTAAGGAGAGGGTGACAGGGAAGGAAAAGGAGGCCACACCGCCGAGTTGTGCTGAAATGAATGCCCCAGGTCCTAACCTTGTATTTTTAAACTGTAGTACCATCAGCCATGTCCATGGGGGGATTTGAAAAACAATAATAGAAATGTGTATTGAAAGACGCCCATTATCTTGTATCTGAAAGGTCTGTTAAGGATAATTCTTAACGGCTAAGACCAGTGGTGGAACTTGTGACTGGTGCGCCCAGGTGCAAAAATATATTTTTTGACCCCATTCCTCCACCCCAACCCAAGTTCATAATGTGCCACACGGCAGTGGGTGACAGAGAGAGGCAGGGGGTGACAGCATAAGGCAGGGGGAGGCAGAGGTTGATATAGAGAGGCAGAAGGTGACAACAGAAGGCAAAGGGAGGTAGAGGGTGACAGCGGAAAGGCAGGGGGTGACGCACAAGGTCAGCCCTGCCTACCTAAGGTAAGGGGTAGGTCCCTCAGGTAGTGGTGCCCACCCTGCTCTCTGTACTGGACCATTCATTAAACATTGCTCAAAATGGTCTGCGGGGGAACAGGGGATAACTCATTGCTGGTCTGGTCAGCAGTGGGGCCCTTAGTCCTCAGGGGCCCCGGTGCATTGCACCTACTGCATCAATGGTAGCAGGTCTCTTCATTGCATAAATGTTTAAAACACACGTAAAGTACAAGCCTTTCACCAGTTTGTATATTATTACATTTGAAATGGAGAATGTGACTTTGGCATTTACTAATTGTCAGGACATGAGTCTCTCTTTATACTGTATACAAGTAGGGTACTAACCGTTGTTAAGCTGCACCGCTTTGCAATAGTAGGACATAAGTACACACAGCTGGGGGATTGACCAGATCTGCAACCTGTGTACGTTTTATGTATATGTGTTTGGCTTTGAGCCCCTCAGAGGGCACTGAGGTGGGCGTGGCGCAGAGTAGCGTCATCACTACGCATATCGCCGGAGAATTGTCTGCTTTCTCACGAGGTCGGGAGGCCTCTCCCTAATTCACCAGTCATTCAGCCATGCTGGGATGTATGCTAACATCTACAGATTCTTCCTTTGCAATGTTATATACACTAGGAGGTTTTGGCTATGATCCCCCGTGTGATGTGATTGGAGAACAGAGCAGGATGCAATACAGAAAGTAGGAGATCGGCCCACTATATATAATACCACATCTAGTTTTATGTTGTCTTTATGCAGCGGTGGGTGCGGTGGGCCCCCTGTACCAGGGCCACCATCAGGGGGATGCTGCGGAGACAGCTGTCCCGGGCCCGGCCTCTCTAACAGAGAGGGGAGGGCCAGGGCCGCTCATGCCGCCGCCCGCCGCCGACATCGGTCCTCTGTCACCGTTCGTCCTCCTGCCGCCGCCACTGCCGCCCTTTTTTTGCCCGGCTCCTGCAGGCTATTGAAAATGGTAGCATCTAGTTTCCCTTTGTGGACAGGACCTTTACCATAACCCCCTGGGTCCATGTCACAAACTATTTGGAATAGTAACCTGTGGCGAGCGAAGCGGAGCGGAGCGAGACACCGAGCCCGAAGCGTGGCGAGCATCCAATGCTGCATAGAAAAAAAAAATGACCCCAAATGAACGGAGAACGGAGAAAACATGTAGGTGCTGTAAGGGCGGAAGTTCTCTCCTGCCCTCTCATTTTGTCACTTCCAGGTCCTGAGCACGAAGGTAACATAGACACAACCTATTGAAAATGTCTCTCTCAAGATGGCCGCCGCCTCTGAGGAGGCAGTTATTAAAGATACTAGAGGAGGCTGTAGTACCTTTAATAACTGTCTCCTTCGAGGAGTCGGCCATTTTGGAAGGGACATTTTCAATAGTTTTACTGGAAGCAGGCTGCCGAACAGTCTGCTGCGGCTCCAGCGGCTTCGGCAGCAGCTGCAGGGGAGGAGGAGAAGCAGTACCCCTGACAACAAGCAGCTCCCCAGTGAGCAGGTACTGTGTGGGGCATTACTGGGTGCGGCATAATATGGTGCTGGGGGCAAAACTCCGGGGATGTAGACATTTTTCTTTTCTGTTTTTTTAAAATATATATATATATATATATATATATTATGTAACATTTATTATTATTATTATTATTGTTATTTTTTTTTGGGGGGGGGAGCTGCCTATTTTGCCAGTCCTGGGCCCCATCATTTCTAATGGCAGCCCTGCCCTGGACTCTGGGGGTCTATGTGCGCTCTGCTCTCTGCGCCCATTATACAGTAGGCACACCACTATGTCCATCTTATTTTCCTGCTAATTGGTCTTCGCCACCTGTTTGGGAGATATTTCGATAAAAAACATTTTGTAAAAAAAAAAAAAATCTGTTAAAAAGAACCCTTAAAAAATAATAATAATAATAAAAACTAACGTACGAAGACATGCACAGGTCTTTTTAGCTGAGATGAAGGATGCGCTGCTCCACACTAGAGCTGAGTGGGCACAGCCGGCAGAGAGAGAGAGAGGGTGGCAATTTGCATATCTGAGGCTCTTCCTAACCCGCTTGCCATCCTGAATGGGCATTTACATCAAGTGTTAATAAGCTCTGGCACCTGTCTTCCTGCAACGCTCATGTCAGTGGAACACGGTTGGCAAGCACTGCAGAAAGCTGGCATTTACAACCTGCAATTGGGTCACTTTGCATAAGAGAAGGGAGGCGGGCAGAATCAGCGCCGCACCGCACACCCTGGCAAGGGGGCTTCAGATCAACTGCTTTATTAAGCCCCTGGTCCAAGCCTCTTATATAAGCACTTGTCCTCTTGCAAGGAGCTGAGTGGTAAATAAATGAGGAGTTCGTGTGGAATGCTGTGCAGCGACAGCCTCACACGTGATGTGTGATCAATGGCGGATTGGCGCAAGGATTCGTTAGGCAAGGTGACAATTTATCCCCCGATTTTTTATAAGATTTTTGATAAAGAGAATCTCTATCTATTGGCAGAAAGTTTCAGCACCGTGTGTACTGAATCCAAAAGCTGGTAAATGAATGTTTAACTCTTAAAACTTTTTTTTGAATTAATTTTCTCGGCACATGGGTTGGCAAACTTTTTGCCACTGTGCACCAGATATATCACCGGACAGGTGGGACTGCCAGGACTGGATATAGGAGACCCCAAGGTCTTACGATGCCCCTGTCCCAACTGTCACATTTTTGGCAGGACGGAGACGCTGCCCACCGGACATGTCTGGCCACAGCGGGAAAGTAAGAGGACAACCATTTTCAGGGCAACAAATGGAAGGGATCTAAATTGAAAATATTTTTGAAAAAAAGATTGATAAAAGCTTACATTTTATGGCTTCTTATCGCTGCATATCAAGACAATGGAAAAATAATTATCGGGGTCACATTTCAAAAAGAATTCATGCAGGGTCACAATCACTTTACTCTTGGGGTCGGAGCTGGGGCATGTTCGGCCTCTCGTCCTGATTCTGAGTCAGGTGGTGCAAAGCTCCACAAGTCCAGATGGCAGCGGCAGTCAGATGTAGTACCATATGCCAATGCGAACGTACAGTACACACAGCTTCAAGTATATAGTCACACCACCCACTGTTTTTCCACTGGCATACACACTTACACCTACCCCCGTCAGGGTGTAAGATATGTGTCGGCAACAGGCGTCCCTTCTCCACACACATGCACAGGATAGCACAAAACCACCGAGACGTCTCTCTTGCATAGAGTATGTCCACAAGGTAGCCAACCACTTCTTCACTCGACGATGCCAGTTTCACGAAACCGGAGAATAGGTGACGGTCGTAGCCTCTTTTAAGGTGAGTATGCCTGGCGCGTTACTGTACATGAGCGCCCGCTTTTTTTACTTGTGCATGTCTTGGAATCTTTGACGTATTTTAAAATAATTGTTGCATATCGATCTTTTCACCCTGTCGACCTAAATCCTCGTTGACCATAACTGTCAAAATTTTTACCCTGTTGACCATCTGGTGTCGGCCTACTGAATGTCTATTTACTGTCTTCCATCCGGATACCGTTCAGGCCAAACAGGAATAACCGCCCTTAGTATGTCGCTGTCTAGGACTACTAATAAGAATTATAAAGCCAAAGTTTCAGCGTAATCCATCCCTTTTTAATAAGTATTTTTCTTTACGGCGATGGGTAATGGCTGATACGAGAAGCGATCATCTTTTAGCCCCAGACACTGGACAATAAACCCGCTGAGGCTTACACGCATCCCTCATTCTCAGGCCGCTGTGCGGACGGTCAGCCAGCAAAACTAATGTTTGCAGGGTTTTCCGACGGATAGAGATAAACAGATTAAAATCTCTGTACCCACCATAAAACATTATCATTATTTTCACGGCAATGTCACTATTGAGTGTAATGTTATGCAACGGTAAGCTAATACGTACAGGAAAAAAAATTATTGCATGTGGCAGTTGTAACAAAAAAGAAAGAAAAAAGAAAGAGAAGAGGAGACATCAATTGTGTCTGGTTTCCTTTAGAAAGCAACAAAAAGTTTCAGAAATAACCTGAGAACTCATCTCTCTTAGAGCAGGGCCCTCGTCCCTCCTGTTCTCTCAGCCATCTTCTCTCACACTTCAATTACAGCTCTCTCCTACTCAGCAACCATCTATACCAATATCTCCTCTCGCTCGTTACTGTCTGTCTCTTCCAACGGCTGCCGGTCCCTGGTAGTACGCCGATTACTCCTTTGCTTCCTGACATCTCAGGTGTAGTGTGTACTGAGAATTGTCCTGCTAATTGTTACCTGTACTCTGTTTGGGTGTGGCTGGGATCCCAGTGGTCTGAATGCCGGCAGGGGGTGAGTGAAACAAAGCCCCTTGTGGGCTCGCTACTTTCGCCACATAGTGGGCTCAGTGGCTTGCTGCGATCATCACAGGTTCTATTACCACTCTATTGGTGTCATGAACACCCAAGAGTGGGAATAGCCTGTTACCCAGGATTCCGGCTGGTGGCATTGTGAGTGTTTGGATATCCCAACGTTGGTATGCTGGCCACCAGGATCCCGGGCGCCGACGAAGTAACCGCATGCCTTTGTTTTAGTTTTTCTGTTACAGTGTTGTTAAAGGGTGTGGTATGGAAGGTAGAGATGAGCGGGTTCGGTTCCTCGGAATCCAAACCCGCCCGAACTTCAGGTTTTTTTACACGGGTCCGAGCGACTCGGATCTTCCCGCCTTGCTCGGTTAACCCGAGCGCGCCCGAACGTCATCATCCCGCTGTCGGATTCTCGCGAGGCTCGGATTCTATCGCGAGACTCGGATTCTATATAAGGAGCCGCGCGTCGCCGCCATTTTCACACGTGCATTGAGATTGATAGGGAGAAGACGTGGCTGGCGTCCTCTCCGTTTAGAGTGACTAGAGTACTAGAGAGAGACACAAATTTTGGGGAGCATATAGGAGGAGTACTACTTGCTGCTGATAGTGTGACCAGTGACCAGTGCCACCAGTTTAATTAATCCGTTCTCTGCCTGAAAAAAAACGATACACAGTGTGACACAGTCACACATACCATATCTGTGCTCAGCCCAGTGTGCTGCATCATATACTGTATATCATTATCTGACTGCTGAGTGCTCACTGCTCACACAGCTTAATTGTGGGGGAGACTGGGGAGCAGTTATAGCAGGAGTACATATTTTAAGTACAGTGCACACTTTTGCTGCCAGAGTGCCACTGCCAGTGTGACTGACCAGTGACCACTGACCACCAGTATTGTGATTGTCTGCTGACCACCAGTATATTGTGATTGTCTGCCTGAAAAAGTTAAACACTCGTCGTGTGGTGTTTTTATAAACGCATTCTGCAGACAGTGTCCAGCAGGTCCGTCATTACATAATATATACCTGTCCGGCTGCAGTACTAGTGTGATATATATATATATTTTAATTTTATCTCATTATCATCCAGTCTATATTAGCAGCAGACACAGTACGGTAGTCCACGGCTGTAGCTACCTCTGTGTCGGCAGTCGCTGGTCCATCCATAATTGTATACCACCTACCCGTGGTTTTTTTTCTATCTTCTTGATACTAGTAGCTTACTTTAGGAGTCTGCAGTGCTGACAGACAGTGTCCAGCAGGTCCGTCATTACATAATATATACCTGTCCGGCTGCAGTACTAGTGTGATATATATATATATTTTAATTTTATCTCATTATCATCCAGTCTATATTAGCAGCAGACACAGTACGGTAGTCCACGGCTGTAGCTACCTCTGTGTCGGCAGTCGCTCGTCCATCCATAATTGTATACCACCTACCCGTGTTTTTTTTTTTTTCCATCTTCTTTATACTAGTAGCTTACTTTAGGAGTCTGCAGTGCTGACAGACAGTGTCCAGCAGGTCCGTCATTACATAATATATACCTGTCCGGCTGCAGTACTAGTGTGATATATATATATATATTTTAATTTTATCTCATTATCATCCAGTCTATATTAGCAACAGACACAGTACGGTAGTCCACGGCTGTAGCTACCTCTGTGTCGGCAGTCGCTCGTCCATCCATAATTGTATACCACCTACCCGTGGTTTTTTTTTTTTCTATCTTCTTGATACTAGTAGCTTACTTTAGGAGTCTGCAGTGCTGACAGACAGTGTCCAGCAGGTCCGTCATTATATAATATATACCTGTCCGGCTGCAGTACTAGTGTGATATATATATATATTTTAATTTTATCTCATTATCATCCAGTCTATATTAGCAGCAGACACAGTACGGTAGTCCACGGCTGTAGCTACCTCTGTGTCGGCAGTCGCTGGTCCATCCATAATTGTATACCACCTACCCGTGGTTTTTTTTTTCTATCTTCTTGATACTAGTAGCTTACTTTAGGAGTCTGCAGTGCTGACAGACAGTGTCCAGCAGGTCCGTCATTACATAATATATACCTGTCCGGCTGCAGTACTAGTGTGATATATATATATATTTTAATTTTATCTCATTATCATCCAGTCTATATTAGCAGCAGACACAGTACGGTAGTCCACGGCTGTAGCTACCTCTGTGTCGGCAGACGCTCGTCCATCCATAATTGTATACCACCTACCCGTGGTTTTTTTTTCTATCTTCTTGATACTAGTAGCTTACTTTAGGAGTCTGCAGTGCTGACAGACAGTGTCCAGCAGGTCCGTCATTACATAATATATACCTGTCCGGCTGCAGTACTAGTGTGATATATATATATATTTTAATTTTATCTCATTATCATCCAGTCTATATTAGCAGCAGACACAGTACGGTAGTCCACGGCTGTGGCTACCTCTGTGTCGGCAGTCGCTGGTCCATCCATAATTGTATACCACCTACCCGTGGTTTTTTTTTCTATCTTCTTGATACTAGTAGCTTACTTTAGGAGTCTGCAGTGCTGACAGACAGTGTCCAGCAGGTCCGTCATTACATAATATATGCCTGTCCGGCTGCAGTACTAGTGTGATATATATATATATTTTAATTTTATCTCATTATCATCCAGTCTACATTAGCAGCAGACACAGTACGGTAGTCCACGGCTGTAGCTACCTCTGTGTCGGCAGTCGCTGGTCCATCCATAATTGTATACCACCTACCCGTGTTTTTTTTTTCTATCTTCTTGATACTAGTAGCTTACTTTAGGAGTCTGCAGTGCTGACAGACAGTGTCCAGCAGGTCCTTCATTACATAATATATACCTGTCCGGCTGCAGTACTAGTGTGATATATATATATATATATTTTAATTTTATCTCATTATCATCCAGTCTTTATTAGCAGCAGACACAGTACGGTAGTCCACGGCTGTAGCTACCTCTGTGTCGGCAGTCGCTGGTCCATCCATAATTGTATACCACCTACCCGTGGTTTTTTTTTTTTCTATCTTCTTGATACTAGTAGCTTACTTTAGGAGTCTGCAGTGCTGACAGACAGTGTCCAGCAGGTCCGTCATTACATAATTTATACCTGTCCGGCTGCAGTACTAGTGTGATATATATATATATTTTAATTTTATCTCATTATCATCCAGTCTATATTAGCAGCAGACACAGTACGGTAGTCCACGGCTGTAGCTACCTCTGTGTCGGCAGTCGCTCGTCATCCATAAGTATACTAGTATCCATCCATCTCCATTGTTTACCTGAGGTGCCTTTTAGTTGTGCCTATTAAAATATGGAGAACAAAAATGTTGAGGTTCCAAAAATAGGGAAAGATCAAGATCCACTTCCACCTCGTGCTGAAGCTGCTGCCACTAGTCATGGCCGAGACGATGAAATGCCAGCAACGTCGTCTGCCAAGGCCGATGCCCAATGTCATAGTACAGAGCATGTAAAATCCAAAACACCAAATATCAGTAAAAAAAGGACTCAAAAATCTAAAATAAAATCGTCGGAGGAGAAGCGTAAACTTGCCAATATGCCATTTACCACACGGAGTGGCAAGGAACGGCTGAGGCCCTGGCCTATGTTCATGGCTAGTGGTTCAGCTTCACATGAGGATGGAAGCACTCAGCCTCTCGCTAGAAAAATGAAAAGACTCAAGCTGGCAAAAGCACAGCAAAGAACTGTGCGTTCTTCGAAATCCCAAATCCACAAGGAGAGTCCAATTGTGTCGGTTGCGATGCCTGACCTTCCCAACACTGGACGTGAAGAGCATGCGCCTTCCACCATTTGCACGCCCCCTGCAAGTGCTGGAAGGAGCACCCGCAGTCCAGTTCCTGATAGTCAGATTGAAGATGTCAGTGTTGAAGTACACCAGGACGAGGAGGATATGGGTGTTGCTGGCGCTGGGGAGGAAATTGACAAGGAGGATTCTGATGGTGAGGTGGTTTGTTTAAGTCAGGCACCCGGGGAGACACCTGTTGTCCGTGGGAGGAATATGGACATTGACATGCCTGGTCAAAATACCAAAAAAATCAGCTCTTCGGTGTGGAAGTATTTCAACAGAAATGCGGACAACATTTGTCAAGCCGTGTGTTGCCTTTGTCAAGCTGTAATAAGTAGGGGTAAGGACGTTAACCACCTCGGAACATCCTCCCTTATACGTCACCTGCAGCGCATTCATAATAAGTCAGTGACAAGTTCAAAAACTTTGGGCGACAGCGGAAGCAGTCCACTGACCAGTAAATCCCTTCCTCTTGTAACCAAGCTCACGCAAACCACCCCACCAACTCCCTCAGTGTCAATTTCCTCCTTCCCCAGGAATGCCAATAGTCCTGCAGGCCATGTCACTGGCAATTCTGACGAGTCCTCTCCTGCCTGGGATTCCTCCAATATATCCTTGCGTGTAACGCCTACTGCTGCTGGCGCTGCTGTTGTTGCTGCTGGGAGTCGATGGTCATCCCAGAGGGGAAGTCGGAAGACCACTTGTACTACTTCCAGTAAGCAATTGACTGTCCAACAGTCCTTTGCGAGGAAGATGAAATATCACAGCAGTCATCCTGTTGCAAAGCGGATAACTGAGGCCTTGACAACTATGTTGGTGTTAGACGTGCGTCCGGTATCCGCCGTTAGTTCACAGGGAACTAGACAATTTCTTGAGGTAGTGTGCCCCCGTTACCAAATACCATCTAGGTTCCACTTCTCTAGGCAGGCGATACCGAGAATGTACACGGACGTCAGAAAAAGACTCACCAGTGTCCTAAAAAATGCAGTTGTACCCAATGTCCACTTAACCACGGACATGTGGACAAGTGGAGCAGGGCAGGGTCAGGACTATATGACTGTGACAGCCCACTGGGTAGATGTATGGACTCCCGCCGCAAGAACAGCAGCGGCGGCACCAGTAGCAGCATCTCGCAAACGCCAACTCTTTCCTAGGCAGGCTACGCTTTGTATCACCGGTTTCCAGAATACGCACACAGCTGAAAACCTCTTACGGCAACTGAGGAAGATCATTGCGGAATGGCTTACCCCAATTGGACTCTCCTGTGGATTTGTGGCATCGGACAACGCCAGCAATATTGTGTGTGCATTAAATATGGGCAAATTCCAGCACGTCCCATGTTTTGCACATACCTTGAATTTGGTGGTGCAGAATTTTTTAAAAAACGAGAGGGGCGTGCAAGAGATGCTGTCGGTGGCCAGAAGAATTGTGGGACACTTTCGGCGTACAGGCACCACGTACAGAAGACTGGAGCACCACCAAAAACGCCTGAACCTGCCCTGCCATCATCTGAAGCAAGAAGTGGTAACGAGGTGGAATTCAACCCTATATATGCTTCAGAGGTTGGAGGAGCAGCAAAAGGCCATTCAAGCCTATACAATTGAGCACGATATAGGAGGTGGAATGCACCTGTCTCAAGCGCAGTGGAGAATGATTTCAACGTTGTGCAAGGTTCTGCTGCCCTTTGAACTTGCCACACGTGAAGTCAGTTCAGACACTGCCAGCCTGAGTCAGGTCATTCCCCTCATCAGGCTTTTGCAGAAGAAGCTGGAGACATTGAAGGAGGAGCTAACACGGAGCGATTCCGCTAGGCATGTGGGACTTGTGGATGGAGCCCTTAATTCGCTTAACAAGGATTCACGGGTGGTCAATCTGTTGAAATCAGATCACTACATTTTGGCCACCGTGCTCGATCCTAGATTTAAAACCTACCTTGGATCTCTCTTTCCGGCAGACACAAGTCTGCTGGGGTTCAAAGACCTGCTGGTGACAAAATTGTCAAGTCAAGCGGAACGCGACCTGTCAACATCTCCTCCTTCACATTCTCCCGCAACTGGGGGTGCGAGGAAAAGGCTCAGAATTCCGAGCCCACCCGCTGGCGGTGATGCAGGGCAGTCTGGAGCGACTGCTGATGCTGACATCTGGTCCGGACTGAAGGACCTGCCAACGATTACGGACATGTCGTCTATTGTCACTGCATATGATTCTCTCCCCATTGAAAGAATGGTGGAGGATTATATGAGTGACCGCATCCAAGTAGGCACGTCAGACAGTCCGTACTTATACTGGCAGGAAAAAGAGGCAATTTGGAGGCCCTTGCACAAACTGGCTTTATTCTACCTAAGTTGCCCTCCCACAAGTGTGTACTCCGAAAGAGTGTTTAGTGCCGCCGCTCACCTTGTCAGCAATCGGCGTACGAGGTTACTTCCAGAAAATGTGGAGAAGATGATGTTCATTAAAATGAATTATAATCAATTCCTCCGTGGAGACATTGACCAGCAGCAATTGCCTCCACAAAGTACACAGGGAGCTGAGATGGTGGATTCCAGTGGGGACGAATTGATAATCTGTGAGGAGGGGGATGTACACGGTGATATATCGGAGGATGATGATGAGGTGGACATCTTGCCTCTGTAGAGCCAGTTTGTGCAAGGAGAGATTAATTGCTTCTTTTTTGGTGGGGGTCCAAACCAACCCGTCATTTCAGTCACAGTCGTGTGGCAGACCCTGTCACTGAAATGATGGGTTGGTTAAAGTGTGCATGTCCTGTTTATACAACATAAGGGTGGGTGGGAGGGCCCAAGGACAATTCCATCTTGCACCTCTTTTTTCTTTAATTTTTCTTTGCGTCATGTGCTGTTTGGGGAGTATTGTTTTGAAGGGCCATCCTGCGTGACACTGCAGTGCCACTCCTAGATGGGCCAGGTGTTTGTGTCGGCCACTAGGGTCGCTTAGCTTACTCACACAGCTACCTCATTGCGCCTCTTTTTTTCTTTGCGTCATGTGCTGTTTGGGGAGTATTGTTTTGGAAGGGCCATCCTGCGTGACACTGCAGTGCCACTCCTAGATGGGCCAGGTGTTTGTGTCGGCCACTAGGGTCGCTTAGCTTACTCACACAGCTACCTCATTGCGCCTCTTTTTTTCTTTGCGTCATGTGCTGTTTGGGGAGTGTTTTTTGGAAGGGCCATCCTGCGTGACACTGCAGTGCCACTCCTAGATGGGCCAGGTGTTTGTGTCGGCCACTAGGGTCGCTTAGCTTACTCACACAGCTACCTCATTGCGCCTCTTTTTTTCTTTGCGTCATGTGCTGTTTGGGGAGTGTTTTTTGGAAGGGCCATCCTGCGTGACACTGCAGTGCCACTCCTAGATGGGCCAGGTGTTTGTGTCGGCCACTAGGGTCGCTTAGCTTACTCACACAGCTACCTCATTGCGCCTCTTTTTTTCTTTGCGTCATGTGCTGTTTGGGGAGTGTTTTTTGGAAGGGCCATCCTGCGTGACACTGCAGTGCCACTCCTAGATGGGCCAGGTGTTTGTGTCGGCCACTAGGGTTGCTTAGCTTACTCACACAGCTACCTCATTGCGCCTCTTTTTTTCTTTGCGTCATGTGCTGTTTGGGGAGTGTTTTTTGGAAGGGCCATCCTGCGTGACACTGCAGTGCCACTCCTAGATGGGCCAGGTGTTTGTGTCGGCCACTAGGGTCGCTTAGCTTACTCACACAGCTACCTCATTGCGCCTCTTTTTTTCTTTGCGTCATGTGCTGTTTGGGGAGTGTTTTTTGGAAGGGCCATCCTGCGTGACACTGCAGTGCCACTCCTAGATGGGCCAGGTGTTTGTGTCGGCCACTAGGGTCGCTTAGCTTACTCACACAGCTACCTCATTGCGCCCCTTTTTTTCTTTGCGTCATGTGCTGTTTGGGGAGTGTTTTTTGGAAGGGCCATCCTGCGTGACACTGCAGTGCCACTCCTAGATGGGCCAGGTGTTTGTGTCGGCCACTAGGGTCGCTTAGCTTACTCACACAGCTACCTCATTGCGCCTCTTTTTTTCTTTGCGTCATGTGCTGTTTGGGGAGTGTTTTTTGGAAGGGCCATCCTGCGTGACACTGCAGTGCCACTCCTAGATGGGCCAGGTGTTTGTGTCGGCCACTAGGGTCGCTTAGCTTACTCACACAGCTACCTCATTGCGCCTCTTTTTTTCTTTGCGTCATGTGCTGTTTGGGGAGTGTTTTTTGGAAGGGCCATCCTGCGTGACACTGCAGTGCCACTCCTAGATGGGCCAGGTGTTTGTGTCGGCCACTAGGGTCGCTTAGCTTACTCACACAGCTACCTCATTGCGCCTCTTTTTTTCTTTGCGTCATGTGCTGTTTGGGGAGTGTTTTTTGGAAGGGCCATCCTGCGTGACACTGCATTGCCACTCCTAGATGGGCCAGGTGTTTGTGTCGGCCACTAGGGTCGCTTAGCTTACTCACACAGCTACCTCATTGCACCTCTTTTTTTCTTTGCGTCATGTGCTGTTTGGGGAGTGTTTTTTGGAAGGGCCATCCTGCGTGACACTGCAGTGCCACTCCTAGATGGGCCAGGTGTTTGTGTCGGCCACTAGGGTCGCTTAGCTTACTCACACAGCTACCTCATTGCGCCTCTTTTTTTCTTTGCGTCATGTGCTGTTTGGGGAGTGTTTTTTGGAAGGGCCATCCTGCGTGACACTGCAGTGCCACTCTTAGATGGGCCAGGTGTTTGTGTCGGCCACTAGGGTCGCTTAGCTTACTCACACAGCTACCTCATTGCGCCTCTTTTTTTCTTTGCGTCATGTGCTGTTTGGGGAGTGTTTTTTGGAAGGGCCATCCTGCGTGACACTGCAGTGCCACTCCTAGATGGGCCAGGTGTTTTTGTCGGCCACTAGGGTCGCTTAGCTTACTCACACAGCTACCTCATTGCGCCTCTTTTTTTCTTTGCGTCATGTGCTGTTTGGGGAGTGTTTTTTTTGGAAGGGCCATCCTGCGTGACACTGCAGTGCCACTCCTAGATGGGCCAGGTGTTTGTGTCGGCCACTAGGGTCGCTTAGCTTAGTCATCCAGCGACCTCGGTGAAAATTTTAGGACTAAAAATAATATTGTGAGGTGTGAGTTGTTCAGAATAGACTGAAAATGAGTGGAAATTATGGTTTTTGAGGTTAATAATACTTTGGGATCAAAATGACCCCCAAATTCTATGATTTAAGCTGTTTTTTAGTGTTTTTTGAAAAAAACACCCGAATCCAAAACACACCCGAATCCGACAAAAAAAATTCGGTGAGGTTTTGCCAAAACGCGGTCGAACCCAAAACACGGCCGCGGAACCGAACCCAAAACCAAAACACAAAACCCGAAAAATTTCAAGTGCACATCTCTAAAGGTAGATAGTAAGTAGGTCGACAGTGTCTAGGTCGACCACTCAGTGCCGTAACTAGACATTTTAGCACTGTGTGCAAGAAACCGCACTGACGCCCCCCCCAAACATAAAACAGGGCCAATGTGTGCGCCAAACATATAGGGGCATAGCCACATACCTCCCTTTTACACAGTAAGGCAGGCAGAGTGCCCTTTTACACAGTACAGCAGGCAGAGCACCCTTTTACACAGTACGGCAGGTAGAGTCCCCCTTTTACACAGTACGGCAGGCATAGTAGCCCTTTACACATTAGGCAGGTAGAGTCCCCCTTTTACACAGTACGGCACGTAAAGTCCCCCATTTACACAGTATGGTAGGCAGAGTCCCCCTTTTATACAGTACGGCAGGTAGAGTCCCCTTTTACACATTACGGCAGCAGAGTCCCCCTTTTACAAATTACAGCAGCAGAGTCCTCCTTTCTACACGTAAGGCAGGCAGAGTCCCCTTTTTTACACATTAGGCAGCAGAGTCCCACTTTGTTACTTATTACAGCATCAGAGCCCCTTTTTTCTACACATTAGGGTGGGTGTGTGAGTGTGTGTGTGTATGTCTCTCTCATCTGTGGGGGCGATCAGCAGGCGTCCCTCTCCAGTGCTGAAGCTGCGGCGGCTCTCACAAGCTGTTTCTGTGTGTCACCTGTGGGTGCGATCCGGCATTCAGGCCTGCCAGGTGCAGGCACTCATATGCAGCCGCTCCCAGTCCCTCCCCAGTGCTGAGGCACCAGCGGCTCTCACATGCTGTATGAGCACAGGCAGCAGCGACTCATATACGGGAGCTGCCGGCTGCAGGAGCACTCCCACTCCCTCATTGCAGAGGCGGCAGCCGGCACCTCTCACAGGCAGAACACCGCTCCCCGTCCCTTACAGAGGCGGCGGGACACTGGCGCCGGCAGACAGCGCAACTATCACTACTCCCGCACTCAATAAAATGGCCATACGTGGGAGTGTGCTGCCGGATGGTGCGCCTTCAGTGCAGTTGCGCTGTGGGCAAGGCACCATCGGCACACACCTAGTTACGGCCCTGCGACCACTATTGGTCGACAGTAACTAGGTCGACAGGTCAAAAGGTTGACATTGTTTTTTTATTTTTTGGGGGGGGGGTCATTTTCTACGTAGAGTGACCAGGAACCCCGATTAGTGCACCGTGTCCCCTCGCTATACATCGGGCAAGGTGCCTCGCTCCTCTACTGCTGCGCTCGGCACAGATTACCGTTCCCAATCGTAGTCCACGTGGATCGTTAAGTATGAAAAGGTTTAAAAAAATTCATGAAAAACTCATGTCGACCTTTTGAATTGTCGACCTAGAACATGTCGACGTAGAGACCCTGTCGACCTAGTTACTGCCGACCAATAGTGTCGACCTAGATAGTGTCGACATAGTTACTGTCGACCTAGAGTATTGTTCTAATGTCTGCCGTTTGTACAGCGCTGCAAAACACTTGTGGGACCTTATAAATAAAATGTAATAATAATGATAATGGTGGTAGATTGTGGAACATTACAGTACACATTTTATTTACATCTCCAGCACAAATGAATGTTTTGTGTTATACCGCAATGTGTTATTGCAGCCCACCTGAAGCTCAGCCTTTATACTGGGGTAAACCACACCCCCTTCCTCTCCTGGGTTCACTTCCCTGTGTACCAATCAGAATCTAGCTATCATTTTGCTTGATTGGTTGTAAGGGCATCTTTTCCAAGTGTCCTCTGTAGATGGTTGATACTGTACATTTCCCCCTTGGTGTGCATTGTGTTGCATACTGGGGTGCACTTTGTGGCATAACGTTTAATCTGGGGGGCATAGTGTGGCATAATAGGGGCAGAGTGTGGCATAATGGGGGCACTGTGTGACATAATGTCATTTTATTGGTAGGCTTCCCCACAAAAAATTCACCATGGGGCACCCACAAACCTTAATCCGGCCCTTTAAGCAAAATACTTACTCTTGCAAATATAAAGCTACATTTGGCAGTATATTTATATACAGGTTGAGTATCCCTTATCCAAAATGCTTGGGACCAGAGGTATTTTGGATATGGGATTTTTCCGTATTTTGGAATAATTACATACCATAATGAGATATCATGGTGATGGGACCTAGATCTAAGCACAGAATGCATTTATGTTTCATATACACCTTATACACACAGCCTGAAGGTCATTTTAGCCAATATTTTTTATAACTTTGTGCATTAAACAAAGTGTGTGTACATTCACACAATTCATTTATGTTTCTTATACACCTTATACACACAGCCTGAAGGTCATTTAATACAATATTTTTAATAACTTTGTGTATTAAACAAGGTTTGTGTACATTGAGCCATCAAAAAACAAAAGTTTCACTATCTCGCTCTCACTCAAAAAAGTCCGTATTTCGGAATATTCCGTATTTCGGATATTTGGATATGGGATACTCAACCTGTATTTCCTGTAATTACAGGGAAATAAGGCTCTGTATAGTTTGCTGAACATTGGCAGAAGTGCTAATAATAACCCGTATTTATAACCTGCATCGACTTTTCCCTTTAGGCAAACTTACTCAGTCCGCACAGCGACGTTTGTTCCTGTTGTAAAGGTTTTTTTTTACATTTTCATTTTGATAACTTTAGCTGTTATAATGTGCGTCCCGAGAGGCAGCGTTACCAGAGGCTCACAGATTTCGCCACAGAAGACTCTATTACAGAGCATCAGGATTAAAGTGGAGGCCGCCATATTGCAGGCTGCAGTGCACTGAGGGGGTAATTCTGAGTTGATCGCAGCAGCAAGTTTGTTAGCAGTTGGGCAAAACCATGTGCACTGCAGGGGAGGCAGATATAACATGTGCAGAGAGAGTTAGATTTGGGTGGGTTATTTTGTTTCTGTGCAGAGTAAATACTGGCTGCTTTATTTTACACTGCAATTTAGATTGCAGATTGAACACACTACACTCAAATCTAACTCACTTTGCACATGTTATATCTGCCTCCCCTGCACTGCACATGGTTTTGCCCAATTGCTAACAAAGATCCTGCTGCAATCAACTCAGAATTACCCCCTGAGAGCGCTGCGCCACTGGGCCCGCAGTGAGGTGACTGCAGCAAGTCCGCAAGGGTCTTCGTTGCACTCCCCCTACCCCCACCCCCCCCAACGGCAAACTAATCCCCGGGATCCCAGCGTCTTTATTGTGACCGGTGGGATCCCAAGAGCTGGTCACCCATACCCAACCCACGGTACCCTAAGGTATTCGCCACATGTATTGTATGTACACAAAAAGGGGCAGCCACCCCCTCCCAGGGGGCCAAAAAAAAAGTAGATCTGAAAGCCTTAGCGTGCCCCACCCCCGGCGAACAGCCCAGCAAAGTGGCAAATCTAGCCTTACCACTCCGATGTAAGGCTCAGCTGCCTCCATGATATTTTATTGATAAATGATGGCCATAAATTGATAAATAGTCCTGTAATGTCCTATTGGTTAAAGTTTAATGATTTATCGGGCACTTAAAGTAAAGTGCATCCCATTTAGTATTCATTTGCATGAGGAAACCACATTTATTTATTTTGCGTTGACTTTTGCTAGCAATCGGAAGATGTCACATTACTCTGTGCGGGGTTGAGGCATTGCTAAGTAACCGAACGTGATCAATGCAATTAAAGCGTCATTTCTAATGGACAAAACATTAAGTGGCTGTTACATGCTGATTAATTGGAGGTAGGAGGTCAAGCTAAAGGTTTAATCCCGCAGGAACGTAGAGTACAGAGGACTGATGGCGGCTGCTGCGGGGAAGTATACTATAGGTTGGGCACTGTCCTTACTTACAGGATTAGTGCAGAGCTGCTGAGTTTAAATTAGCAGTCGAGGCGGAAAATGTTTTGTCTAAAAAAGTCCCAGAGGCTTTGTAATGCCACACAGCGGCCAGTAGGTGGCGAGTCATTTGGCAAGAATTTCTTTGTCAATCAATGAGCTGCATCTGTGGAAGATTTTATCATATGATCTGTGCAGGGAAGACAAGCCTGACTCAATTTAAATTCCCTGCCATATAAAATAGAAATTCAGTTGGATTTCTATTGAAATGTTTCTAATTTAGCAACCCTGCGTATTCTCCTGATAGTGAAATAGAGATGAGGAACAGTGCTGTGCAGCTTGTTACATAGAAACATAGTTTCCCACATTCCAGGTTACAATGTTCTCCAACTTGTAGCTCTAGCAGAGGGGGGGGGGCAGAGCTTTTAAAGGGGCCTCGTTCACTTAAAAAAAGGTTATTTGTATTAGTAGATCCTGCAGTGGTGGTAGATGGCAGCAGTGTGCGATGGAGGTTAGTCTGAACCAGGGATTGGTTTATTAGCCGGCAGAAACAGGCAGCAGGATGACACAGGGACAAACAGTATGCAGCAGGTACAGGATGCAGGGATATATAGTTGCAGCCAGGGTAATGCTGGTACTTGTGGTACTAGAAGCACTTATGGTGGCAGCGGGAATTTTGTCATAAACACAGCGGTGGTGACACGGTGGCGTGTGGAGTCTGTTGTGTGTCTGGGGTGTGGTTTAGAAAATCGACACCGTCTAGATCAGGCATGTCCAAACTGCGGCCCTCCAGCTGTTGAAAAACTACACATCCCAGCATGCCCTGACACAGCTTTAGCATTCTCTGACAGCAGGGCATGCTGGGATATGTAGTTTCACAACAGCTGGTGGGCCGCAGTTTGGACATGCCTGGTCTAGATAGTCATTAGGTCTGCCATACAGTATATGGTCGACAGGGTAAAAAAATAGACAGGTACAAGGTAGATAGCGGGTAAGGTCGACAGGGTAAAAAGTGTGATATCACAATAGTCGACACAAAAATGGTCAACTCAGTTTGTTTTTATTAGTTTTTGGGTGTCATTTTGTAAGTTTAACCATATCTCAGCATAATCAGTGGAAATGCCTACCCTTGCCAGGGCCGGCCGGAACCAGCGTGGCTCTAAATACAGATGCGTCCCCATACGCTATTTCTGCAGCCACACCAATCAGTGGCCGAGCCTTTTTTTTCAGTAGAATGTGCATCTTAGACACACAAATTAACCTATTGGATGCGACAAAGCCGCTTAATGAGACAATGCTGATTATTTTGGCATGCGACACTTGTACATGTTGTGACTGAGTCTGAATCTGTATACAAAATGCCACGATGGAGCGGCTGCAGCTCTTTCCTGGCGCCAAGTTGCGTTTTGCTTCATCTGTAACTTTGTACATATTTAAAACTAAGGAATGGAAGTAGAAACCACGTTTTGGCAGTCGTGCATTCTGCAGGTTGAAGGCCGCGCCTCCGGCTGCTCCAGGTCCTAGTGCCCGGAGAACATACTGTACAGAGTGCTCTCTTTCAACAATTATATGCCGCACTTACAGTACCATTGTAACAGCAACCCGTCCCCAATGAATGATCAACTCAGACTCCCCTTTGACACCAGCCAATCAGGAGTGGCCAGCATGGGAAATCACTTATGATTGGATGATGTTGAAGGTGATTTCCAGTTTTTATCAAATGATCATCGGTAGAATTCAGTCGGGTTGCATTTCATAGCGATTTTTGGGGATTGGTGGTTCGGACAAAAAGAAGAGAGTAAAAAAATAAAAATTCATTTGCCATAGAAAGGAAGAAGAAATAACAATTGATTTGATAAAGTATAGGACAAACCCAGACAAGAAACAGCTGCACTTGCGGAAATGAAATAAAAAAAAAAAACTATTTAAGAAGTGCGTGAAAAGTTGGTAAGTTTAGCAATCGACAAACATTATGTGATTTTACGGGAAATAAATGAAACCACAGCTGTTAGAAGTTCCGAGCGTAGCCTCGGTGGCGAAGATGAAACAGTTGTCCGACCGCAGACAGCATTAAGCCTGTCATCCTGTAAGAAATGGAAAATGTGTTATGAATTGTTTAGGTCAACACTAAAGGAAAAGATCATTAATAAAAGCTGGGAGAATGATATCACTCGCGGAGCTGAGGAATAATCCCTTACTGCGCACGTTGTATTGATGTCTGTGCCGCAAATCCCCACCAGCCAACCTTCCCGTCACTATAATGAGCAATAAAATCCAATCCTTAATTGATGAAAACTTTTTCTTAATCAAAAGTACGAGGCATGGTGCGCCCTTGTGTCAGAGTGCAGGGAGCGTTTCATCTGCAGTCAATGTTTGCAGTTGCTGATAAAAAGTACAAACCTAGATTTCCGGCTTTGCTGGGGTTTGTAGTACGTGGCATGCTGCACTGATAGACATCGCAGAATATTCCAGCTGACGCACTCGCAACATTCCCCCTGGGTAGCTCCTGGATGCCACCATCAATCACATTGTAGGGTTGGCCATAGACCATCGATGGATAGCAAACATTGACGGGTTGCTATTGATGCTTTTGCCATCTATGACCAAGTACCGATGTTTCTACAGCAACATTGGGGGTGACAGGGAGCTACTAGTTGCTGCCTGGGTCGTGTGACATCACGCAACCGCTGCGGCCCGCCCCTTACCCCCCAATGGTCTGGGCACACCTGCGTTGCTCGGACCACGCCCCCTAAATGACGGCCCACCCCCTACCGCCCAGTGACCGCCTCTGCCTGTCAATCAGGCAGAGGCGATCGCAGGGCTAAGACAGCCGTCGGCTGTCTGCCATGTGCCGGTGCACTGCGGCGCCGGCGCAATTCAGACCTGATTGCACAGCAGCAATCAGGTCTGAATTAGCCCCATTATCAGAGATACCATAGTAATGCAGATCGTGTGTTCGTCTCATAGCTTAGCCCCGTCCCAGGTGTATGTTTCAATGTTTTGCCTTTTTCTGTAAATGACTCCCCACCCTTACGTGATGCCTCTACAGACACCCATCAATGTTTTGAATCAACGGATTCCTACCATCCATGATAACTATCAATGGTGCCACAGATGGGTAACCATTTGTTGGACAACCCTATCAATCTTGTGTGTCGCTGGACTGTGGCCTCATCATCCAGTGATCATTGAATGGAGGAAGACCTACTGTAGGTGCACCCAACAGAAAGAACAGCGCACATATAGCAGAAATATGGTTAGACAATGCAAAACCTATATTTTTATTAATATCAACTTAACTTTTAAATGAGAAGCTTGTTTTTCCAAACGGTGTCGGACTGGGGTATGAAGGGCCCACCAGGGGAATGCAGTGATAGGGGCCCATACTTAGGGGTGTGGTCAGCCTACAAAGGGGGTGTGGCCAACCTCCCACAGAGGCTTGAAATACAGAATAGACTAGTGCAGTGTAATGCAACATATCTACCATGTATAATACAAGTGCACAGTCTGGAACCTGATCCCTAGAGGAAGGAGAGGGCCCCCAGGCAGTGGGGCCTACCGGTGGTTTCCCTGGTACCCCTGTGGGCCAGTCCGACCCTGTTTCCCAACCATTATCACCATTTATAAGGAGCCGGATGGTCAGAATAACAATTCATGCAAAATACTGAATAAATGATACATAAAAACAGAACCAGAGGACGGGGATTTTTTTTTAAATTTTTTTTTTACATTAATTAGTTTCTTACTTTAATACGCACAAGTATCTCCGGGGAAAAGGGGAGATCAGTTTCTAATTTATGTGAAAATCATCCAGAAACGTCTTCGCTGTTCACAGGAAACCCAACGGAAATGCTGGATAATGGTGCAAAAACATCTGGCGGGTGCTTTGCTTTGACACAACAGTTATGTGTATAGTGTAGCAGGAGCAGCCCTAGCATTTCATGTGCTATATACGGGTTGGGTTTGTGCGATTGGGAGACCTACAGTCACCATACCGATGATATATATATATGTATATAAAATGCTACTAATGCATGCATGATTAATAACTACAAAGCACTGTAGATAATACACCGCAGTCTTGTGCAGTATAAGGTAACATATGTATAATTCAAGTACACTATCTGGAAGCTGATCCTTAGAGAAGGAAGTGGGGGCCCAAGCAGTGGGGCCCACCGGGGTTTTCCCTGTACCCCTGTGTGCTAGTACAACCCTGTGTGTATGTGTGTCTCCATGTTACAGGAAATGTAGAGTGTAAGCTCACTGGGGCAGGGACTGTTGTGAATGTCTGATATATTCTTTGCAATGCACTGTGGAATATGCGTATGATATACTGTGTGTGTATATATATATATATATATATATATATAATTTATTATTAGTAAAATTGATTTATATAGCGCACACATATTCCGCAGCGCTTTACAGAGAATCCCCATTGTGGCTGTTATATCCTTGCAGTAATCACTCATCGTTAGCTATGATTATTAGTCTGCGCTAGTAAGTCACCTTTCCTTTATAAAACAGTATTGCTGAAGGATAGCTGTGACTTTATTCTAGCTCCCAGAAACTCGGTATAACACTGAGGGGATGGAGAACAGACGTCAGCGCCTTTGATCTTTTCCTGGGGATTTTTCCTCGTTGGTAAAACAAGTGCACGGGACTGAGCAGCAGCGGGAGATTGCAGCCTTCTACATATCAAAGATGGAATCAGGATCCCCCCTGTGATAGCTGCAGGCCCCTGGTGGAAGAGAGAGCAAGTTCAAGGCATTTACTGATTTAGCAATCCACATAGAGTCTGCTATTGACTGGATCTGATTACTGATAGCAAAAAAATAACAGGGAGTCTGACAGAGGCCAGGAAGTTCACAGGCTGGGTGCAAAACGTCAGGGCTGCAGCGTGTGACTAGTACCCTGCATAGGCCACGAGCCCCACTGCTACATCCGGCCTATCAGGAGAACATAATATTATATGGGAAAACCGTGCACAGCAGCTAAGCCGTCACAGGACGTTTATAACCCTGTGCAGTTTGGCTTCCCACATTTGTGTCCCACAGTACTCGGACAGTGATCATGTCACTAGGCATGATTGACCAGTGTGTGTTCACCGTAAACGTGGGCACGGTTGGTGTAGTGGCTAGCAATACTGCCCCACAGTCCTAAGGTCATGAGATCAATTCCCGATGAGGGCACCCCCTTCGTGGAGTTTCTATATTCTTCCAGTAGTTGCATGGGCTTCCTACCACAACCCAAAATGTAGTTTCGTTGGCATCTGATTAAAATTAACCCTAGTGTGTCTGTGTGGTAGGCAATATTGGGGGTTCATTCCGAGTTGATCGCTCGCTAGCAGTTTTTAGCAGCCGTACAAACACTATGCCGCCTACCAATGGGAGTGTATTTTAGCTTAGCAGAAGTGCGAACGAAAGGATCGCAGAGCGGCGGCAAACTTTTTTTTGTGCAGTTTCGGAGTAGCTCAAAACCTACGCAGCGCTTGCGATCACTTCAGACTATTCAGTTCCTGTTTTGACATCACGAACACGCCCTGCGTTCGCCCAGCCACGCCTGCGTTTTTCCTTGCACGCCTGCATTTTTTTCGAACACTCCCTGAAAACGGTCAGTTGACACCCAGAAACGTCCACTTCATGCCAATCACTCTGCGGCCAGCAGTGCGACTGAAATGCTTCGCTAGACCATGTGTGAAACTACATCGTTCGTTGCAATAGTACGACGTGTGTGCGCATTGCGCCGCATACGTATGCGCAGTAGTGCGTTTTTTTTGCCTGATTGTTGCGCAGCGCACGAATGCAGCTAGCGATCAACTCGGAATGACCCCCATAGACTGTAAGCTCCACTGGGGCAGGGACTGATGTATTCTCTGTACAGCGCTGCGGACTATGTATGTGCTATATAATATAACAGTGAATAAATAAACGTATAAGGATGGCTGGCCAGAGCAGCATTTGCCCATTTCTCCGACTACTGCATTTACTGATCACATAATCACATAACACCTAATTGGCTCTTGCTGGGTATGACCAGTAGTCATGTATCACATTTCCCCAGTAAGAGTCAGGAAAGAAAGTAGGATGTAACCAAGGAAACGGGAAGTAATGCATGCTACAGTATCCCGCGGGCTAATTGCTGGATAACCCTCGTAGACCAAGGAATTGATGCCGGTCTCATCGGGTGTCTCAGAGGTCGCAACCTTTTCTTCTAAAGAGCCCTACTGAGACGGGAGCATACCCCCAGACCGGCCATCCAATCTACGGTACACACTCAGTAGACTGACGCTTCAGAGAACTCAGAAACCCAGAGTATAGGAATATATAACGTAGAAGAATTGCTACAAACGTCATTCGCAACACAGTTTATTAAATATCCAGAAAGCATAGGTGTACGCAGGGGGGGTGCCTGGTGCGCACAGGCACCCCCTAATGTATGGCACCCCGATCTCACATGCCTGATGCAGTGATTGCTGAGCAGGCAGATTACTGTCCCCTCTGCGCTGCACCCTGTCAGGACTGCATTACTGACCGGACGCCTGGGTTAATCAAGGGTGCCACTGCCACCGGCTTTCAAGTTCCCAGCTCCACCACCATGTACAAAAACAGCGTGATGTGACGTGATTACCCGCCACACCCGCCACATGCCCACCTCTCTCCTTCTATGCTATGCCAACGCCAGCCACTGATGAGGAGCAGCATGCAGCCAGCGTTCCTCTTAGGAAGACAAATTCAATACTGGCAGGCGGTTGGCAGCAGCATTGACACGTCACTTGTTTTTCCAGCAGCAGCAGTAACTAGTCTGTGACTGTCAGTGTCAGTGAGTGACTGACTTGTAAGTAAGCTGCTGCAGCTTGCAGGGGAAAGAGAGGGGGAGCCAGACCAGGCTGAGGAGGAGCAGTGTAATTGCAGTGAGTGCCATCAGGGGTGTTTGTTTGGTGCACACCACAACATCTGACAATGTATCTGCTTTATTAGGATTGGTACAAAGGTGGATATTTTATATGCATTGACCATCAATAGATTGTGCTAATCACGCCCATAAGGCGGTGCTAGACACACCCCTCCTACGGTGCACCCCCTAATAAAATGTGCTGCGCAAGCCAGTGCCAGAAAGAAGCAACGCCGCGCCTATAACTCCCTATTTCAGAAATCAGGAAAACAGATTACACATAATCAACGTAGCGTGTAAAAATGGAACATGGGATCTTAAATGTTAACTTTGGAAAGATGTTACTGAATGAACCATGCATTGTCCGAGGTCATTTTCACACGTTTATGAATTGCACATATGTACATTTATATGTACAGTATATATGGCGACAAGCCTCTGGTTTCTGGAACACTCACTATCGCCGCCCTGCATCTTGTCAATCATACTGCAGCTTTTGGGGCACTGCAAGCGACATCGCAGCCCCAGATCTGCCCATGGCCCTCATTCCAAGTTGTTCGCTCGCTAGCAGTTTTTAGCAGCCGTGCACACGCTATGCCGCCTCCCACTGGGCGTGTATCTTAGTTTAGCAGAAGTGCGAACGAAAGGATCACAGTGATGCTACAAATTAATTTTGTGCAGTTCCAGAGTAGCTCCAGACCTACTCCGCGCTTGCGATCATTTCAGACTGTTCAGTTCCTGATTTGACGTCACGAACACGCCCTGCGTTTGGCCAGCCACGCCTGCGTTTTTCCTGGCACGCCTGCGTTTTTCCGATGACTCCCTGAAAACGGTCAGTTGACACCCAGAAACGCCCACTTCATGTCAATCACTCTGCGGCCAGCAGTACGACTGAAAAGCTTCGCTAGACCTTGTGTGAAACTACATTGTTCGTTTTAATAGTACGACGCGCGTGCGCATTGCGCCGCATATGCATGCACAGCGAACGAATGCAGCTAGCGAACAACTCGGAATGAGGACCCATGTGCAGCGCCAAAACCAATCATCCAACTGCGAAAATAATCTAAATAGCGTCCACCTTTGAATCAGCCGCGAATTTGAAAATCTGTGCGTCTGAAAGCGAAAGCTTATCCTAGGCAGGATCCTATCCCCATACGCAGTACCGCACAGCGCTGTACATACTGTACGCACCCACGACACTCATCGAAAATAGCTGCTCAGTGTGTTTTGATACTCACTGCCCAGTTACCGCCCATAAACGTTTACTTCACGCTGGACTGCGCTCACACAAGATGTGACACGCAGGCACCCCCACCTGCGGCTGCGGACACAGTGCAGTCATCTCGAAAACTGGAGATGCGTCTGATTTCCCAGACTTGTCTGACTCAATATAAGGACCTGGTAGTGATGTCAGCTGCTGTCACAATTGGGGTGGTGTTTGACCACCCTGGTTACAGGCGAATCCGCAGCTATTTCCAAGCATTTGCTTTGTGTGCAACTCTAAAACATTCTTGCTCTGTTAGCAGATTTATCCAAGGGCAAATAGTCCCATTGCTTGTGAGAACCGCCTATACTCAGAGACTGTCCCGGTGATTATGGGGGAAATACAGAAAGCCTTCTAAAGAATGTAGAAGCAGAAACATTACCCATAGAAAGCAATCAGCTTCTCGCAGTGCCCGATTCTGGTTAGGCATGTGAGACATGTGCCTAGGGGCGCCACTTGCTGAGGGCAGCAAAGCACTCCCGCTGCATCAGAGCTTGCAGTTCCCCAATTCAGTACCTGCTATTTGGACACAGAACAAAGTTTTCAAGTCCATTCTATAAAATCATACCTACAAATGGGCTTATGGTTATCTTGACTAGTTTTCTGCGCCTAGTCACAACATGATTTATTAGCATAAGACCTTCATCTATTGTTCTCAGCTGCAGTACAATACAGAGAACAATACAGCAGGGGATTAAGGGGGTCATTCCGAGTTGTTCGCTCTGTATTTTTTTCTCGCAACGGAGCGATTAGTCGCTAATGCGCATGCGCAATGTCCGCAGTGCGACTGCGCCAAGTAAATTTGCTATGCAGTTAGGTATTTTACTCACGGCATTACGAGGTTTTTTCTTCGTTCTGGTGATCGTAATGTGATTGACAGGAAATGGGTGTTTCTGGGCGGAAACAGGCCGTTTTATGGGTGTGTGCGAAAAAAACGCTACCGTTTCTGGGAAAAACGCGGGAGTGGCTGGAGAAACGGAGGAGTGTCTGGGCGAACGCTGGGTGTGTTTGTGACGTCAAACCAGGAATGACAAACACTGAACTGATCACAGATGCCGAGTAAGTCTGGAGCTACTCAGAAACTGCTAAGAAGTGTCTATTCGCAATTCTGCTAATCTTTCGTTCGCAATTTTAAAATGCTAAGATTCACTCCCAGTAGGCGGCGGCTTAGCGTGTGCAAAGCTGCTAAAAGCAGCTTGCGAGCGAACAACTCGGAATGACCCCCTAAGTCATTACAGCAGGGGATTAAGGGGGTAATTCCAAATTGATCGCAGCAGGAATTTTGTTAGCAGTTGGGCAAAACTATGTGGACTGCAGGTGGGGCAGATATAACATGTGCAGAGAGAGTTATATTTGGGTGTGGTGTGTTCAATCTCCAATCTAATTTGCAGTGTAAAAATAAAGCAGACAGTATTTACCCTGCACAGAAATAAAATAACCCGACCAAATCTAACTCTCTCTGCACATGTTATATCTGCCTCCCCTGCAGTGCACATGGTTTTGCCCAACTGTTAACAAAATTCCTGTGGCTTTACTGAGTTTGACATTTTAGATGTAAATATGTGAACACGTGGGAGATAAAGAATTATTACATTTATGTGATTTTTCTGAGTAGTATAGACCAACTGAAAAAATATGATGCTATTGTAATGCCGTAGATCCGCATGCTCATTCTCTGAGCATGCGCAGTGCGAATATATGCAAAATAAGCTCCACGAATGGGATTATGGGGGTCATTCTGAGTTGATCGCTCGCTGACGATTTTTGCAGCGCAGCGATCAGGTGAAAAAATTGAATTTCTGCACATGCGTATGCCCTGCAATGCGCACGCGCGACGTACGGGTACAAAGCCCTTTGTGGTTGTGCTCGAGTTCTAGCGAAGTTATTCTTTGCACTGGCGGCCGCTAGAAGATTGACAGGAAGGGGGCATTACTGGGTGTCAACTGGCCGTTTTCAGGGAGTTTTTGGAAAAACGCAGGCGTGCCCGAAAAAACGCAGGCGTGGCTGGGCGTTCGCTGGGCGGGTGTATGACGTCTTTGTCCTGTATACACATGGGGGTCAATCCAAATACCTGCGAAGGATGTGAGTTGACGTTGTTTTGGAGTTAAAACACCAGTAATAGCGCTGCATCTTGCATCCCTTGCAGCCGGCTATTGCCATGCGGACTGGCACTCGCAATGTATTTTCAGCTAATTGGATTGACCCCGTAGACGACCACTATTGGTTGACGGTAACAGGGTCTCTAGGTCGACATGGTCTAGGTCGACAGGTCAAAAGGTCGACATGAGTTTTTTAATCTTTTTTTTGTGTCGTTTTTGGCGTTCACTGACTGGGAACCCCAATTAGTGCAACGCGTCACCTCGCATGGCTCGCTTTGCTCGCCATGCTTCGGGCAAGGTGCCTCACTCCGCTACCGCTGCGCTCGGAACAGGTTACTGTTCCCAATCGTAGTCCACGTGGATCGTAACGTATGAAAATGTTCAAATAAAGAAAAACATTTAAAAAAAAAACTCATGTTGACCTGTTGACCTAGAACACGTCGACCTAGAAACCCTGTCGACCTAGTCACTGTCGACCAATAGTGGTCAACCTAAATCTTGTTGACCTAGAGACCGGATACTAGGCGACCTACCAGCCCTTCAGAATCGCACTGAGCATGAGCAGTACCTGAGATCCACTTTATGACGCAAATGCTATTCTACGATCGCAGGCGGCCAGAACCGTACCGGTGCCATTATTCATCGTTTTATCTTAGGACATCTTTCCACTGCACCTGACAAACAAACAAAGTTTACAGTGATTGATTGCACTGATTACAATGTTATTAATAATGCCTTGAAGCCCAAGGTTACTGGGACATGCAGGTAAAAATAAACACTGGGGTTTTTTTTTTTAGAGATGAATTGATATTGTTTGATTAAAGTAATCACATTGTGATCAAAGTCCCAGAGAAGCACTGAAGAATAAAGATGGAAATATCTTCTGTGTCCTTTATTGGGGATAGCCATTAGTGTGCAGGACAAATACCAAAGCTGTATAGAATTACCATGCAACATAGAGCCACATAAACCTTTATACAGATACTAGAAGCTGCACAGGAGTAAATGATACCAACTGGAAGTAAATGGAGTCACCAAGCAATGCAGGGTGGCAAAATATATGAAGGAGAAACACTCGGCCCAGTTACACCCATCAGCAGTGTTGTAGTGGGACTCGAAGGGCCCACTGAGAAATGCAGTGGTCAGGGCCCATGCTGAAGAGGTGGCCAGCCACCACAGGGGGAGTGACCAATGACCACAGAGGCTTGGCCAATCATAAGAGAGGACATAGCCTGTAGACAACTTGGCATGGTCTGGGCCCATTTATATATCGTGTATAGGTAGAGTATATACAATCTGACTGTTGGCTGTGGACTGTAATCTCGGACTAAAGTTCTTGTGAAAGGTCAGGACAAGCACCACTACACACCAAAGAAGTCAGCATGTTCACTTCCTTCACAAACTCGTTATGGAACTCAGCGAACACCACTGGAGAGCCGTGATCTACTATGGCTACAAGAGTGGTCTGCGATACCAGGAGGGTTTTGACCGACTACAAGCTGCTTTTGGGGAGGAAGCACCATCACAAACCACTGTACTTGAGTGGTTTGCAGAATTTTGGTACAGGAGATGGTCCCTAGAAGATGAGGAGTAGTGTGGCCAACCTGTGTCCGCCATCGCCGAGGACAACATTGCTGCCATGTGTGCCATAGTTCAGGTGGAAGCCAAGGTGCCCATGGCCCAGTTAGAGAAGGAGATAGGCATCTCATTCAGGATCCATCCACTTGCCACTCCATGAAGTACTTGGCCTGAGCAAGTTTTCTGCACGCTGTGTGCCCCATCAGCTGACTCGAGAGCAGAAGGAGGCTCTGGTAACTTGGTGACGCAACATGCTGGGCAGGTTTGGTGGCATTTGCTCAAACTCTGTCTGGGAGATCATCAGTGGCGGTAAATCCTGGATCTGAAGTTTCGACCCAGGGACAAAATAATGTTCGGCACAGTGGACCGTAGTTGCGCCACCACAGAAATTCCAACCTGAGTGCAACATGGCCCAACAGATGGTGGCCAAGACTGGTCCTGTAGACCTGACCTACTGCGACTTCTTCGTGTTCCCACAAATCAAGCTCAAGATGCAGGGGATTTGTTTTGAGTCACCAGAAGCTGCAGTGGAGACCTTCAGCTTGTAGAAGACATACAGTACCTGCTACGGACTGGTCCAGCTGCTTCACCAAGTGTTTTATTATTATTATTATTATTATTATTATTACATTTTATTTGTAGGGCACCACAAGTGTTTCGCAGCGCCGTACAAAGGACAGTACAGGGAGACAAAACTTAGCATAACAGTAAATAAATATCAAAAATGGGGTACAGGTAACAAAGAGCACCACAATTCTCATACACAAGCCAGCTTAGATGTAAGTAGCGAGGGAGTAATCATTGTACTACTTGGGGCTGGTGGCCATTGATAGAGAGGAGCCTTTACCAGTAGGAGAAAAAGCAGGTAAAGATGGTCGCTGAGTGAAATGTGTCGAGAAGAGGGCTTAGATAACAAATGGAAAGAGGGCCCTGCTCTGAAGAGCTAACAATCTAGTGGGGAGGGGCGACAGACGGATGAAATGAGATGCAAGCAAGCAGGAGGTAGCCTGATGGCGGTATGCAAGAAAAGCAGAGATGTTCAAGGTATGGGGCAGGGGGATGGAGGAGCAGCCTAAGGACTAGGTTATGCATCGGAGGGGTACGCTTTGATAAATAGGTGTGTTTTCAGTACCCGTTTGAAGCTTTGCAAGGTCGGGGAGTGTCTAATGGAGCGGGGGAGCATGTTCCACTGAAGGGGTGCAGCACGGGCAAAATCCTGAACTCTTGCATGGGAAGCAGTGACCAAGGCAGAGGAGAGGCGACGGTCATCAGCCGACCGTAGTGGGCGGAAGGGAGTATGAAGGGAGAGGAGGTTGGATATGTAGGGAGCAGTGGAATTAGAGATGGCCTCGTATGTGAGGGTGAGGAGTGTGAAGAGGATTCTGTAGGAGAATGGGAGCCAGTTTTTAAGCACATTCAACTTTCTCCTCTGGAGAATATAAAAAAAAAAATGACTAAGCTATATTTTAAATGTTATATTTTCCAACAGATACCGTAACTGACCCTATAGTAGAGTAACAATATATAGTTCCAGTGCACTATGTGCAACCAGACATTAGAGGCAATGGGTCTCACCAGGGATTTCCCTTGTACACCTGTCCCTGAATCCTGTGTAGGTTTCCCAGCCTACCACAATAACTTAACATGGGATGCTTAAAGAGTTCCCTGTGTAATACCTTTACGAGTAGCGGTGGAATCCTGAGGCTGAAGCTTCCCCGGACTCTCCACAAAGTGTTGCAATGGGTCCTGGCAATGCAGTGTAACATGCTAAATGCTGCCACAACACAAGGTATGAATTACGGGCCTAATTCAGCATGGATCGTTATTCTGATAAATTGCAGTTGTCTGCGAATAGAAAGTTCAGTGCAAGTTTGCGAATGCATTGCAGATCGCTATCCATACGCAGATACGCAATTTCTGGAACATCAAAGATTTTTTGCCGTCTCTGAGCATATATAAGTAGGTCTGAGGCTGCCAAAAATCTGCGACTGAGACGGCCTGGAAGTGGTCTGCACTGACGTCAGAGACCCTCCTCAAAAACACCTGGGCACGCCTGCGTTTTTTCTGACTAGAAAAACAGCAGGTTTCTGTCCAGAAACGCCGACTTCCTGTCAGTCAAACAGCGGCTACATTGCATTTACGATCTGTATGCATTTTCTGTCGCTATTACCCCTCGCGAATGCGCAAAGCGAATGCTATGCATGCGCAGTCGTTCGATAATTATAATCGCTCAATTTTTTCGTTTTCTCTGATTAGCGATTCATGCTCTATTAGGCCCTACATCCATTCCTCAGCTACCTTGAAATACATTATGAAAAAAGCAAACCAGTGACTGAAGGTAATATTTGTGGCAGAAGTATGTCAGAAATGTAGTGTTTTTCTTCTGAGCGACCTTGCGGTTTTAAAAGGGCTTTTCTGAGGTTTGTATTGTTATTTTTCCTTTGGAGTGAATAGATAAGCAAATATGTCCCCTGTTATCTGCAAGGAAGAATTGGGATCACCTGACACATTAATAGCAATCCTAGGAAGAAGAGCCGCTGCATAATTCATTCCGTTTTTAAAAAATTCCTCACATTCTCATATTTGCTGCTCTCACATTTCAGAGCTAGTCACTAAGTTGCTGCTAAAAAGAATTTGTGCAGTTAAAAATTTAGCATTATGCCTAACACAACAATAAATTATATTCTCTATGTTCACTTTGCTTGAAATATACTTATTGCCAACAGGAAGGCAGCCATTTTATAAGCTTAAGAAACAAGAATGCCTATCCAGTCACTAGGAGCCAGTGACATCACTGAGTATGCAGCCTATCCAGTTACTAGAAATCAGTGACCGCACTGAGAATGCAGCCTATCCAGTCACTAGGAACCAGTGACATCAGTGAGAATATAGCCTATCCAGTCACTTGGAACCAGTGACATCACTGAGAGTGCAGCCTATCCAGTCACTAGGAGCCAGTGACATCACTGAGAGTGCAGCCTATCCAGTCACTAGGAGCCAGTGACATCACTGAGAGTGCAGCATATCCAGTCACTAGGAGCCAGTGACATCACTGAGAGTGCAGCCTATCCAGTCACTAGGAGCCAGTGACATCACTGAGAGTGCAGCCTATCCAGTCACTAGGAGCCAGTGACATCACTGAGAGTGCAGCCTATCCAGTCACTAGGAGCCAGTGACATCAGTGAGAATGTAGCCTATCCAGTCACTAGGAGCCAGTGACATCACTGAGAGTGCAGCCTATCCAGTCACTAGGAGCCAGTGACATCACTGAGAGTGCAGCCTATCCAGTCACTAGGAGCCAGTGACATCACTGAGAGTGCAGCCTATCCAGTCACTAGGAGCCAGTGACATCAGTGAGAATGTAGCCTATCCAGTCACTAGGAGCCAGTGACATCACTGAGAGTAGAGCAAATCCAGTCACTAGGAGCCAGTGATATCACTGAGAGTGCAGCCTATCCATTCACTAGGAGCCAGTGACATCACTGAAAGTGCTGCCTATCCCGTCACTAGGAACTAGTGACATCACTGAGAGTGCAGCCTATCCAGTCACTAAGAACTAATGACATCACTGAGAGTGCAGACTATCCATTCACTAGGGCCAGTGACATCACTGAGAGTACAGCCTATCCAGTCACTTGGAACCAGTAATATCACTGAGAATGTAGCCTATCCAGTCACTAGGAACCAGTGTCATCACTGAGTATGCAGCCTATCCAGTTACTAGAAATCAGTGACCGCACTGAGAATGCAGCCTATCCAGTCACTAGGAACCAGTGACATCAGTGAGAATATAGCCTATCCAGTCACTTGGAACCAGTGACATCACTGAGAGTGCAGCCTATCCAGTCACTAGGAACCAGTGACATCACTGAGAATGCAGCCTATCCAATTATTAGTTACCAGTGACATCACTGAGAGCGCAGCCTATCCAGTCACTAGGAACCAGTGTCTTCACTGAGTATGCAGCCTATCCCGTTACTAGAAATCAGTGACCGCACTGAGAATGCAGCCTATCCAGTCACTAGGAACCAGTGACATCAGTGAGAATATAGCCTATCCAGTCACTAGGAACCAGTGTCATCACTGAGAGTGCAGCCTATCCAGTCACTAGGAACCAGTGACATCACTGAGAGTGCAGTCTATCCAGTCACTAGGAACCAGTGTCATCACTGAGAGTGCAGCCTATCCAGTCACTAGGAACCAGTGACATCACTGAGAGTGCAGCCTATCCATTCACTAGGTACCAGTGACATCACTGAGAGTGCAGCCTATCCATTCACTAGGTACCAGTGACATCACTGAGAGTGCAGCCTATCCAGTCACTAGGAACCAGTGACATCACTGAGAGCGCAGCCTATCCAGTCACTAGGTACCAGTGACATCACTGAGGATGCAGCCTATCCAGTCACTAGGAACCAGTGACATCACTGAGAGTGCAGCCTATCCAGTCACTAGGAACTAGTGACATTACTGAGAGCGCAGCCTATCCAGTCACTAGGAACCAGTGACATCACTGAGGATTCTGCCTTTCCAGTTACTAGAAACCAGTGACATCACTGAGAGCGCAGCCTATCCATTCACTAGGAACCAGTGACATCACTGAGAGCGCAGCCTATCCAGTCACTAGGAGACAGTGACATCACTAAGTGCGCAGCCTATTCAGCCACTAGGAACCAGTGACATCACTGAAGATGCAGCCTATCCAGTCACTAGGAACCAGTGACATCACTGAGAGTGCAGCCTATCCTGTCACTACAACCGGTGACATCACTGAGAGTGCAGCCTATCCACTCACTAGGAACCAGTGACATCACTGAGGCATTGGGTAGCCCATAAAATGGAATTATCCCCTGTGGTGGTGATGAATACACTTTAAATCTGAATAAAGTACACATTGTATGCTCAGTTTAATATGATTTTTTTCTGGCGCTTGAAGCTAAAATAATTTCACAGAATTAATTCCTTTCCTGCCACAGAGCTCTGACAATTCCTAATTTAAATCCTTGTGGCAATTAAATGCACTGCACACTTTGGACCTTAGGTCCTGCGGTCCCGTCAATGCAGAGCTCCTGCAATATTAATGCATCGGATGCCATTAAAAGGGAGATTTTTAACTACAGTACGCTCAAGAGTGTCACGACCCTCACTACAGAAACTTAACCAATTTTTACTTAATCGGCGCAAAAATGAAAAGCATGATTATAAAATATTTTAAGTTTAAGATTATAAAAATGAGTGAAGTAATGAAAAAGTAAAGAAATGTATAAAGAATATAAATTTACTAAGGGATTAAAAAGAATATTCTTGCCAGGTGTATGCGTGTGCACATATATATATATATATATATATATATATAAATACCCTATATATTTATTATAGAAAAATAATGATGAAACTAGCGCAAAATATAAATTAATAACTTTGTAGATATTGTATAATATTGTATAATAATAAAAATACAAGATTAGCAGGGCACAGTAATTGACTAAATATAGCAACCCCTCTCGCTTCAAAGGTGTTAAAACGCTCAATCCTATATACAGTATGTTAGCATTGATGAACTGCATATAAAATTCTATGGCAAAGGTGGGAAAATGAATGGAAACTATTTATAACACACATTTCAAACACAGAGATAAAGGAAAAATCTGGGTAAAGGCTGTCAACGCGTTTTGTCAAGTAGACTTCATCAAGGGTATAACCTGTGCTATTTTTCAGCATGAACCAGCAGAAACTCAGTTCCTGAACCTGTCATTAAATATGACATAATCAGGAACTGGGCTCCAGGACCTGTCCTGAGCCAAAATTTATTTTTCATAAGAGAAGTTTTATTTTAAAGTCCATTTTGAGTGACTTCCTTTCTAAAAACTATCTATAACTTTTAATTACTAGACCTACTTTTCCAGAAAAACAGTACTGGGTATAGCTAAGTGTGGGACAGTCCTATACTTAATCCAGACTGATAAAAATTGATTAGCAACCAATTTTCAATAATTAAGATGTTGCTTCCGGTTTCAGTGTTTCACAGTGACTGCCACAGTAATGTCTTGAGGAAGGTTCTCAGAAACCCAAACGTTGACTTATTTATTTATTTATTTATTATTTATTAACAGTTTCTTATATAGCGCAGCATATTCCAATACGCTTTACAATTAAAACAACAGTAATAGAACAAAACTGGCTAAAAACAGACAGACATAGAGGTAGGAAGGCCCTGCTCGCAAGCTTACAATCACTGGCGTGCGCAGCACATTTTATTAGGGGGTGCACTGTCGGAGGGGTGTGTCTAGCACCGCCTTTTGGGCATGTCTAGCACATCTATTGATGATCAACGCATATAAAATATCCACCCTTGTACCAATCCTAATAAAGCAGATACATTGTCAGATGTTGTGGTGTGCACCAAACAAACACCCCTGATGGCACTCACTGCAATTACAGTGCTCCTCCTCAGCCTGGTCTGGCTCCCCCTCTCTTTCCCCTGCAAGCTGCAGCAGGTTACTTACAAGTCGGTAACTGAACTGACACTGACAGTCGCAGACTAGTTACTGCTGCTGCTGGAAAAACAAGTGACGTGTCAATGCTGCTGCAGACCGCCTGCCAGTATTGAACTTGTCTTCCTAAGAGGAACGCTGGCTGCATGCTGCTCCTCATCAGTGGCTGGCGTTGGTATAGCAAAGAAGGAGAGAGGTGGGCATGTGGTGGGTGTGACGGGTGGGCGTGCGAGCATCACACTGTTTTTGTACGTGGAGGTGGAGCTGGGAATTTGAAAGCCGGTGGCAGTGGCACCCTTGATTAACCCAGGCGTCCGGTCAGTAATGCAGTCCTGACAGGGTGCAGTGCAGAGGGGACAGTAATCTGCCTGCTCGGTGATTGCTGCATCAGGCATGTGAGATCGGGGGGGGGGGGGGGGCAGACATTAGGGGGTGCCTGTGCGCACCAGGCACCCCCCCTGCGCACACATATGCTTACAATCTATAGGGAAATAGGCATAGATACACAAGGATATATGCTACCTGTTGCTACACAATGGTCCCCCAGATTGCTAGGTTCTTAATGGGTTGTATGAAATGATCACCCAGCAATTTCGGCAAAGGGTCAGGAGGGTGTGAGAGTAAAGAAAGACAAGATATGTGATGTTATGTGTTCTGTACAGAGAGGATGTACCGTATATACTCGAGTATAAGCCGACTTTTTCAGCACTTTTTTTTGTGCTGAAAAAGCCCCCTCAGCTTATACTCGAGTCAGTGTGAAGGAGGGACACGGAGGGCACAGCGCGCGCCTCTCCTGTGTCCCTCCTGCGTCTCCGGCGGCAGCGGCGGGTCTATTAAATGAAGTACCCGTTCGTGAGCTCTGATTGGCTCACGAACCGGCACTTCATTTAAGAGACCCTCCGCGGCCGCCGGAGACGCAGGAGGGACACAGGAGAGGCGCGCGCTGTGCCCTCCGTGTCCATCCTTCGCAAAACAGCGCAGGAGCGGCGGAGGGTAAGTTATACCTGGCACTGGGGGAGCATATTTGGCACTTGAGGGGGGCATATGTGGCAGTATGAGGGCATATCTGGCACTGTGGGGGCATATCTGGCACTGTGAGGGCATATATGGCACTACGGGGGCATATCTGGCAGTATGAGGGCATATATGGCACTATGGGGTAATATCTGGCAGTATGAGGGCATATCTGGCACTGTGGGGGCATATCTGGCACTATGAGGGCATATCTGGCACTATGGGAGAATATCTGGCAGTATGAGGGCATATCTGGCACTGTGGAGGCATATCTGGCACTGTGAGGGCATATCTGGCACTGTGGGGGCATATCTGGCAGTGTGAGGGCATATCTAGCACTGTGGGGGCATATCCGGCAGTGTGAGGGCATATCTGGCACTGTGGGGGCATATCTGGCACTATGAGGGCATATCTGGCAGTATGAGGGCATATATGGCAGTATGAGGGCATATCTGGCAGTATGAGGGCTGTGTAAGGCTAGAGCTGCATTTCCCACCCTAGGCTTATACTCGAGTCAATAAGCTTTCCATGGTTTTTGTGGTAAAATTAGGTGCCTCGGCTTATATTCGGGTCGACTTATACTCGATTATATACGGGTAATTAGATAGGGAAGCACTGAAGGTTATGTGGGTGTGTCTGGAATTTGATAGGCTTGTCTGAAGAGGTGAGTTTTCAAGGAATGTTTAAAGACTTGGAGACTAGAGGTGAGTCTTATTGTGCGCGGGAGGGCATTCCACAGAGTGGGTGAAGCCCGGATAAAGTCCTGTAATTTTGAGTGTGAACAAGTAATGCGTGTGGATGAGAGACGCAGATCTTGTGCAGAGCGGAGAGGTCGGGTAGGGAGATATTGGGCCAGATGTACGAAGCCTTGAAAAGTGATAAATATCACAGTGATAAAGTACCAGCCAATCGGCTCCTAACTGTCATTTTTCAAACACAGCCAGTGACATGGTATTTAGGAGCTGATTGGCTGGCAGTTTATCACTGTGAAATGTATCACTTTTCAGGTTTAGTACATCTCCCCCATTATGAGATGAGTGAAGAGATGTATGTTGGTGCAGTTTGGTTAATAGCCTTGTGTGTGAGTAAAAGTATTTTATATTTAATACGGTAGAATACCGGTAACCAATGGAGGGACTGACAGAGCGGATCTGCAGACGATGAACGTCTAGCGAGGAAGATTAGCCTCGCAGCTGCAATCAGAATGGATTGTAGTGGTGAGAGCCTATGTTTGGGAAGACCGGTCAGGAGACTATTACAATAATCAATGCGGGAGATAATGAGAGCGTGGATTAGAGTGTTAGCAGTGTCTTGTGTAGGGTATGGTTGTATGTTGGATATGTTTCTTAGATGTATGTAACATGATCTTGAGACAGATTGAATGTGGGTAACAAAGGACAGTTAAGAGTCAAGAATGACACCTAGGCAGCGAGCTTGTGGGGTAGGGATGATTGCAGAGTTATGAACAGTGATAGAGATATCAGGTTGGAAACTACTATTGGCCGGTGGAAATATAATTAATTCTGTTTTGGAAATCTTACGTTTGAGGTGGCGAGATGTCATCCACAATGAAATGGCAGAAAGGCATTCAGTGACACGGCCCAATACAGAAGGTGACATACAGGGGAGGATAGGTAGATTTGAGTATCATCCGCATACAGATAGTACTGAAATCCGAAAGAGTTGATTGACTTAATAATATATCGAACTGGACTTATAAAGAAGAACTTGAGCTGATTCAAGTGTAGAAACACTAAAACCGTAAGTGACATTATCATTGGTTGCCAATCATTTTTACCAGTCGTATAAATATAGGTGAATATAAATGTAGGTAATGCCATGTCTCGATGGCCATTGAAGTCTGAAGGAAAACATGTCTTGTTGGGGTAATTGATTTGAAAACCCCTGGAATAGACTATTGCTCTCCGAGTACAGATGAGAAGACACATGTAAGGCTGGCTTTCTCGTTATCTTGTGCTTTTATGTTATACTAGGTCATCTCTTTGTGACCCTTTACTATGTTTCACGTCTCTTGATGTTCATGTACCAGAGAATCATTCTGGGGTTAGACTTTCTATGTTTAGCAGGCTATGGGGGTCATTCCGAGTTGATCGCTAGCTGCCGATGTTCGCAGCGCAGCGTTCATGCTAAAAATTGGCATTTCTGTGCATGCGTTTGCACCGCAATGCGCACGCGCGACGTACGTAGCAAGTGAAGCTGCCACCCTGAAATGAAAAGAGACGCCGGCCGGAGCCATCGCAAACTCAGGGGCAACTGCGTACACATATGCAGCTTATATGCAATAAATAGTATCATTAAGGGTCATTCCAAGTTGATCGCTCGCTAGCAACTTTTTGCAGCGCTGCGATCGGGTTAAATCTCGGCAAAACTGCGCATGCGTATATGCACCGCAATGTGCAGGCGCGTCGTACGGGTACAAAGAGGATCGGTGCTGGGCGATGGATTTAACGAAGAATCCATTCGCACAGCCGATCGCAAGGAGATTGACAGGAAGAAGGCGTTGGTTGGTGTCAACTGACCATTTTCTGGGAGTGGTTGGTAAAATGCAGGCGTGTCCAAGCGTATGCAGGGCGGGTGTCTGACGTCAATTCCGGGACCGGACAGGCTGAAGTGATCGCAGCGGCTGAGTAAGTCCATAGCTACTCAGAAACTGCAAAAATCTTTTTTGTACCACTCAGCTGCAAAAGCGTTCGCACTCTTGCAAAGCGAAAATACACTCCCCCATAGGCGGCGACTATCTGATCGCAGCACAGCAAAAAGTTGCTAGCGAGCGATCAACTCGGAATGACCCCCAGTGACGGCCAGGGTTTCCCTATGGCTGAGGCAGTAGTGACGCAGGAGCCAGGTTTCTCTACGAACATGATCGCAGCTGATGGCAGATACTCGCCCTGAATACAGCCATGACAGGGCTGCGCTTTTGCTGCCACTCCCCGTTACCTTTTCCGAAACAGTCCCTTCCTGTCAATCAACCTATGATAAATCTCAGTGAGAGTGCGATCGCCAATGCACCTAAACCCACGAGCAGTACGATTGTGCACAGTCGCTCAGATAATCGCTCGCTTGCGTGACTATCGGCCATTGGGTACAAACATGAATTCGGCCCAATATCTCTGCATTTAAAACGTTTTAGGAAATGCCCACGTGGTATATGTTCTGTAATTTATAAGTGCACGTTCCCCATCTGCGGCTTATTAAGTAATTCACTTGCAAAGTGAAGTTTTGACTGCGGCTCCTAATCATTATATAATGCAGAGGCTTCCTCTTGTTTTCCTTCCAAACTCACTGTCCGGTCATGGCTAGTAGGCTGGGGGTTATTTATTTTAACAACAAATGGTCTGATTCTCACAATCAGAAATCCCATGCCATCATTGTGACGGACTCATCTACTTCAACTTAATTCCAAACACGGTTCTGGAAATGAAGGAACCTGGGGTCAGATGTACGTAAACTCGATGGAGCAGCCCAGTGTGTCCCAGGACAGAACGTATTTTACTGTATATTATATGGTATAGAGCATACATGGTTCCTCACATCCCTCTGCCTAACAATAGCATAAGACGTTGTCATTAAATGACTTTGCTGGAAGCCAGGTGACAGTCAGTGAAGGCTGCAGAGTGTGACACCTCACTTGTCAGTTATAGTGCAGACCCCGGGCGGGCGGCTCTGGTGGAGACGCCGCTGGACGCAGCTAAGGAGCAGGCTGTGTGCTCGGAGGATATTCCGAGTGACACTGACATTGTAACTGGCGGGGCAGCAGTGTCAGATCTCCACACTATAGTGTGACCCGACAGCTTACCACCTATGGGACACATGACCTGACAGCTTACCACCTATAGGACATGTGACCTGACAACTTACCACTTACAGAACATGTGACCCGACAGCTTACCACCTATGGGACACATGACCTGACAGCTTACCACCTATAGGACATGTGACCTGACAACTTACCACCTACAGGACATGTGACCCGACAGCTTACCACCTATGGGACAGTCATGACCTGACAGCTTACCACCTACAGGACACGTGACCTGACAGCTTACTGCCTACAGGACACGTGACCTGACAGCTTACCACCTACAGGACACGTGACCTGACAGCTTACCACCTACGGGACACATGACCTGACAGCTTACCACCTACAGGACACGTGACCTGACAGCTTACCGCCTACAGGACATGTGACCCGACAGCTTACCTCCTACAGGACACATAACCTGACAGCTTACCGCCTACAGGACATATGACCCGACAACTTACCACCTACAGGACACATAACCTGACAGCTTACCGCCTACAGGACATATGACCCGACAACTTACCACCTACAGGACATGTGACCCGACAGCTTACCACCTACAGGACATGTGACCCGACAGCTTACCACCTATGGGACACATGACCTGACAGCTTACCACCTACAGGACATGTGACCCGACACCTTACCACCTACAGGACATGTGACCTACAGCTTACCACCTATGGGACACATGACCTGACAGCTTACCACCTACAGGACACGTTACCTGACAGCTTACTGCCTACAGGACACGTGACCTGACAGCTTACCGCCTACAGGACATGTGACCCGACAGCTTACCACCTACAGGACACATAACCTGACAGCTTACCGCCTACAGGACATATGACCCGACAACTTACCACCTACAGGACACATAACCTGACAGCTTACCGCCTACAGGACATATGACCCGACAACTTACCACCTACAGGACATGTGACCCGACCGCTTACCACCTACAGGACATGTGACCCGACAGCTTACCACCTATGGGACACATGACCTGACAGCTTACCACCTACAGGACATGTGACCCGACACCTTACCACCTACAGGACATGTGACCTACAGCTTACCACCTATGGGACACATGACCTGACAGCTTACCACCTACAGGACACGTGACCTGATAGCTTACTGCCTACAGGACACGTAACCTGACAGCTTACCGCCTACAGGACACGTGACCTGATAGCTTACCACCTACAGGACACACAACAAACAAAGAGGAAGGGGGGTGCAAATCCCCACCCCCATATTCCCTTCCGCACACTGAAAATTACCTGTAACCATCCCTGAATCTATCTGGTAATAAAATTCAGAGAATTCGTCTCAAATGTTTGCAAACACATGTTTAGCTGCTGGCCACTTCACGGCTTCTCTGATACAGCAGTCCTTACTCCTACAGGACACATAACCTGACAGCTTACCGCCTACAGGACATATGACCCGACAACTTACCACCTACAGGACACATAACCTGACAGCTTACCGCCTACAGGACATATGACCCGACAACTTACCACCTACAGGACATGTGACCCGACAGCTTACCACCTACAGGACATGTGACCCGACAGCTTACCACCTACAACACGCGTGACTTGACAGCTTACCGCCTATAGTACACGTGACCTAGCAGCTTCCCGCCGATGGAACATGTGACCTGACAGCTTACCACCTATGGGACACATGACCTGACAGCTTACCACCTATAGGACATGTGACCTGACAACTTACCACTTACAGAACATGTGACCCGACAGCTTACCACCTATGGGACACATGACCTGACAGCTTACCACCTATAGGACATGTGACCTGACAACTTACCACCTACAGGACATGTGACCCGACAGCTTACCACCTATGGGACACATGACCTGACAGCTTACCACCTACAGGACACGTGACCTGACAGCTTACTGCCTACAGGACACGTGACCTGACAGCTTACCACCTACAGGACACGTGACCTGACAGCTTACCACCTACGGGACACATGACCTGACAGCTTACCACCTACAGGACACGTGACCTGACAGCTTACCGCCTACAGGACATGTGACCCGACAGCTTACCACCTACAGGACACATAACCTGACAGCTTACCGCCTACAGGACATATGACCCGACAACTTACCACCTACAGGACACATAACCTGACAGCTTACCGCCTACAGGACATATGACCCGACAACTTACCACCTACAGGACATGTGACCCGACAGCTTACCACCTACAGGACATGTGACCCGACAGCTTACCACCTATGGGACACATGACCTGACAGCTTACCACCTACAGGACATGTGACCCGACACCTTACCACCTACAGGACATGTGACCTACAGCTTACCACCTATGGGACACATGACCTGACAGCTTACCACCTACAGGACACGTTACCTGACAGCTTACTGCCTACAGGACACGTGACCTGACAGCTTACCGCCTACAGGACATGTGACCCGACAGCTTACCACCTACAGGACACATAACCTGACAGCTTACCGCCTACAGGACATATGACCCGACAACTTACCACCTACAGGACACATAACCTGACAGCTTACCGCCTACAGGACATATGACCCGACAACTTACCACCTACAGGACATGTGACCCGACCGCTTACCACCTACAGGACATGTGACCTACAGCTTACCACCTATGGGACACATGACCTGACAGCTTACCACCTACAGGACACGTGACCTGACAGCTTACTGCCTACAGGACACGTAACCTGACAGCTTACCGCCTACAGGACACGTGACCTGATAGCTTACCACCTACAGGACACACAACAAACAAAGAGGAAGGGGGGTGCAAATCCCCACCCCCATATTCCCTTCCGCACACTGAAAATTACCTGTAACCATCCCTGAATCTATCTGGTAATAAAATTCAGAGAATTCGTCTCAAATGTTTGCAAACACATGTTTAGCTGCTGGCCACTTCACGGCTTCTCTGATACAGCAGTCCTTACTCCTACAGGACACATAACCTGACAGCTTACCGCCTACAGGACATATGACCCGACAACTTACCACCTACAGGACACATAACCTGACAGCTTACCGCCTACAGGACATATGACCCGACAACTTACCACCTACAGGACATGTGACCCGACAGCTTACCACCTACAGGACATGTGACCCGACAGCTTACCACCTACAACACGCGTGACTTGACAGCTTACCGCCTATAGTACACGTGACCTAGCAGCTTCCCGCCGATGGAACATGTGACCTGACAGCTTACCACCTATGGGACACATGAGCTGGCAGCTCACCACCTACAGGACACGTGACCTGGCAGCTTACCGCCTACAGGACATGTGACATGACAGTTTACCACCTATGGGACACGTGACCCAACACCTTACCGCCTACAAGATACATAACCTGACATCTTACCGCCTACAGCACATGTGACCTGGCAGCTTACCGCAACAGGACATGTGACCTGGCAGCTTACCGCCTACATGACATGCGACCTGGCAGCTTACCGCCTACAGTACATGTGACCTGGCAGCTTACCGCCTACAGGACATGTGACCTAGCAGCTTACCGCCTACAGGACATGTGACCTGGCAGCTTACTGCCTGCAGGACATGTGACCTTGCAGCTTACTGCCTGCAGGACATGTGACCTAGCAGCTTACCACCTACAGGACACGTGACCTGGCAGCTTACCGCCTACAGGACATGTGACCTGACAGCTTACCACCTATGGGACACGTGACCCAACACCTTACCGCCTACAAGATACATAACCTGACAGTTTACCGCCTACAGCACATGTGACCTGGCAGCTTACCGCAACAGGACATGTGACCTGGCAGCTTACCGCCTACATGACATGTGACCTGGCAGCTTACTGCCTACAGGACATGTGACCTAGCAGCTTACCGCCTACAGGACATGTGAACTGGCAGCTTACTACCTGCAGGACATGTGACCTGGCAGCTTACTGCCTGCAGGACATGTGACCTAGCAGCTTACCACCTACAGGACACGTGACCTGGCAGCTTACCGCCTACAGGACATGTGACCTGACAGCTTACCACCTATGGAACACGTGACCCAACACCTTACCGCCTACAAGATACATAACCTGACAGTTTACCGCCTACAGCACATGTGACCTGGCAGCTTACCGCAACAGGACATGTGACCTGGCAGCTTACCGCCTACAGAACATGTGACCTGGCAGCTTACCGCCTACAGGACATGTGACCTGGCAGCTTACCGCCTGCAGGACATGTGACCTAGCAGCTTACTGCCTACAGGACATGTGACCTGGCAGCTTACTGCCTGCAGGACATGTGACCTGGCAGCTTACTGCCTGCAGGACATGTGACCTAGCAGCTTACCACCTACAGGACACGTGACCTGGCAGCTTACCGCCTACAGGACATGTGACCTGGCAGCTTACCGCCTACAGGACATGTGACCTGGCAGCTTACCGCCCATAGGACATGTGACCTGGCAGCTTACCGCCTGTAGGACATGTGACCTGGCAGCTTACCGCCTGCAGGACATGTGACCTGGCAGCTTACCGCCTACAGGAAATGTGACCTGGCAGCTTACCGCCTGCAGGACATGTGACCTGGCAGCTTGTATACTTGTAGAGGAATAAAGCTAGAGCTAAACAGGACAGGAGCAATTAGCCGCAGGATGTGCTGCATGCCTATTATCCTGGGTAAAGTGCCCACAGCTATTCAGTTAGGTACCCACAATTAGGGCCGGCCCTAACCAATATGATGCCCTAGGCAAGATTTTGGCTGGAGCCCCCTAGCACCACCACTGGTTGCACCTCTTTTCCAGCACCATCACCCCTCACCCATAGCAGTCCTTATTTTGGTGTTTGTACCCCCTATATTTTAAATAGGAACAGTTCGCACATTTGGCGCACAGCCCAAAAAGGGTGTGTTTTTGCTGGCAAGGGGCATGGCCACACAATAGTAACCCCAATTCCAATTACGCCACACAGTACTGCAACTTTATTCACATTTGATCATGTGATAGTGTCCATAATTCATAAGACATCCCACAGTAGTATTACTATACCTTATAAACATTACTCCTCACAGTAGAGCCCCTTATTCACATAACATCACATTGAATTGCTCCTTATTCACATTACACCACACCCTATTGCTCTTTATTCATATTAGATGACACAGTAGTGCCCTTTCTATATGCAACACCACATAGTAGAGCACCCTATACACATAATGCCACACATTAGTAATGCATTTATACACATAATTCCACACAGTAATGCCCCTTACACATTATTAATGTCCATATAAAAATAATGTGCCTTACACATTGTGACAACCTTTATTAATGCCCTTTTACTCATAATGTCCCTTACACATATGCCACACATTATTAATACCCTTATACACATAATGACACATAGTGCCCCCTACACAATTGCTGCACATTATTAGTGCCCCTATACACATAATAACACACATACAGTAGTACCCTGTTACACATATGCCACACATTATTAATGCCCTTTGTCAAAGTCAGAAAAATATCCCTATACATGCTGCCATATTTGCACCTCACGCTGGTCCGCGCTGCGCATGCGTGCGCTTTCCCGTGATAGCGCATACCCGCTGATGCGTGCACCCGCTCGCATCGGTATGCGTATTTACGGTAAAGAGTATGTAGTCGTAGCGTGCGACCCAATCGTTACATATTTCCACAATTAACGTAGTTTATAGATCATGGTCCCTTTGATAGATTCTGAAAGTTTGGTTAATATAGAATGTCCCTAAACGGAGGGATCCCTCTTTGAATTGTAGGAAGGGTCTAACAGGAGTCATACAGTAGTGTTTGGTACCCATCGGAAGAGTATTTAAATAGCAATATTCCGGTGTTGGTTTGGAGCGTATTAATCGCTCGTGCGAATAGTTATGGACATAAGAAGTTTATGTCCATTACTATTATTTACTCTTACTCAGGTATGCGGCGGGAAACCCAGTTTCCCACCCACCTGAGCTGTTTGAAATCGTCACAGCCCACCTGTATGAATTACCCAATGACCTTTTGTTATGATGCGAAGCCGAATTCCTGTGTCCAATGGACGACAAGATTGTAGGGACCATTAGATTGCATTGTGTGTGGGGCATAAATAGGCAGGCCGACCACATCCAGCACTCACTCTTCAACGGTTCTCATTGCTGAAAATCGGGTGCTGGATGTCCAGGCGCATGCGATCGTTTCCCCTTGTGCGTAAGTTTTTCTCCGTGATCATATTGTCTTACTGTGAGCCATCTCTCTCATCTCATCTCTCTCTCTCTCTCTCTACTCTTTCTCCCATATTTTCCTTAAAGTATCTCGACTTGTATTGTATTGTATTTATAGTGTAGTTATTTGGTTAGGAAGTCTCTGTTATATTGTAGTGTATCATTTGTACTGTGATTCCTTTTTACAAGTATATTAGTTATAATACATTTAATAGGCTTTGGACCCTAAACAAGTATCTGTGTATTTTCTCATAGTGTTAAGTGTTCACAGAGCGTCGGTGACGCTCAAGCAGCTTTGTAGTTAATCAGGTTACACCAGGTTGCACTTACACACTGTCTCTACATAAAAGTATATTGTGTATCTCATTGTTAAAGGTATAGATATCAAGGTATAGCGTTGTGAGCGTCTGCGCCGCTGGTGATCTCCTCGTGGTCTCGAGCGTCCGCTACGCCATAGCGAATCATTACGTTTGTCTGTAGCCAATAGTGTGTCAGTCTGGTGATCTCTGGGCCGTGAGCGAACGCGACGCTTGAGCGTCTCGCCTACGGCTGAGCGATCGTTACGCAACTTACGTACCCTTACGGTACTTCTTAAGTAAACAGCGTATAGTGTTCTTAGACCTCATAAAGGGTTATATATACGATAAATAGATTCAGCTTTATCAATTGGCGGCTCGTCCTGTCCTTCACATATCTGCACTAGGTAGATCAGCAGACATTATCCCCCAGCAAAGGGTGGGAGGTTGTCTCGCAGTGCTGACGGGATAAGCGTCTGCTTCACTTAGATAAAGAGTGCTGAAGGAATCCGGGAACCGGAGGTAAGAACAAAACGCTTGTGTCTTTTAAAAACTGTTTATTTGTCTTCTGTCTTGCGTACACACGCACGCATACATATATCTGCATTTCTTTTTCATTTTCGTATATCACTATCCTGTTTGCCAATTTTATAGTTGATAGAAAAGTGCTAAAAGAGACTTGCTGTTATTTTATAGTTTAAGAATAGAGGTAATAGTTAAAAGTGTAGAGAAACACACAGGTTTGCCTGGGAGATAAGGCAAAGCCAGTGGGGTACGCGGTAGATGATCAGGGATCGTCTACATTGATAAAAGTATATTGTGTTACGGTGGATCTTTGCATTGCGTACACGTAGCTCTAACAAAGACTAGCGTACGCAATCCAAAGGCCGACGCACGCAGCGTACATTACGCAACGGAGCGTCCGGTTACGCCCACGTAGCCCAAGTCACGAAAAGTTGAATTTTAGCGCAAAACGATAATTAACGCAAAGGCGATAGTTAGCGCTAAGCGGTAAATAGCGCAAAAGGCGATAAATAACACAAGTCTACTTTTGGAAAATCTGAAATTTAGTTTAACAGATCCTGCTCCTAATTGGTAACACAGCTGGGCTGAAGAAAATTTCTGCGCAGAAATAGATATTGAAACGAAAGTGTACATGTGTTGAGTGAGTGTGTTTTTATCACATAAGTTTATATAACTTAGAGGTTGAACCAAAAGGAAATCGGGTACTCGTAAGGGACATACGTGTAAGTGACATATACGGTGGCTAGGGAGGCATCCCTGGTTAAACATAATATTTGAGCATTAGAGTATAGCGGACCAGTATAGAACAAGACCAGGAGGTCAGACCAGGAGGTCGTACAGACAAGACCAGGAGGTCATAAGGAGACAAAGAAGTCCGCTATAAAGGTAAGAGGCACAACCCCGGGGGTTGGTGCAGAACCCATATAGGCCGTACAAGCTCTGGCTGAAGGAATTCGCAGCCGAAATTTTCGATTCCACTGATCTCTCAGTACATAACAGGTAGTGCTTATGTACTGAACGATTGTACCGCACGTCATTGTGTGCATTAGTAAACCTGACTAGTATCATTTTGCGTACAAAAGTCATAAACGCTAGTTGTACATTCTGACGTGATTTGTGTAATTTTTTATTTTTGAAGGGAAGTTCGCTGGTCACTCAGGAACTATCTAACAACCCCACCTTTACTGGAAAGAGTAAGTGTCCTGCGGGTAACCCTCATATGTTCCAGTAAACAGAAGGTTTTTGGTAGGGCCCTGTATCGAGTACGCCAGCACCATATCGGTGTGATCAGGTCGTATTGGTCGAGGTGGGCGAGTGAGTGGGGTACTCGGTAAACCGCCACCGCCGGCCTATTTTGAATAATTTGGTTTGCTGTAAGGGTTCGCTGAAGACCGTGATATAAAGATCAAAGGAGTAGTAAGCAACACCTGCAGATTATGGGGGCCAGTTGTTCAGGTAGGGGGCGATCAACCTCGGTTCGGGTTGATTCAGAGAACCGACCAGTTGGGTCGGCAAGGTACATCATGTGTGAGAAATACGGAAGTCACACAGAGGTTTTATGTGATGAATGGGAGAGAATGACTGTACAAGACAGGGAGAAATTCCCAAGAATAGGTAGCTTCAGTCCAGAAGTGTTACAAAATTTAAGGAGGAGGATATGTCTCATAAAATCAACAAAGAGACGAATCCAGCATCATGATTATTTACAGTTATGGCAACAGGAAGGTGAGATACAGAGAGGTTTGGCTCTGGCGGCGGGATCTGGGGCAGGCAGGAAACTGATAGCCACAGCCCCGCCTCCACCATACATTGCAGGAGAGAAGTTGATTGCGGAGAAAAACGCACTGGGGTGTAAAACACAAACTCTTAGCAACCCTGTAAATGTTAATGATGTTAACCAAGTAACCCATGCAATTATTGACCCGTGCAAGTTGTACCCTGTTCTGAACTTTCCTCAGGAGTGTGATCAAGAAGACGATTCGGCAACAATTTCAGCACTCTCTCTAGCGGCCACCATATCAGAAACCACAGTAGGAACTGCACCACTCACGAGATTAGTGAAGGCCCCTAGCGGAGGGATAGGTGAGGTCGTGTCAACGGGTAAGTACGGCACCATGCATTATACCGAAACAATTTCACCACAAGCTGTAGAATCTACACAGAATGAGGTTGTTAGAGTTAACCCTGTTAGAGTAATAGCAGTTCCCAATGGGAAAACAGATGCATCAGGAGCCACTCCCATAAGGAACATTGCCATGTACACTCCATTTTCCCGAATGGAATTAAGAACCATAGTGTCCGAATTTCCTGACCCCAGGAAAGACTTAGTTGCTAGCCAAAAATACATCAGGGATCTAGGGAACACTGTAGAACCCAACAACAAAGATTGGCAGATACTGCTAAGAGCTTGTTTACCTTCAAATGTCGACTCAGTTCAATTCTTGGCTGATTGTGGACTAGATAAAGATGTACCGCTTTCAGATGTGTACAACAAAGATAACGTAAAAAGGATAAATTTACAGCTAAAGGAGTATTTCCCAGCCGTTGTTAAATGGAACAAAATATTCTCCATTAGACAAAAAGAGTCCGAAACGGCAACAGAATATTTTCACCGGGCACTATTAGAAATGGCAAAATACACTGGTATAGAAGACATTAAGACCAACCCAAACCACCAAGAAGTAGCAGTATCTGTACTGATGGATGGTTTAAAGGAAACATTAAAGGCTAGGGTACAGACCACGCAACCATGTTGGCGAGGTCTGTCAGTGTCCACTTTGAGAGAGGCTGCTATTGATCACGACAGAAACATCACCAGGCACCGAGAATCGCAAAGTGATAAGTTAATGTCAGTAAGTATACAGGCGCTGACCACAAAGCAGCCTGCGTATGTACCATCGAATCCTGTAAGTAAGTCAACTGAAATAACTTGTTATTCCTGTAACAGACAGGGGCACTATGCACGAGACTGTAGAACAAAGAGTGTACAAAGATCTTTTCAACCCCCTAGACAACGACACAACACAAGACATTGGGAGCAGGGTCCACAGAGGCGGAGTTTTGAGCCACATACAGGGGAAACAAAAAGATACCCCCCGGACAGAGATTGGCATGCCTCTGGTAGTTCCCAGCTAACTCCCCCACAAGTAGTTGCTGCCAGCGGGATTCAGGGGGGTCAGCATACCCAATAGGGGTGTGGCCATACCTGTAATCTGCAGCCGGTTAAATTGATTGCCAGTCTTGGAAGTGAACCAGAGATTGCAATCAATGTAGCTGGTAAAACTTTAAACTTTCTTGTAGACACAGGGGCGGCCAAGTCAGTGATAAATTCGACAGTGGGCATGAGAACCACTGGTAGGACCATTCCAGCCATGGGAGTAACAGGAGTAGTCCAGCATTACCCTGTTAGCAAACCAGCCGAGATTACAATAGGGCCTTTGCATACCAAGCATTCCTTTTTGCTGGCTGCATCGGCACCGACCAATCTCCTGGGAAGAGACTTACTGTGTAAAATGGGGTGCGTCATTTATTGTACTCCTGAAGGTGTATTCTTGGACATACCAGAGAATCACGCTCAGGAAGTGCGAGACATGTTAGATTCCCCGTCAAAATTAATGTCACATACCACTATGACAAATAGGACTCCCTCACAAGTAGAAGAGATGACCTCTCAAATACCAGAGTCACTTTGGACAAAAGACGGACAGGACACTGGATTAATGGCAAACGTAGCTCCAGTAGTTGTACAAGTAAAAGATGGTAGGATAGCTCCAATAATCCCACAGTATCCTCTGAAGCCAGAGGTGGAGCTAGGAGTTTACCCAGTAATAGAGCGCTTGCTACAACAGGGCATTCTGGTAAGAACGTCCAGCACTGCCAATAGTCCCATCTTCCCTGTTAAAAAGAGTGGGGGGAGGGGTTACAGGCTAGTGCAGGATCTAAGGGGGATTAACAAAATAGTTGAGAGTCAGTTCCCCGTAGTGCCAAATCCAGCTGTCATCCTAATGCAAATTCCTCCCACTGCCAAATTTTTCACTGTTATTGACCTCTGCTCCGCTTTCTTTTCGGTACCTCTGCACCCTGACAGCCAATATTTGTTTGCATTCACATACAGAGGAGTCCAATACACGTGGACTCGACTACTCCAAGGTTTCATAGATAGTCCAAGTATATTTTCTCAGGCTTTGCATGATTGTTTACAGTCTTTCCAAACAGAGAGTGGATCAGTATTGATACAGTATGTGGATGATTTACTACTGTGTTCTGATTCATTGGAAGCATCCCTGAAGGATACGAAACAGCTCCTGTTTCATCTTTCAGACACAGGACACAAGGTTTCCAAAGACAAGTTGCAATTATGCCAAACTAAGGTAAAATATTTGGGACACTGTCTAACACAAGGACTGAGACACCTGACCGCTGATAGAATCCAAGCAATTAGAGACATGACTCTACCACAAACCCAGCAACAGATCAGGACGTTTTTAGGAATGTGTGGGTATTGCCGTAATTGGATCCCAGGGTTTTCCATATTGGCGTTACCTTTGCAGGAAATGGTCTCCTCAAACAAACCTGATAGGATTTCGCATACCGACGAATCCGAAACAGCATTTGAGAGACTCAAACAGTGCCTAACGCAGGCGCCAGCACTAGGTATGCCAGACTATGGGAAACCCTTTGAACTATACAGAACAGAAAGTGCTGGTTGCGCAGCAGGTGTACTAACCCAAAAACACGGTGATGCCAGCAGGCCAGTTGCATACTACAGCGCTCAGCTAGACACGGTAGCGCGATCCCTCCCCACATGCTTGCGAAGCGTTGCTGCAATAGCATTGCTAGTAACAAAAAGCGAAGATGTCGTGCTAGGCCACAACCTCACAATCCATACACCACATGCAGTGTCAGCCTTATTGAATTCTGCCCAAACCAGACACGTCTCATCAGCGAGGTTTACAAGATGGGAATTGGCACTAATGGCCCCAGTAAACATCACCATAAGGAGATGCAGTGCATTAAATCCTGCAACATATCTCCCAGGTGTGCCTGGTCATGCACAAAGGGTGGAAGGTGAGAGTGCTGGGGAAGGAGGATTTAATACAAAGGAAGATACACATGATTGTATGGAATATTTGACCCAAAATTTTACCGCAAGGCCTGACATCAGTGACAATCCACTGAAAGATGCAGAACTCACGTTCTACACGGACGGTAGTTGTCACAGACAGTCAGACTCGGGAGACTTGTGTACTGGATACGCAGTCGTAGATGACCAAGACACCATAGAAGCAGAACCGCTAGGCCCACCTCACTCAGCCCAGGTTGCTGAACTGGTCGCCCTAACCAGAGCATGTGAATTGGCTAAGGGTAAGTCAGCCAATATCTACACCGATTCTAGATACGCATTCGGGGTAGTCCATGATTTCGGAGCCCTATGGCGCCTCAGAAATTTCATGACGGCAGCTGGTACACCGATAGCGCATGCAGCTCACGTAAAAAGGCTTCTAACAGCGATACAGGAACCCGACAGAGTGGCTGTTATCAAATGTAAAGCACATACATATAGTCAAGACCCAGTATCACTTGGTAACAGCCGAGCAGACGAAGCTGCTAAGTTAGCAGCTGCTACCCCCATACCGACAGACACCACACAACTGATGGTATTCAATACCATCAACACACAGAAGTTGTGTGAAATGCAGAATTTGTGTTCCGCACAGGAAAGAGCAGTCTGGAAGGCAAAGGGATATGGCCAGGAGTCCTCAGGGCTCTGGACGGATGGACATGGTAAACCAGTGGCCCCCAGGACATATCTTCCATGTCTGGCTGAAGCAGCTCACGGGCTGACTCATCTAGGCAAGGAGGGGATGTGCAAATTGGTAAGAGCATACTGGTGCGCCCCAGGATTCTCCTCTCATGCGAGTAAAAGAGCAATGTCATGCCTTACCTGTCTGAGAAAGAATATTGGAAAGGCAATACCTACAGAACCATCCCATATCCCACCTGCCAGCGGCCCTTTTCAGGTAATACAAATTGACTTCATTCAATTACCCCCATGTCGGAATTTGAAATATGTACTTGTTTGTATAGATGTTTTCTCGAATTGGGTCGAAGCATTTCCAGCGGCTACAAATACCGCTATGTTTACAGCTAAGAAAATTGTGCAGGAATTTGTATGTAGATATGGTATCCCTAGAATAATCGAAAGTGATAGGGGTACCCATTTTACAGGTGATGTCTTTCAAGGAATGTGTAAATTGATGGGAATTGATAGCAAGCTGCACACTCCGTACCGTCCACAGGCGAGTGCGAAGGTCGAAAGAGTGAACAGCACGATTAAAAATAAATTGAGTAAAGTAATGGCAGAGACAGGATTGACATGGCCAGAAGCTTTACCCATTGTTTTGTATAGCATCAGAACCACTCCCAGGTCCCCTCTTAATCTGTCCCCTTTTGAAATCTTGTTTGGTCGACAACCACATGTCATGATTAACCCTCAGGATGATTTGAAATGTAACAATGAAGTAACTGTAAAGTACTTAATTAACATGAGTAAACAGTTGAGGAACCAAAATGAAAATCTGAAGTTGGTGATTCCTGATCTACCTGATAGTAATTGTCATGACATTGAACCTGGGGATTATGTAATGATACAAAATTTTCTACGCTCAGGTTGTCTTATTGATAGATGGGAAGGACCATACCAGGTCTTATTGACTAGCACCACAGCATTGAAGGTTACTGAGAGAGAGACTTGGGTCCATTCATCCCACTGCAAGAAGGTTACTGATCCAGAGAAGTCCCGTGATAAGGAACAGACGGTAGAGGTTGTATCACTGGAGTGTCTGTTCCAGGAGGACTGAGGCGGCACCTGAGCCTTGAAGACCGAAAGCAGTTGTCGACTCCCCAATCCCTTTTATTGTTTTTTTTCCACTTCCCATCCCCTCTCCCTTGAAATTTCTTTTTCCCCCTTCTCATACTTCTCCATTTCCTCCTCAAAGATGGACTTGCCCCAAGAGACTGTGATCCGGATTTTCCTGTTGACCATGATGTTGACCAGAGCAGTCTGTTCCGGCGAGAGTACCATGGAGGTCGAGAGAGGTTCTGGAATGGGTTCCGATTATGATGATGAAGGCGTAGTTTTCCAAGATCAACCTAACCAACAAGCAAAGGCGAGTATCAGAAAACGATCCGATAGAAGAAATTGTGATGGATTGTTAGCTGAAGAAAACTGTATCTGCAGGCTTTGTAACAACTTGGTTGAGGATGGGTGCATAAAGAAATGCCAATCCAGTTTTAATATCCATATGGACCGGCATCCATTGAGTGATTATCACTCCTTAGTGGGTAATGTATTAAACAAAACAGATTGTTGGGTATGCTCTCAAGTACCTCAGGGTCATAGCAAATCAGGGCTAGTACCATTTCCTTTAACGATAGGGGAGGTACTTGAGTTAAATGGTGGGAGACCGGTGGACAGGAGGTTTAATATCTCCAGCCCTCCTAGTTTGAAGCTCCACCAATACCATGTGGATAGGTCCCTCTTATGTTTCAACCTCTCCAATCCCCGACAGCCGGGAAATTGGGAAGTGTCATGGAGCAACCTGACCATGACCTTCTCGCATAGAGCAGATAGAATGCCTACAGATACAGAGCTTGTACGCCACATAGCCAGTAGAGGAAAATCTTTCAGGTATAGATATACCTTAGGAAATAGGATTACTAGAGTTGGAGAAGTATCACCAGGATACTGTGCACATATCGTACAACCCGATACGTGTATTAAGCAGATGGAAGAATTAGGGTCAGGAGATTTCACCTGGAAGGTATGTAATATGGTAATGTCCTACTCCGTCCCATATGTTCTCCCCGATGATGCTTATTTCATATGCGGGAGAAAGGCGTACAAGTGGCTTGCCCCAAACTCTGAAGGATTGTGTTATATTGGAAAAGTATTGCCTGAAGTGATGACTGTAACACATGATAAAATGAAAGACATACACCGTGGTGCCCAAGCTCCTTATACTCACACTCATTACGAGCACCGAGTTAAAAGACACCTGTCAGAAAGGTTAGAGCATCCGGCCTCTGATCTAATCCATGAATCCACCGGGATTCAGGTTCTGGTAGCGTTAGATTTCACTCGCACCGCTCGAGGAGTGATGAATTATAGATACATTTCCGCACTCGCCAATTTGTTAGATAATATCACTGAAATGTATGATGACACGTTTAGATACACTGGAAGAGAACTCCAAGCTTATAAAACAGAACTGGTACAGCATAGAATGGTTCTTAATTACCTCACAGCAGTGACAGGCGGATATTGTGTTACATTGGCAACACAGTACGGCATAAAGTGTTGCACGTATATCACAAATAGCACCGAGGATCCGGTAGAGGTCATAGACCAAAAGATGGACGATATTCTCCAATTGAAGTGGGAATTTCGCCGAAAACACAATCTCACTCTTGCTGCTGTAGGTAATGAGCTGACTGGTTGGGTGTCATGGTTGAACCCGCGAAATTGGTTCTCCGGTTTGGGAGACTGGGCTCAAGGAGTCATAATGGATGTTGGGAAGTTTCTCCTATGTATTTTGGGTGTTGTTATATTTATTGGATTGATATTTAGATGCGGGCAGGCTTTAATGAGGTGCAAACAAAGTACAAGAGTGATGAGTTTGAGGAGTGAGGAAACTGTAATTAACCTGGATTTGATTTATGACCCAATGATAGAAACCAGGATGTGATGAAAATGCGATTATACGGTCCGTTTCTTTCACCTGTTTTTCTGCTTTTCTCCAAGATAACAAAACCCCCTTGGACGAGGAAGTTGACGAGACGCTATACAGACAACGGATGGACCAAAGAAAGAGTTTTGACCACTTGAGAAATGGACACTTGATGAACTTTGCCATGGATCCCCAGTTTCCCTAGTATTTTTAAACTCACGCTAGCCCAACATTTTTTGTAAATCTAATGGCACTGACAAAGCTTGTTGCTCATGCCTAAGGAGCAAAACAGCGCAAAGAAGACGACTTTCAACTGATACCGAACAAAACTTCGACGACAGATGTACATTTACCTGACATAGAATATCATTGCATTTTCCATAAGTGTTCTTCATCTTCATCTCTACAACCCTCAGGTAATAACACACATAGTATAGGGAATACAGGCACAGATATCAGCAAACACATATTCCCCCATTCATGTATCATCAACTAAAATGTGCTCCCCATTTTGTTCAAAAAAAAACCGAAAAGAGCTCGGTAAAGTTTGACAGCCCATCCACAGACCTGTACCACGGGATAAGAAGGAATTCAAATGTATACTTCGCAATACCTCGAAGCTTGATTTACAACACGTACGGCACGATGATACATGACCCCCCAAACATGGACTCATACACACATGCTTCTGCTATCTCACTAGGTCATACCCTCTTCACACCTACTCCTCTCTCCTCCCCTACCCAACCATGGAAATGAATTAACCCCTGACATATATTTTTCTCCTTTTGAAATGTTTTAGAAGGTGGCAGTTATTATTGACTGCCAAAGGGTGGACTGTCAAAGTCAGAAAAATATCCCTATACATGCTGCCATATTTGCACCTCACGCTGGTCCGCGCTGCGCATGCGTGCGCTTTCCCGTGATAGCGCATACCCGCTGATGCGTGCACCCGCTCGCATCGGTATGCGTATTTACGGTAAAGAGTATGTAGTCGTAGCATGCGACCCAATCGTTACATATTTCCACAATTAACGTAGTTTATAGATCATGGTCCCTTTGATAGATTCTGAAAGTTTGGTTAATATAGAATGTCCCTAAACGGAGGGATCCCTCTTTGAATTGTAGGAAGGGTCTAACAGGAGTCATACAGTAGTGTTTGGTACCCATCGGAAGAGTATTTAAATAGCAATATTCCGGTGTTGGTTTGGAGCGTATTAATCGCTCGTGCGAATAGTTATGGACATAAGAAGTTTATGTCCATTACTATTATTTACTCTTACTCAGGTATGCGGCGGGAAACCCAGTTTCCCACCCACCTGAGCTGTTTGAAATCGTCACAGCCCACCTGTATGAATTACCCAATGACCTTTTGTTATGATGCGAAGCCGAATTCCTGTGTCCAATGGACGACAAGATTGTAGGGACCATTAGATTGCATTGTGTGTGGGGCATAAATAGGCAGGCCGACCACATCCAGCACTCACTCTTCAACGGTTCTCATTGCTGAAAATCGGGTGCTGGATGTCCAGGCGCATGCGATCGTTTCCCCTTGTGCGTAAGTTTTTCTCCGTGATCATATTGTCTTACTGTGAGCCATCTCTCTCATCTCATCTCTCTCTCTCTCTCTCTCTCTACTCTTTCTCCCATATTTTCCTTAAAGTATCTCGACTTGTATTGTATTGTATTTATAGTGTAGTTATTTGGTTAGGAAGTCTCTGTTATATTGTAGTGTATCATTTGTACTGTGATTCCTTTTTACAAGTATATTAGTTATAATACATTTAATAGGCTTTGGACCCTAAACAAGTATCTGTGTATTTTCTCATAGTGTTAAGTGTTCACAGAGCGTCGGTGACGCTCAAGCAGCTTTGTAGTTAATCAGGTTACACCAGGTTGCACTTACACACTGTCTCTACATAAAAGTATATTGTGTATCTCATTGTTAAAGGTATAGATATCAAGGTATAGCGTTGTGAGCGTCTGCGCCGCTGGTGATCTCCTCGTGGTCTCGAGCGTCCGCTACGCCATAGCGAATCATTACGTTTGTCTGTAGCCAATAGTGTGTCAGTCTGGTGATCTCTGGGCCGTGAGCGAACGCGACGCTTGAGCGTCTCGCCTACGGCTGAGCGATCGTTACGCAACTTACGTACCCTTACGGTACTTCTTAAGTAAACAGCGTATAGTGTTCTTAGACCTCATAAAGGGTTATATATACGATAAATAGATTCAGCTTTATCACCTTATACACATAATGACACACATAGTGCCCCTTACACATGTGTTGCACATTATTAATGCATTTTTACATGACACACATAATGCTCCTTACACATATTCCGAACACTACTGCACAACCAACCCACTCACATGCACACAGCACTCACACTTCCACTAACACTGTGACCTCTGCCTCTGCTTGGATACAGATGTGTCCTCATAAATCTTGCCTCAATGCTAACGTCGGGCACCTTTTTTTAATGAAAATGCATCTTATTTGCATTGCTATGTGGCTAGGATGCACAAGCAGATTCTGCTGATTAAAATGATATGCAGCATGCCTATATACTGTGTGAGACTGTGGCTGTATCTGCATATGAAATGCTATACAGAATATAGGCATGCCGCATATCATTTTAATCAGCAGAAGCTGCAGATGCCCCTAGGCATATCAAATGCCCTAGGCAATTGCCTAGTTTGCCTATAGCTATGGCCGGCTCTGCCCACAATCGCGAGCAGCCCTTATGCTGAAGATAACGCTCATTTCTGCTCGCACCCGCCGCAGGTGCGGCACGACCCACTGCTCATTGAATCTGCACCCCCCTAAATCTCCTTCTATCTTATTATGACATATTCAGCCCATCCTTCTGCACGGGTGGTCTTCTGTTTGCCGGCGGTCGGGCTCCCAGCGCTCAGTATACCGGCGCCGGGAGCCCGACAGCCGGCATACCGACAATTATTTTCCCTCGTGGGGGTCCACGACCCCCATAGAGGGAGAATAAAATAGTGTGGCGCGCGTAGCGCGCCACCGTGCCCGTAGCGTGGCGAGCGCAGCGAGCCCGCAAGGGGCTCATTTGCGCTCGCCAAGCTGTCGGTAAGCCGGCGGTCGGGCTCCCGGTGCCGGGATGCTGGTCGCCGGGAGCCCGACCGCCGGCCAGCCGTAGTGAACCCTTCTGCACTGTTTCCTAACACACCAGAATTACCTGAGGCTGGATATCAATATTTCCTTTTATTGCTTTTTTTAATTGCCTTTAGAACTGTCTCCAAGTGCCGAGTAGTATTTTGCAATGGCAACAATAAAATATTTAATATCTGTTTCAGATTTCAGCCTAAAATTCTACAGGGCAAATCGTCGCCATCAGACGTAAGCGCAGCGCGCGGTGAAGGAAGGATTGCTGTAAATATTGACACTGCAGTATAATGCAGTCAGGAGTTCATGGTGCATATATTATATTGGCAGCTGGCAACAGATGCACATAACCTGTGACGCAGACAGGCCTCCGCTCCGGGAGAGATTCTGGGGACAGTGGGGAGGACCAGTCTGACAATACGCTCAATAAAGACCAGGCCTCCAGGTTGGTGGACATAAAATAATGGGGCCCCATTTGTCTCCCACCCCTGATTATTCATTGCAACGTGTGCCAGGTAATTCGGGTGCATTACAGCTGTTCTTGTATATACAGTAAAATCCTGTGTGCAGGTAGTCTCCATATCACCCTTTATACTGCACGTAGTGGGCGCTGGTCAGGCTGTGGGAAAAGGGGGGTTTCCTGGCAACTGGAAACCCACCCTGCAGTTGCCTATGCGTTAATCAGCTTAACAAATATTGCAATCTATGATATAGATATATATATATATAGATATATATAATATATGGATTCGCAGCTGTGTTGGTATTGTCTATATTTCTGCAATGAGCGCCGTCATTATGATAGATACGTGTTCTGCCTCCTTTCACAAGGTCAAAGGATCAGACTACTGTAGATCGTCCAATTCGATATTAGTTTCTGTGAAGTTAATAATTAATCATAAGAAAACATTTATATAGGCACAGTGGATAGCATTGCTGCCTCACAGCCCCGAGGTCATGCGTCCGCTTTCTGACCATGGTCCTGTCTGTGCAGAGTTTTTATGTTCTCTCCATGTTTGCGTGGGTTTCCTCCGGGGCGCTCTGGTTTCCAATCACACTCCAAAAACATATTGCTTTCTGGATTATAGATTGTAAGCTCCACTGGGGCAGGGACTGATGTCAGTGACTGAAATGTTCTCTGTAAGAGCTGCGCCATACAGTATGTGTACATAAATTAATGACAATGGCGAAATAAATAATAGGGATGCGTACGGGAAGTGACTGTAAGTCTTTGGATTCTGAAAGTAGAGTCATGTGATCACTTAGTAGTCACATGAGGAAAACTTTCTCCGAGTGAGCTCGCCGTAATTGACTCCCAGATAATTTAGAGCGCAGTGCAGGCTATATAGAAGTTTGGCTGCACTATAAAACACTCTGAAGATTTATACTATTTCTTTCCCAGCTGTTCCCTGTCCTTAATAAAGCCGGCTGTTTGCAATCATTGTCTGAATGATCTCTGAATAGGGAATCTAAAACTGCTTAGGTTGATAAACAGCACTTTTATTAAAATTGTGTCTCTCTCATCCTTCTGTCGGAAGCTGGGTCCCGCTGCTGTAGACAGACACAAGTAGAGTGACCAAGGTCTTGAAGATTGCATAGAATATTCTGTGTTGAATCAGCGATGAAAATAGTCCACGGCAGAACATCACTGGACTTATTCACCAAGATAGCTACTTGAAGAATGACTGTAACAGAGATTGATAGTGTTTATAGAATACAGTCCTGTAGTTCTAAATTTAAGGGCTAGTGCACTTTTGGATAGCTTCTCCATAAAGCCAGTCACTGGGAATTCCGTCCTTAGGATGCCAGTGTTAATTTAAATAGTTCCTTGGGATCACGGGGGGTAATTCTGAGTTGATCGCAGCAGCAAGTTTGTTAGCAATTGGGCAAAACCATGTGCACTGCAGGGGGGGGCAGATATAACATGTGCAGAGAGAGTTAGATTTGGGTGGGTTATTTTATTTCTGTGCAGGGTAAATACTGGCTGCTTTATTTTTACCCTGCAATTTAGATTTCAGTTTGAATACACCTCACCCAAATCTAACTCTCTCTGCACATGTTACATCTGCCTCCACTGCAGTGCACATGGTTTTGCCCAACTGCTAACAAAATTGCTGCTGCGATCAACTCGGAATTAGGCCCACGAAGGAGAAATGGGTGTGTGTGTGTGTGTGGTTCAGGCTGCACCAGATTGGATTAACTGCTGTAGTTCCTGTCCAATCAGATTCCACATGCACCACACGCCTACAGTGGAAGTCAATTTAAACTACTTGCCTGTGCACAGTGACAGCACCCCCCTGCCGCAATACATGGTGCAACATTTCTGGACTAGTGGTTAATACATGTAATGGTGATTGTCCTAGAGGGAGGGGGCAACTTATTTATATGGCGCACAAATATTGCAAAAACTCTTTGCAGAGGGCAATTAATCGTTCACAGCAGCCCTTGCCACAGAGACACGTACCAGGGTTAATATTGTCAAAAGCCAATTAAGACTTTGGAGGGTAGGTTCACATCTGGGGGCTTTACCCGGTGTGTCAAAGCTGCATGTTATAGGTCTCTTGCCTCTACATTAATAAAACATGGTTGATAAAGTTTCTGCATGACACACCATTCATTAATTATTAATAAACTTGAAAAAAAAAATTGTTTGCTTTGGAGCTTGCAGATGCCCACATTTCTGTATAACATTTTCCCACTCCTCCTCTGATACAGCTAGGCAGCAAAAGCCCCTTCTTGCTTTATCCAATCACAGCTAGGCAGCATAAGCTCCTCCCCACTTTATCTCACACAGTTATACAGTACAAAATCCTTCCTGTTGTATCTAATAACATGTATGTAGCATAAACGCCTCCTTGTATCTAATAACAGCTATGTGACATAAGCTCCTCCCCCTTTTATCTAATAACCGCTATGCAGCATAAGCTCCTCCCCACTTTATCTAACACAGCTATACAGTACAAAATCCTTCCAGCTGTATCTAATAACATGTATGTAGCATAAACGCCTCCTTGTATCTAATAAAAGCTAAGTAAGATAAGCTCCCCCCCCCCCCCTCCTTTTAGCTAATAACAGCTAGGCAACATAAGCCCCTCTCCACTGTATCTAATAACAGGTACAGTGTGTAGCTTAAGCTTCTCCTCATTGTATCTAATAACAGCTAGGCAACATAAGCCCCTCCCCACTGTATCTAATAACAGGTACAGTGTGTAGCGTAGGCTCCTCCTCATTGTATCTAATAACAGCTAGGCAACATAAGCCCCTCCCCACTGTATCTAATAACAGGTACAGTGTGTAGCGTAGGCTCCTCCTCATTGTATCTAATAACAGCTAGGCAACATAAGCCCCTCCCCACTGTATCTAATAACAGGTACAGTGTGTAGCGTAGGCTCCTCCTCATTGTATCTAATAACAGCTAGGCAACATAAGCCCCTCCCCACTGTATCTAATAACAGGTACAGTGTGTAGCGTAGGCTCCTCCTCATTGTATCTAATAACAGCTAGGCAACATAAGCCCCTCCCCACTGTATCTAATAACAGGTACAGTGTGTAGCGTAGGCTCCTCCTCATTGTATCTAATAACAGCTAGGCAACATAAGCCCCTCCCCACTGTATCTAATAACAGGTACAGTGTGTAGCGTAGGCTTCTCCTCATTGTATCTAATAACAGATAGGCAATATAAGCTCCTCCCCACTGTATCTAATAACAGGTACAGTGTGTAGCTTAGGCTCCTCCTTATTGTATCTAATAGCTAGGCAACATAAGCCCCTCCCCACTTTATCTAATAACAGGTACAGTGTGTAGCGTAGGCTCCTCCTCATTGTATCTAATAACAGCTAGACAACATAAGCCCCTCCCCACTTTATCTAATAACAGGTACAGTGCGTAGCTGGGTGGTCTTCAGTATGCCGGCTGTCAGGATCCCGGCGCACAGTACAGCGGCGCCGGGATCCCGACAGCCGGCATGCCGACACTTATTCTCCCTCGTGGGGGTCCACGACCCCCCTGGAGGGAGAATAAAATAGCGTGGTGCGCGTAGCGCGCCACCGTACCCGCAGCACGGTGCCCGCGTGCCCGCAGTGAACCCGCAAGGGGCTCATTTGCGCTCGCGACACTGTCGGTATGCCGGCAGTCGGGCTCCCGGCGCCGGTATGCTGGTCACCGGGAGCCCGACCGCCAGCATACCATACTACACCCGTGTAGCTTAGGCTCCTCCTCATTGTATCTAATAACAGCTATGTAACATAAGCCCCTCCCCACTTTATCTAATAACAGGTACAGTAGGAAGCGTAAGCACCGCCTCATTTTATGTAATAACAGTTATATAACATTAGATCCTCTTCTCTGTATTTCTAATAACAACCAAGCAACACAGACTAATCCTGCCTCTCTGCCAGACAACAGTCAGTCAACCTAAACTCTTTCCCACTTAGGGGTCTAATCATTATCCATAAATTCTACAAAAGCAAGTCAGAATTAACATTTTCACCTACTTTTGTAGAAATTAGGTACCGGTGCCATGCATTCCACAGATAATATAGGATTTATCCCAGATACTGTATCTCCTGCTTACCTTTCAGTCCCAATCTGGCTTGGCGTCCCTTAACCATAGCACAGGCACCTAAATTTATCAAGCTCCTAAAATACAACATTTTTGGAACTTGACAGCAGGAACCTTTGCCATCTTCAGATGTTATTGGTTTCTAGACCACCACTCTTTCCTTTAGGAAGGCGGTTAATGTTACGTAAAGGGATCCTGCTGGATCCCTCCACCACTGTTCGGCCCTCTCCGCTGCACATCGGAAGCTTCCTGCACATGTGTGAAAGTTCTAGCGTGCCCTCTACCAATGCCTCGGCAGTGCTAATACTCACTGCTATGTAAGTAGCAGTTATAAAGATCGCCAGGACAGCTGATTTCCAGATCAGCTGTCTCAATAATAAAGCAATGTTGAATCGCACTGGTGTTCTACAATCCACAACTGCTACAGGCAGCAAGTTGGAAACTAAGGGGGTCATTCCGAGTTGTTCGCTCGCAAGCTGCTTTTAGCAGCATTGCACACGCTAAGCCGCCGCCTACTGGGAGTGAATCTTCGCATAGTAAAATTGCGAACGAAAGATTAGCAGAATTGCGAATAGACACTTCTTAGCAGTTTCTGAGTAGCTCCACACTTACTCGGCATCTGCGATCAGTTCAGTGCTTGTCGTTCCTGGTTTGACGTCACAAACACACCCAGCGTTCGCCCAGACACTCCTCCATTTCTCCAGCCACTCCCGCGTTTTTCCCAGAAACGGTAGCATTTTTTCACACACTCCCATAAAAAGGCCTGTTTCCGCCCAGAAACACCCACTTCCTGTCAATCACATTACGATCACCAGAACAAAGAAAAAACCTCGTAATGCCGTGAGTAAAATTCCTAACTGCATAGCAAATTTACTTGGCGCAGTCGCACTGCGGACATTGCGCATGCGCAGTAGCGACTATTCGCTCCGTTGCGACAAAAAAATAACGAGCGAACAACTCGGAATGACCCCCTAAATTAGCACTGCAGAACGAGAGTACTTAACGAACAGAGTCCTTAAACCCATAGGTTGGTGTCTTTATTGTGTGAGAAAGAATGTACTGTAGCGAATGATTTTCTCTTGCAAAGTGCAAGTATATAAATGAGAAGTGTTTCTTGTGGTGCTAAGCAGTAAGTTTGCTGTTCAAGCTTATGTTGTCCATTTTATTATACATTATGTGTTATGTTGAATACTTAACTTAAATGTGTTTGTTTTCTTTTGTTTACAGGTAAAACACTTTGATGTTCATTTGTGGCTGTACCAAAGTCATAGTAAGAAAAAGTTGCCGTTTGTGTATACCGTATTGCTATTTTATTTGCATTTGTGTATGTACTATACATGTTAAGGTGTGTGTATATGTTTGACTTAATAATATATTTTGTTGATATTTTCAACTTTTTAGAGTCGTTTGATTTTTATTTTAATAAATAATGAATGTACTGTGTTCAGAAACCTCCAAGAGTTAAACATTATCAAGATTTGCATTAGTTTCATTGCAAGTTCTATATTCTACAGTATATTATTTTTTTGTTTATAATTGACACGAGTATTTAATGATCCAACCTTAGGTACTGCACTTTCAGTTTTACATAGAACTATTACGAATATAGCCCAATCAGGATAAGGACAATTCTGTATTAATGTGATCTGACTGAAGTTACTTTAGATACCATAGGGCCCGATTCAGCATGAGTCGTAGGTTTGCAAAAAATTGCGATCGCAGTTTAAGTCCTCGCGCATGCCAAGTACAAATTTCCGCACTTATGCAATTCATGCTGTACCACTGTGTCTAAGCAAACAAGGAGTTAATGTACTTTGTACATTTAGTTACATACGTGTATTCTTATTGCCCCGTTAAGAGTTCATAAAAAAAGAATCAGCTAGATTCCTTTGTCTAGAAAGTTTCTTATTTTTGGAGAATCCAAGTTCACTGTATCATCTTTATGGGAAATGTAATGGATCAAAGCAATACTTTCTTTAATGCATGTTTGAAAATATCTCTATATGAATTTGTACCTACTGAAACAAGCCAAATAAATGGGTCAACAGCACAATGCAGACCTCATGAGGAAGCTATAGGGGTAAATGCAATTCCCTGAGGAATCAATAGGACATCATCATCATCTTTCATATGTATATGCGCAAAAAAAGCTGCCATACATAGTGAAACTAATGATATATACAGTATCTGCTATGTTTTAGAAAATATTATTATTATTAATAATAATAATAATAATAACAAAAACAAATAATGATTTACTGTATATTATTTTATTATTATTATTATTCATTTAGCACCAGCATATTATGCAGATCTCTATAGAGAGTATTTATCATTCATATTGGTAACTGCACATTAAATCGGGTTGGGATTGCAGCTTGGGAAAATAAGATTTTACTTACCGATAAATCTATTTCTCGGAGTCCGTAGTGGATGCTGGGGTTCCTGAAAGGACCATGGGGAATAGCGGCTCCGCAGGAGACAGGGCACAAAAAGTAAAGCTTTTCCAGATCAGGTGGTGTGCACTGGCTCCTCCCCCTATGACCCTCCTCCAGACTCCAGTTAGGTACTGTGCCCGGACGAGCGTACACAATAAGGGAGGATTTTGAATCCCGGGTAAGACTCATACCAGCCACACCAATCACACCGTACAACTTGTGATCTAAACCCAGTTAACAGTATGATAACAGCGGAGCCTCTGAAAGATGGCTTCCTTCAACAATAACCCGAATTTGTTAACAATAACTATGTACAATTATTGCAGATAATCCGCACTTGGGATGGGCGCCCAGCATCCACTACGGACTCCGAGAAATAGATTTATCGGTAAGTAAAATCTTATTTTCTCTATCGTCCTAGTGGATGCTGGGGTTCCTGAAAGGACCATGGGGATTATACCAAAGCTCCCAAACGGGCGGGAGAGTGCGGATGACTCTGCAGCACCGAATGAGAGAACTCCAGATCCTCCTTAGCCAGAGTATCAAATTTGTAAAATTTTACAAACGTGTTCTCCCCTGACCACGTAGCTGCTCGGCAAAGTTGTAATGCCGAGACCCCTCGGGCAGCCGCCCAAGATGAGCCCACCTTCCTTGTGGAGTGGGCCTTTACAGATTTAGGCTGTGGCAGGCCTGCCACAGAATGTGCAAGTTGGATTGTGCTACAGATCCAACGAGCAATCGTCTGCTTAGACGCAGGAGCACCCATCTTGTTGGGTGCATACAATATAAACAACGAGTCAGATTTTCTGACTCCAGCTGTCCTTGCAATATATATTTTTAATGCTCTGACAACGTCCAGTAACTTGGAGTCCTCCAAGTCACTTGTAGCCGCAGGCACTACAATAGGCTGGTTCAGATGAAATGCTGACACCACCTTAGGGAGAAAATGCGGACGAGTCCGCAGTTCTGCCCTGTCCGAATGGAAAATCAGATATGGGCTTATGTAAGATAAAGCTGCCAGTTCTGACACTCTCCTGGCCGAAGCCAGGGCTAGAAGCATGGTCACTTTCCATGTGAGATATTTCAAATCCACCTTTTTTAGTGGTTCAAACCAATGAGATTTTAGAAAGTCCAAAACCACATTGAGATCCCACGGTGCCACTGGAGGCACCACAGGAGGCTGTATATGCAGCACTCCCTTAACAAAGGTCTGGACTTCAGGGACTGAAGCCAATTCTTTTTGAAAGAAAATCGACAGGGCCGAAATTTGAACCTTAATAGATCCCAATTTGAGACCCATAGACAATCCTGATTGCAGGAAATGTAGGAATCGACCCAGTTGAAATTCCTCCGTCGGAGCACTCCGATCTTCGCACCACGCAACATATTTTCGCCAAATTCGGTGATAATGTTGCACGGTTACTTCCTTCCTTGCTTTAATCAAAGTAGGAATGACTTCTTCCGGCATGCCTTTTTCCTTTAGGATCCGGCATTCAACCGCCATGCCGTCAAACGCAGCCGCGGTAAGTCTTGAAACAGACAGGGACCCTGCTGAAGCAAGTCCCTCCTTAGAGGTAGAGGCCACGGATCTTCCGTGATCATCTCTTGAAGTTCCGGGTACCAAGTCCTTCTTGGCCAATCCGGAACCACTAGTATCGTTCTTACGCCTCTTTGCCGTATAATTCTCAATACTTTTGGTATGAGAGGCAGAGGAGGAAACACATACACCGACTGGTACACCCAAGGCGTTACCAGCGCGTCCACAGCTATTGCCTGCGGATCTCTTGACCTGGCGCAATACCTGTCCAGTTTTTTGTTGAGGCGAGACGCCATCATGTCCACCATTGGTCTTTCCCAACGGGTTACCAGCATGTGGAAGACTTCTGGATGAAGTCCCCACTCTCCCGGGTGAAGATCGTGTCTGCTGAGGAAGTCTGCTTCCCAGTTGTCCACTCCCGGGATGAACACTGCTGACAGTGCTATCACATGATTCTCTGCCCAGCGAAGAATCCTTGCAGCTTCTGCCATTGCACTCCTGCTTCTTGTGCCGCCCTGTCTGTTCACATGGGCGACTGCCGTGATGTTGTCCGACTGGATCAACACCGGTTTTCCCTGAAGCAGAGGTTCTGCCTGGCTTAGAGCATTGTAGATTGCTCTTAGTTCCAGAATGTTTATGTGAAGAGACGTTTCCAGGCTCGTCCATACTCCCTGGAAGTTTCTTCCTTGTGTGACTGCTCCCCAGCCTCTCAGGCTGGCGTCCGTGGTCACCAGGATCCAATCCTGTATGCCGAATCTGCGGCCCTCCAATAGATGAGCACTCTGCAACCACCACAGAAGAGACACCCTTGTCCTTGGAGACAGGGTTATCCGCAGGTGCATCTGAAGATGCGACCCTGACCATTTGTCCAACAGATCCCTTTGGAAAATTCTTGCGTGGAATCTGCCGAATGGAATTGCTTCGTAAGAAGCCACCATTTTTCCCAGGACTCTTGTGCATTGATGTACAGACACCTTTCCTGGTTTTAGGAGGTTCCTGACAAGCTCGGATAACTCCTTGGCTTTTTCCTCCGGGAGAAAAACCTTTTTCTGAACCGTGTCCAGAATCATCCCTAGGAACAGCAGACGAGTTGTCGGCATTAACTGGGATTTTGGAATATTCAGAATCCACCCGTGCTGTTTTAGCACTTCTTGAGACAGTGCTAATCCCATCTCTAGCTGTTCTCTGGACCTTGCTCTTATTAGGAGATCGTCCAAGTATGGGATAATTAATATGCCTTTTCTTCGAAGAAGAATCATCATCTCGGCCATTACCTTTGTAAAGACCCGAGGTGCCGTGGACAATCCGAACGGCAGCGTCTGAAACTGATAGTGACAGTTTTGTACAACGAACCTGAGGTACCCCTGGTGTGAGGGGTAAATTGGAACGTGGAGATACGCATCCTTGATGTCCAAGGATACCATAAAATCCCCCTCTTCCAGGTTCGCTATCACTGCTCTGAGTGACTCCATTTTGAACTTGAACTTCTTTATGTACAGGTTCAAGGACTTCAGATTTAGAATAGGCCTTACCGAGCCATCCGGCTTCGGTACCACAAAAAGAGTGGAATAATACCCCTTCCCTTGTTGTAGAAGAGGTACCTTGACTATCACCTGCTGAGAGTACAGCTTGTGAATGGCTTCCAAAACCGTCTCCCTTTCGGAGGGGGACGTTGGTAAAGCAGACTTCAGGAAACGGCGAGGTGGATCTGTCTCTAATTCCAACCTGTACCCTTGAGATATTATCTGCAGGATCCAGGGATCTACTTGCGAGTGAGCCCACTGCGCGCTGTAATTTTTGCGACGACCGCCCACCGTCCCCGAGTCCGCTTGAGAAGCCCCAGCGTCATGCTGAGGCTTTTGTAGAAGCCGGGGAGGGCTTCTGTTCCTGGGAAGGAGCTGCCTGTTGCTGTCTCTTCCCCCTTCCTCTGCCTCGTGGCAGATATGAATAGCCCTTTGCTCTCTTATTTTTAAAGGAACGAAAGGGCTGCGGTTGAAAAGTCGGTGTCTTTTTCTGTTGGGGAGTGACTTGAGGTAGAAAGGTGGATTTCCCGGCTGTAGCCGTGGCCACCAAATCTGATAGACCGACTCCAAATAACTCCTCCCCTTTATACGGCAAAACTTCCATATGCCGTTTTGAATCCGCATCGCCTGTCCACTGTCGCGTCCATAAAGCTCTTCTGGCCGAAATGGACATAGCACTTACCCGTGATGCCAGTGTGCAGATATCCCTCTGTGCATCACGCATATAAAGAAATGCATCCTTTATTTGTTCTAACGACAGTAAAATATTGTCCCTGTCCAGGGTATCAATATTTTCAATCAGGGACTCTGACCAAACTACCCCAGCACTGCACATCCAGGCAGTCGCTATAGCTGGTCGTAGTATAACACCTGCATGTGTGTATATACTTTTTTGGATATTTTCCATCCTCCTATCTGATGGATCTTTAAGTGCGGCCGTCTCAGGAGAGGGTAACGCCACTTGTTTAGATAAGCGTGTTAGCGCCTTGTCCACCCTAGGAGATGTTTCCCAGCGCTCCCTAACCTCTGGCGGGAAAGGGTATAATGCCAATAATTTCTTTGAAATTATCAGCTTTTTATCAGGAGCAACCCACGCTTCATTACACACGTCATTTAATTCTTCTGATTCAGGAAAAACTATAGGTAGTTTTTTCACACCCCACATAATACCCTGTTTAGTGGTACCTGTAGTATCAGCTAAATGTAACGCCTCCTTCATTGCCAAAATCATATAACGTGTGGCCCTACTGGAAAATACGGTTGATTCGTCACCGTCACCACTGGAGTCAGTGCCTGTGTCTGGGTCTGTGTCGACCGACTGAGGCAAAGGGCGTTTTACAGCCCCTGACGGTGTTTGAGTCGCCTGGACAGGCACTAATTGATTGTCCGGCCGTCTCATGTCGTCAAACGACTGCTTTAGCGTGTTGACACTATCCCGTAGTTCCATAAATAAAGGCATCCATTCTGGTGTCGACTCCCTAGGGGGTGACATCCTCATATTTGGCAATTGCTCCGCCTCCACACCAATATCGTCCTCATACATGTCGACACACACGTACCGACACACAGCAGACACACAGGGAATGCTCCTAACGAAGACAGGACCCACTAGCCCTTTGGGGAGACAGAGGGAGAGTTTGCCAGCACACACCAAAAGCGCTATATATAACAGGGATAGCCTTATAATAAGTGCTCCCTTATAGCTGCTTTATATATATAAAAATATCGCCATAAATTTGCCCCCCCTCTCTGTTTTACCCTGTTTCTGTAGTGCAGTGCAGGGGAGAGACCTGGGAGCCGTCCTGACCAGCGGAGCTGTGAGAGGAAATGGCGCCGTGTGCTGAGGAGATAGGCCCCGCCCCTTTTTTGGCGGGCTCGTCTCCCGCTATTTAGTGAATCCAGGCAGGGGTTAAATATCTCCATATAGCCTCTGGGGGCTATATGTGAGGTATTTTTAGCCTTTTTATAGGTTACATTTGCCTCCCAGGGCGCCCCCCCCCCAGCGCCCTGCACCCTCAGTGACTGCGTGTGAAGTGTGCTGAGAGGAAAATGGCGCACAGCTGCAGTGCTGTGCGCTACCTTTAGAAGACTGCAGGAGTCTTCAGCCGCCGATTTTGGACCTCTTCTGACTTCAGCATCTGCAAGGGGGCCGGCGGCGCGGCTCCGGTGACCATCCAGGCTGTACCTGTGATCGTCCCTCTGGAGCTGATGTCCAGTAGCCAAGAAGCCAATCCATCCTGCACGCAGGTGAGTTCACTTCTTCTCCCCTAAGTCCCTCGTTGCAGTGATCCTGTTGCCAGCAGGACTCACTGTAAAATAAAAAACCTAAGCTAAACTTTTTCTAAGCAGCTCTTTAGGAGAGCCACCTAGATTGCACCCTTCTCGGCCGGGCACAAAAATCTAACAGGAGTCTGGAGGAGGGTCATAGGGGGAGGAGCCAGTGCACACCACCTGATCATAAAGCTTTACTTTTTGTGCCCTGTCTCCTGCGGAGCCGCTATTCCCCATGGTCCTTTCAGGAACCCCAGCATCCACTAGGACGATAGAGAAAAACAGTTAATCAAGAATTCTTGAGTGTCAGCTTGTGCAACAAATGTTGGTTGTAGCAGAATCCTTGTATTTAATAGTATGTGTAAGATGCATATTTTGGAGAGTATAGTCTTTTCTATACAGAGTGGAGAGTGAGGAAGATCAGTTGTGATGCATCATTTAAACTGGTTGAAGCTGGGATAGGTGGGTGAGGTGATAACCAGATACAGTAACAGGAGCTTGCAGTATTCAAGGCGGCAGGGTAGAATGAAGCTTTTGGGGCACAGAAGCTACGTCCAGGGGGCCCCTTGAGAGATTGGAGGCCGGGGGTACTTACCCCATGGGCCCTTTTCTTAATCCCGCTCTGCCAGGTGGGAGAGGATGAGGGAGTGGATAACATTTTTGCCATCATCTTGGGTAAGAAAAGTGTGTTTTGTAGCACTGTCTGTAAGGGGGAGGTGACAGGACTGGGAGAGAGAGACTGGATGTGAGTGACACTGGATTGGAGGAGTAAATCAGGGGGTGCATTATGTCACTTGTTTTGGTATTGATAATGATTTTAGGGAAAGTCATGCACTGGGAGCACTGGTTCCAATGTCAACATTCAGATCATAAACTAACAATTGCCAAAAAGCTGAATAACTACAAACATTGCGCAAAATGTATTTCCAGACTCATTTTTTTTATACCTGTAACGTTTGTAAACATTCTTTTTATTTACTCTACCAATAAAAGACTGGACAAAACAAATGTATTGTCCCAATATCAAAAAAATATATAGCGTTACCCCCCCCTCCCCCCACACACTGACTGTGTTACTTTATTATGACTGACATTTTAACTTTTTAACTTTATCTACATTTGGACTGTCCACGTTTTGACCCTGTTGACATTTTGGGGGTCATTCCGAGTTGATCACTATTTGCCGTTGTTCGCAGCGCAGCGATCAGGCTAAAAATCGCCTTTTCTGCGCATGCGTATGCACCGCAATGCGCACGCGTGACATACGGGTACAGAGACCTTTGTGGTTTTGCACAGGTTCTAGCGAAGCTTTAAGTCGCACGGCACAACGCAAGAAGATTGACAGAAAAGGGGCGTTTCTGGGGGTCAACTTACCATTTTCAGGGAGTGTTTGGAAAAACGCAGGAGTGCCGGGGGAAAACGCAGGCGTGGCTGGGCGGACGCTGGGCGGGTGTATGACGTCAAAAGCCAATCCTCCAACGTTTGAATCAACGCACATGAAGAGTAACTACAGGGCTGGTCTTGTTTTGCACAAAATGTTTTTGCAGGCGCTCTGCTGCACTGGCGTTCGCACTTCTGCAAAGCGAAAATACACTCCCAGTGGGCGGCGACAATGCGTTTGCACGGCTGCTAAAAACTGCTAGCGAGCGATCAACTCGGAATGACCCCCTTTGGCCCTGTCGACATTTTGACAGTCATTTATTTATTTGTTGCCGACATTTTGACGGTCTACATTGTAGCGGTTGACCTTATGACCCTGTTGACCTTATGATCCTGGCGACCTTTTGTCTGTTGTCATTTTGTCAGTCGACACCCTGGTGTCAACATCTTGACGTTTCTAAAATGGGACTGTCTAAATTTTGGGTTCCGTCCCTTCCTGGGTGTAATTTCACTTTAAATGAGCAGACGCTTGGCAGCGCAGGGCTGAGTGATGTTCTGCATGCTGATGGCGCAGAAGAGGTTTGGTTGGGGGCAGGATACAGGGTCCGTGCCCTTGTCACACTTCTGCTACAGGACTGATATCTTCCCTGTGCAGGCGGCAGCCAGCGCGTCCATAAATCACACAAAGTGCAGTCAGACAGTCAACAAGATAGAACGCACGCACCTAAATTTGGGGTCCCTTTGACAGGAACGCTCATAAGCATAATTTTAATTTTACAGATTGACATATCCTTGATGGAGCAATCTCTTTATCGTGTATAATAAAAGGGAACGGCGGCATAACCGTATTCCGGGCAGATTTGCCTGGTAATGCACAGAATGGAGAAAAGCCCCGTAAGGCTCAGTAAATAAGATTAACTGAGTTATATGTAATGATGGGATAGTTGTGTAATGTATAGTCAGAGAAGAGCCCTGAGATACTGGAGGCAGGGATGGGATAAAAGTGATAAGTACCTTGATTTATGACATAGGAGAAGAGCCGGTAGTTTAAGTGGAAAATTGATTCGGCAATGCATGTTAAGCAGAGGATCCAGCGCGGCAAAACTGGAATATTTTTAATGCTCTCCCATCTGCAAGTCCATTTACAGTATGCGTAGACACCAACTTTTAATTTTCAGAGCCTATCTGTAAAACAAGGATCAGTGATAGGAGGTAAAGGCCAGAGACTTATGGGGGGTACTCACGGAGCGATAATCTAAGCAATGATTGATGATTGGTGTACCCCCCACAGCGATAGCGATGCACGGCCCCAGACGAAGGACAAAGAGGGGACGTGTAGCTGCTAAGATATAGAAACATGGACTTTAGAAAGTTGGGAGGAGTTACACAAATAGGGGGAGTGGCCTCACAGGAAGGGTGCATGGCCTAGCGGAATTGACGCAATTGCGGATCACGCCCCCATTTTCGCGGCTGCGGGGGGCATGCCAAGCGCTCTGTGAGCTTCTGGCATGCCTCCTTCCCTCTTTACCAGAGCAGCGAGTGAGAGAGGGTCTCCCAACTGCCCCCCCCCCCCCCCACCGCAGGACATTGTGACCCGCGGATGGGACGGCAGGACAGTCCCAGAAAAACGGGACTGTCCCGCCAAAATCGGGACAGTTAGGAGGTATGGACTGGCGTAGGTACAGTACAAGTTACAGTAGCAAAGCCAAGATGTGTTGGAATGTATGCCAGGGGATTGGTACACACAGGCGAATGCCCTGAAGTCAGAGAACAGCCCAGTACGTAACCAGAAAAGTGGTTTATTCTGCAATAATGTTGATCTACAGCCGTACTCAGCGTTATGCATGAAACAGACTGTCAGCATTGAGCGGAGCTTCAGCGGAGCATACAGATCACCAGCCGGTTGCAGTATGTGGGTAGCAGTGCAGGAAGTGAGCAGAACCAGCGATTGCAGCATTGTGGGTCAAGTGGTAAGCACAACACATCCGTGTCCCACTGTGGCGCTCCAACACTGGGGTCTATTTACTAAGCCTTGCAGAGAGATAAAGTGGAGGGTACTAATATACAACCAGACCTCTCATAACTGTCATGTTACAGGCTGTGTTTACAGGCTGTGTTTGAAAAACGTCCTAGTGGATGCTGGGGACTCCGTCAGGACCATGGGGATTATACCAAAGCTCCCAAACGGGCGGGAGAGTGCGGATGACTCTGCAGCACCGAATGAGAGAACTCCAGGTCCTCTTTAGCCAGGGTATCAAATTTGTAGAATTTTACAAACGTGTTCTCCCCCGACCACGTAGCTGCTCGGCAGAGTTGTAATGCCGAGACCCCTCGGGCAGCCGCCCAGGATGAGCCCACCTGCCACAGAATGTGCAAGTTGAATTGTGCTACAAATCCAACGAGCAATCGTCTGCTTAGAAGCAGGAGCACCCAGCTTGTTGGGTGCATACAGTATAAACAGCGAGTCAGATTTTCTGACTCCAGCCGTCCTTGAAATATATATTTTCAATGCCCTGACAACGTCCAGCAACTTGGAATCCTCCAAATCGCTAGTAGCCGCAGGCACCACAATAGGCTGGTTCAGGTGAAACGCTGACACCACCTTAGGCAGAAACTGAGGACGCGTCCGCAGTTCTGCCCTGTCCGAATGGAAAATCAGATATGGGCTTTTATACGATAAAGCCGCCAATTCTGACACTCTCCTGGCTGAAGCCAGGGCCAGTAGCATGGTTACTTTCCATGTAAGATATTTCAAATCCACCGATTTGAGTGGCTCAAACCAATGGGATTTGAGAAAATCCAAAACTACATTAAGGTCCCACGGAGCCACTGGGGGCACAACCGGGGGCTGTATATGTAGTACTCCTTTTACAAAAGTCTGGACTTCAGGAACTGAAGCCAATTCTTTCTGGAAGAAAATCAACAGGGCCGAAATTTGAACCTTAATGGACCCCAATTTGAGGCCCATAGACAATCCTGTTTGCAGGAAATGTAGGAATCGACCCAATTGAAATTCCTCCGTGGGGGCCTTCCTGGCCTCACACCACGCAACATATTTTCTCCAAATGCGGTGATAATGTTGTGCAGTCACCTCCTTCCTGGCTTTTACCAGTGTAGGAATGACCTCTTCCGGAATGCCTTTTTCCCTTAGAATTCGGCGTTCAACCGCCATGCCGTCAAACGCAGCCGCGGTAAGTCTTGGAATAGACACGGTCCCTGCTGAAGCAGGTCCCGTCTTAGAGGTAGAGGCCACGGATCTTCCGTGAGCATCTCCTGAAGTTCCGGGTACCAAGTTCTTCTTGGCCAATCCGGAGCCACGAGTATCGTTCTTACTCCCCTTTGCCGTATAATTCTCAGTACTTTTGGTATGAGAGGCAGAGGAGGAAACACATACACTGACTGGAACACCCACGGTGTTACCAGAGCGTCCACAGCTATTGCCTGAGGGTCTCTTGACCTGGCGCAATACCTGTCCAGTTTTTTGTTGAGGCGAGACGCCATCATATCCACCTTTGGTTTTTCCCAACGGTTCACAATCATGTGGAAGACTTCTGGATGAAGTCCCCACTCTCCCGGGTGTAGATCGTGTCTGCTGAGGAAGTCTGCTTCCCAGTTGTCCACTCCCGGAATGAACACTGCTGACAGTGCTATCACATGATCTTCCGCCCAGCGAAGAATCCTTGCAGCTTCTGCCATTGCTCTCCTGCTTCTTGTGCCGCCCTGTCTGTTTACGTGGGCGACTGCCGTGATGTTGTCCGACTGGATCAACACCGGCTGACCCTGAAGCAGGGGTTTTGCCAGGCTTAGAGCATTGTAAATCGCTCTTAGCTCCAGTATATTTATGTGAAGAGACATCTCCAGGCTTGACCATACTCCCTGGAAGTTTCTTCCCTGTGTGACCGCTCCCCAGCCTCTCAGACTGGCATCCGTGGTCACCAGGACCCAGTCCTGTATGCCGAATCTGCGGCCCTCTAACAGATGAGCACTCTGCAACCACCACAGAAGAGACACCCTTGTCCGTGGCGATAAGGTTATCCGCTGATGCATCTGCAGATGCGATCCGGACCATTTGTCCAGCAGATCCCACTGAAAAGTTAGTGCGTGGAATCTGCCGAATGGAATCGCTTCGTAAGAAGCCACCATCTTTCCCAGGACTCTTGTGCATTGATGCACAGACACTTTCCCTGGTTTTAGGAGGTTCCTGACAAGTTCGGATAACTCCCTGGCTTTCTCCTCCGGAAGAAACCCTTTTTCTGAACCGTGTCCAGAATCATTCCCAGGAACAGCAGACGTGTCGTCGGGGTCAATTGAGATTTTGGAAAATTCAGAATCCACCCGTGCTGTTGCAGCACTACTTGGGTTAGTGCTACTACGTCCCCCAGCTGTTCCCTGGACCTTGCCCTTATCAGGAGGTCGTCCAAGTAAGGGATAATTAATACGCCTTTTCTTCGCAGAAGAAACATCATTTCGGACATTACCTTGGTAAAGACCCGAGGTGCCGTGGACAATCCAAACGGCAGCGTCTGAAACTGATAATGACAGTTTTGCACCACGAACCTGAGGTACCCTTGATGTGAAGGGCAAATTGGGACATGGAGGTAAGCATCCTTGATGTCCAGGGACACCATAAAGTCCCCTTCTTCCAGATTCGCTATCACTGCTCTGAGTGACTCCATCTTGAACTTGAATTTTTGTATGTACAGGTTCAAAGATTTCAGATTTAGAATAGGTCTTACCGAGCCGTCCGGCTTCGGTACCACAAATAGTGTGGAATAATACCCCTTTCCCTGTTGTAGGAGGGGTACCTTGACTATCACCTGCTGAGAATACAGCTTGTGAATGGCTTCCAATACCGTCGCCCTGTCTGAGGGAGACGTTGGCAGAGCAGACTTTAGGAACCGGCGAGGGGGAGACTTCTCGAATTCCAACCTGTAACCCTGAGATACTATCTGCAGGATCCAGGGGTCCACCTGTGAGTGAGCCCACTGTGCGCTGAAATTCTTGAGTCGACCCCCCATTCCTATAGGAACGAAAGGACTGCGGCTGAAAAGACGGTGTCTTTTTCTGTTGGGAGGGGACCTGAGGTAAAAAGGTGGATTTCCCGGCTGTTGCCGTGGCCACCAAATCCGATAGACCGACCCCAAATAATTCCTCCCCTTTATACGGCAATACTTCCATATGCCGTTTGGAATCCGCATCACCTGACCATTGTCGCGTCCATAAACTTCTTCTGGCAGATATGGACATTGCACTTACTCTCGATGCCAGAGTGCAAATATCCCTCTGAGCATCTCGCATATAAAGAAAAGCATCCTTTAATTGCTCTAAAGTCAATAAAATACTGTCCCAATCTAGGGTATCAATATTTTCAGTCAGGGAATCCGACCAAACCATCCCAGCACTGCACATCCATGCAGAGGCGATGGCTGGTCGCAGTATAACACCAGTATGAGTGTATATACTTTTCAGGGTAGTTTCCAGCCTCCTATCCGCTGGATCCTTGAGGGCGGCCGTTTCAGGAGACGGTAACGCCACTTGTTTTGATAAGCGTGTGAGCGCCTTATCCACCCTAGGGGGTGTTTCCCAGCGCGCCCTAACCTCTGGCGGGAAAGGATATAATGCCAATAACTTCTTTGAAATTAGCAGTTTTCTATCGGGGTTAACCCACGCTTCATCACACACTTCATTCAATTCGTCTGATTCAGGAAAAACTACAGGTAGTTTTTTCAGACCCCACATAATACCCCTTTTTGTGGTACATGCAGTATCAGAGATATGCAAAGCCTCCTTCATTGCCGTGATCATATAACGTGTGGCCCTACTGGAAAATACGTTTGTTTCTTCACCGTCGACACTAGATTCGGTGTCCGTGTCTGGGTCTGTGTCGACCGACTGAAGTAAAGGGCGTTTTACAGCTCCTGACGGTGTCTGAGACGCCTGTACAGGTACTAACTGGTTTGCCGGCCGTCTCATGTCGTCAACTGATTTTTGCAATGTGCTGACATTATCACGTAATACCATAAACAAAGCCATCCATTCCGGTGTCGACTCCCTAGGGGGTGACATCACCATTACCGGCAATTGCTCCGCCTCCACACCAACATCGTCCTCATACATGTCGACACACACGTACCGACACACAGCAGACACACAGGGAATGCTCTTATCGAAGACAGGACCCCACTAGCCCTTTGGGGAGACAGAGGGAGAGTTTGACAGCACACACCCAAGCGCTATAAATATATAGGAACAACCCTATAGAAGTGTTGTCTCCCTTATAGCAGCTTAATATATCAAAAAACGCCAAAAAAGTGCCCCCCCCTCTCTGTTTTACCCTGTTTCTGTAGTGCAGTGCAGGGGAGAGTCCTGGGAGCCTTCCTCACAGCGGAGCTGAGCAGGAAAATGGCGCTGTGTGCTGAGGAGATAGGCCCCGCCCCCTATTTCGGCGGGCTCTTCTCCGGTGTTTGTGAGACCTGGCAGGGGTGAAATACATCCATATAGCCCCAGGGGCTATATGTGATGTATTTTTTTTAGCCAGAACAAGGTATTCTCATTGCTGCCCAGGGCGCCCCCCGCAGCGCCCTGCACCCTCCGTGACCGCTGGTGTGAAGTGTGTGACAACAATGGCGCACAGCTGCAGTGCTGTGCGCTACCTCATGAAGACTGAAAAGTCTTCTGCCGCCGGTTTCTGGACCTCTTCACTTTTCGGCATCTGCAAGGGGGTCGGCGGCGCGGCTCCGGGACCGGACTCCATGGCTGGGCCTGTGTTCGATCCCTCTGGAGCTATTGGTGTCCAGTAGCCTAAGAAGCCAATCCATCCTGCACGCAGGTGAGTTCACTTCTTCTCCCCTAAGTCCCTCGTTGCAGTGAGCCTGTTGCCAGCAGGACTCACTGTAAAATAAAAAACCTAAAAACTTTTTCTAAGCAGCTCTTTAGGAGAGCCACCTAGATTGCACCCTGCTCGGACGGGCACAAAAACCTAACTGAGGCTTGGAGGAGGGTCATAGGGGGAGGAGCCAGTGCACACCACCTGATCCTAAAGCTTTATTTTTGTGCCCTGTCTCCTGCGGAGCCGCTAATCCCCATGGTCCTGACGGAGTCCCCAGCATCCACTAGGACGTCAGAGAAAAAGGATTTCCCCAGGGCATTAAATGAGAACCTTGAACAGTATCATAAATGTGTGGTTTCTGACTGCCCTATTGGGTGTGTAATTGCATGTGCCGTATATTACCGGTCCTGGCCTTTTCCACCATTCATGCATAGAAAGGAAAAAATAAAATAAAAAATTAAACGTTTGTATAGCATATATAAATATCGACTATAAGCTGCCGCCTGGGCAGCCACCAGGGGGGGACTATGGGGACTGGTGTTCCAGGCCCTTACAGAGAAGGGAGCCCACCCCTGGATCCTACAGCAATCAGGTCTGAATCGGGCCCTATATACTAAGCTTAGAGATTGATAAAGTAGCGAAAGATAAAGTACCATCCAACCAGCCTGTAACATGGCAATTAGGAGCTGATTGGCGGCTACTTTATCTCTCGCCAATGCTTAGTACATAGACCTCCTAGTCTTCATGCAGTTCAATGTGTTCAACTATGTCCGAGCCTTTCGCACACGCTTCAGATGACATCGATACAATTGGCATTTTGTTTTAATTGGGCACGGTAAAACCTTCGCATCTGAACAGAGAGAATGGTGAGCCTCAAACATGGATGTTTTTGAACTTTGAAAAAAAAATGTTTAAATACTATTTTCAGTCATTAAAATATTACTGTATAGTGTTGACACGCGAACAGTGAACGTTGAACACCGACAGGTGACCTCAGACGCAATTGGCAAACTCAAACTGTAAAAACAAACTGCAATATAATATAAAAAATGAACACATTTGAATCAAGGTCTATTGACGATTGCTCAGTGAACTTGTTTGTGGCCAATGAACGGGTGAAGTCCTGTTAGACTTTGACACCTTTGAAGCATCGGAATCCGCTCAGGATCCCGGCAGCCGAAATACAGACGCAAGAATCCTGACATTACTCGGAATTCTGGTGGCGGGATGCCGACATTAATCACTGTCCCGACTGCCGATCCCTAACGAGAGGGTTATGTTTAGGCTGTGGGGACTGAGGGTTGCGGTTAGGCTGCGGGGACTGAGGGTTGCGGTTAGGCACCCCCAGGGAGGGTTAAAGGTTAGGCTGGATTAAGTTTAGGCAGCGGGGAGGGGGGTTCGCGTTAGAGTGGGGGGATAGAGTAGGGGACAAAGGTGCAGTCGAAAATCGGACAATTTAGCCATGTCCCAGATACCGCCCCAAAGAGAAGGGAGAAGGGTGTGACTCACCCCCCCCCCCCCCTTTCCCAAGAGAAGGGTGTGGCAAAACCACACCCCTCTCTGTCACTTAAAGACTTGTAGCAGATGCGCCACCCGGGTAAATAGACAAACTACATTCTCAAAAATAAAAATGATTCCAGCTCACAAACAGCTTCCTCTGCCACTGCAGGTGACAGGCGTGCTGAAACGCAGCAGCGAGCGCAGCGCTTTCACCATTTAAAGGGGCGGTTTCAAGTCAGAATTTATAATTTTAGCAATTTGTGTCATAACCAATATGCTTATTAATTTTTGAGATTTTATTATTATTATTATTATTATTTTTATGGAATGCAAAAAGCCCAAAATATAATAACTACAAGCAGAAAATGGATCTGATTCCTCAGTATTATTATCCGAGGGAGCGAGATAACTGCAATGAGCCCGACAGTTAATCCTAAAAGGGCAATTTAAGCTGGAAATGCATAACAAGAGACAAATGTGTTTCAAAAGCAATTCAGACCCAATCAATTCATCATGGTCCGCCGTTCCTCACCTTGTAATCAGCGGTAGAGGACCGCTTTAAACAGCCTCATGAATATTCATCTTCCTCTATTTTTTCCCCTGCATCAGCATTGCGTGCCCCGTCTTATCTCTTTCATCAGCTGACAGTCATACAGTCAATGCCGCCCTGCCGGGATACAGGGAAATCAATAGCCCAGCCCCAATGTAAATAAGGAATAGGTCGCAAGCAGCTTGAAGAGCCTACGTCTCTCTCTAGGCTGTGACCTTGGAATGTATTCAACCGCCTGCGTCTGGCCGCAAAGATTGCAAGCTCTGTGGGCCACATATTAGGATCTCTTCCTTTCTCCTGAATAGAATCAGAAATCTATAGATGTATCCTGCGGTTGTTTGAAAACTGCCACCCCTATTATCTGCTATAACACTGAGGCACGAGGCATTTGGCTTGTGAGGCCCTAGCGCACACTCATGCATTTTGGTTTACTCTGCATCACGTCAGCTTAACGTACATTCAGTTAAAGTAAAATACAATTCTGTGCTAACACTGATGCTGTGCGGGACATAGGCTTGCTGCCTTGCAGAATCTATCCTGCGTATTATCACTGAGCGCACACAAATGCGCAATAAAGAATCGTACACAATTGACTCATGAGGCGTAACTGGTTGTGACTGTTTGTTTTCCCATAAGCAAAGCTCAATGAAGGCGTATTGGCTCAATTGTGTGCTACAGTATATGCGGTTGGTCGCCAGCGCAAATACGCATGTTTGGAAGTGTGTGCTATAGGGAGATGCAATTACATATGTATAATGGTTAGCGGTAAACCAATGGAAGTTATAATGGCAGGCGCAGCACATGCGGCATTATATTCTGCAGACTGGCGAATATGCACATTTTGCTGAACACGCAGTTCGGAAGCAGCGTACACCCGTATACTTCCATTGCCTCATCAGGCCCTGTATCTATACTACTGTATTTATACAGTGACACATTTATTTAAAAAAAAAATGCAACCAGCCCTTCAAAATTAAGATTCAACCTTAGTGGTACTAGGGGTGTGGCCTCACTATTATGGGCGGGGCAGAGGGACATCATACATAGGGTGACATACACATGGTGACAGAGGGACATACAGTACAGAGGGTGACAGGGGCACATATACACGGGGTGACAGAGGGGCATACACGGGGTGACAGAGGGGCATACACAGGGTGACAGTGGCACATATACATAGGTTGACAGAAGGATATACACGGGTGATAGGGACATAAACAGGGTGACAGAGGGGCATACACAGGGTGACAGGGACATACACAGGGTGAGAGTGGCACATATACGCTGGGAGACAGGGACATACATGGGGTGAGAGTGGCACATATACGCTGGGAGACAGGGACATACATGGGGTGACAGGGACATACACAGGGTGACAGGGACATACACAGGGTGAGAGTGGCACATATACGCGGGGAGACAGGTACATACACAGGGTGAGAGTGGCACATATACGCGGGGAGACAGGTACATACACAGGGTGAGAGTGGCACATATACGCGGGGAGACAGGGACATACACAGGGTGAGAGTGGCACATATACGCAGGGAGACAGGTACATACACAGGGTGAGAGTGGCACATATACGCGGGGAGACAGGTACATACACAGGGTGAGAGTGGCACATATACGCGGGGAGACAGGTACATACACAGGGTGAGAGTGGCACATATACGCGGGGAGACAGGTACATACACAGGGTGAGAGTGGCACATATACGCGGGGAGACAGGTACACACACAGGGTGAGAGTGGCACATATACGCGGGGAGACAGGGACATACACAGGGTGACAGTGGCACATATACGCGGGGAGACAGGGACATACACAGGGTGACAGTGGCACATATACGCGGGGAGACAGGGACATACACAGGGTGACAGTGGCACATATACGCTGGGAGACAGGGACATACATGGGGTGACAGGGACATACACAGAGTGACAGAGGGGCATACACGGGCTGACAAGGGCATATATACGCTGGGTGACAGGGACATACATGGGGTGAAAGGAACATACACAGGGTGACAGAGGGGCATACACGGGGTGACAGTGGCATATATATATACGCAGGGTGATAGAGGGACAAACACAGGGTGACAGTGGCACATACAGTATACACAGTTTGACAGTGGCACATATACATGGGGTGACAGGGACATTCATGGGGTGACAGGGACATACATGGGGTGATAGGGACATACACAGGGTGACAGTGGCACATATACATGTGGAGACTGGGACATACACATGGTGACAGAGGGGCATACACGGAGTGACAGTGGTATATATACATGGGGAGACAGGGACATACACAGGCTGACAGTGGCACATATACACAGGGTGAGAGTAGCACATATACGTGGGGAGAAACGGACACACACAGTGTGAGAGTGGCACATATACGCGGGGAGACAGGGACATACACAGGGTGACAGGTATATACACAGTTTGACAGTGGCACATATACACAGGGTGAGAGTGGCACATATACGTGGGGAGAAACGGACACACACAGGGTGAGAGTGGCAAATATACGCGGGGAGACAGGGACATACACAGGGTGACAGGTATATACACAGTTTGACAGTGGCACATATACGTAGGGTGACAGGGACATACACAGGGTGACAGGGACATAGAGTGACAGAGGGGCATACACGGGGTGACAAGGGCATATATACGTGGGGTGACAGGGACATACACAGGGTGACAGTGGTACATATACGCTGGGAGACAAGGACATACACAGGGTGACAGAGGGGCATACACTGAGTGACAGTGGTATATATATACGCGTGGTGATAGAGGGACATACATTGGGTGACAGTGGCACATATACACAGTTTGACAGTGGCACATATACGTAGGGTGACAGGGACATACACAAGGTGACAGGGACATACACAGGGTGACAGTGGCACATATACGCAAGGAGACAGGGACATACACAGGGTGACAGTGGTACATATACACGCGGAGACAGGGACATACACAGGGTGACAGTGGTACATATACACAGGGTAATAGGGACATACACAGGGTGACAGTGGCACATATACACGGGGAGACAGGGACATACACAGGGTGACAGTGGTACATATACAAGGGGAGACAGAGACATACACAGGGTGACAGTGGCACATATACGCGGGGAGACAGGGACATACACAGGGTGACAGTGGCACATATACACGGGGAGACAGGGACATACACAGGGTGACAGTGGCACATATACGCGGGGAGACAGGGACATACACAGGGTGACAGGGACATACACAGGGTGACAGTGGTACATATACACAGGGAGACAGGGACACACACAGGGTGACAGTGGTACATATACACAGGGTGACAGGGACATACACAGGGTGACAATGACAGATATACACAGGGTGACAGGGACATACACAGGGTGACAGTGGTACATATACACAGGGTAATAGGGACATACACAGGGTGACAGTGGCACATATACACAGGGTAATAGGGACATACACAGGGTGACAGCGGTACATATACACAGGGTAATAGAGACATACACATGGTGACAGTGGCACATCTACGCAGGGAGACAGGGACATACACAGGGTGACAGTGGTACATATACACAGGGTAATAGGGACATACACAGGGTGACAGTGGCACATATACACGGGGAGACAGGGACATACACAGGGTGACAGTGGTACATATACACGGGGAGACAGGGACATACACAGGGTGACAGGGACATACACAGGGTGACAGTGGTACATATACACAGGGAGACAGGGGGACACACAGGGTGACAGTGGTACATATACACAGGGTGACAGGGACATACACAGGGTGACAATGACAGATATACACAGGGTGACAGGGACATACACAGGGTGACAGTGGTACATATACACAGGGTAATAGGGACATACACAGGGTGACAGTGGCACATATACACAGGGTAATAGGGACATACACAGGGTGACAGCGGTACATATACACAGGGTAATAGGGACATACACAGGGTGACAGTGGCACATCTACGCAGGGAGACAGGGACATACACAGGGTGACAGTGGTACATATACACAGGGTAATAGGGACATACACAGGGTGACAGTGGCACATATACACGGGGAGACAGGGACATACACAGGGTGACAGTGGTACATATACACGGGGAGACAGATACATACACAGGGTGACAGGGACATACACAGGGTGACAGTGGTACATATACACAGGGTAATAGGGACATACACAGGGTGACAGTGGCACATATACACGGGGAAACAGGGACATACACAGGGTGACAGTGGCACATATACACGGGGAGACAGGGACATACACAGGGTGACAGTGGTACATATACACGGGGAGACAGGGACATACACAGGGTGACAGGGACATACACAGGGTGACAGTGGTACATATACACAGGGTAATAGGGACATACACAGGGTGACAGTGGCACATATACACGGGGAAACAGGGACATACACAGGGTGACAGTGGTACATATACACGGGGAGACAGGGACATACACAGGGTGACAGTGGCACATATACGCGGGGAGACAGGGACATACACAGGGTGACAGTGGCACATATACACGGGGAGACAGGGACATACACAGGGTGACAGTGGCACATATACGCGGGGAGACAGGGACATACACAGGGTGACAGTGGTACATATACACGGGGTGACAGGAACATACACAGGGTGACGGTGACATACACAGGGTGACAGTGGTACATATACACGGGGTGACAGGAACATACACAGGATGACAGGGACATACACAGGGTGACAGTGGTACATATACACGGGGTGACAGGAACATACACAGGGTGACAGGGACATACACAGGGTGACAGTGGTACATATACGCGGGGAGACAGGGACATACACAGGGTGACCGAGGGGCATACACGGGGTGACAGGAACATACACAGGGTGACAGTGGCACATATACACCGGGTGACAGAGGGACATACCCAGGGTGACAGTGGCACATATATGCGGGGAGACAGGGACATACACAGGGTGACAGAGGGACATACCCAGGGTGACAGTGGCACATATATGCGGGGTGACAGAGGGACATATACACAGGGTGACAGTGGTACATATACACAGGGTAATAGGGACATACACAGGGTGACAGTGGTACATATACACAGGGTAATAGGGACATACACAGGGTGACAGTGGTACATATACACAGGGTGACAGTGGTACATATACACAGGGTAATAGGGACATACACAGGGTGACAGTGGTACATATACGCTTGGAGACAGGGACATACACAGGGTGACAGAGGGACATACACAGGGTGACAGTGGCACATATATGCGGGGTGACAGAGGGACATATACACAGGGTGACAGGAACATACACAAGCTGACAGGGACATACACAGGGTGACAGTGGCACATATACACAGGGTGACAGAGGGACATACCCAGGGTGACAGAGGGACATATATGCGGGGAGACAGGGACATACACAGGGTGACAGAGGGACATACCCAGGGTGACAGTGGCACATATATGCGGGGTGACAGAGGGACATATACACAGGGTGACAGTGGTACATATACACAGGGTGACAGGAACATACACAGGGTGACAGGGACATACACAGGGTGACAGTGGCACATATACACAGGGTGACAGAGGGACATACCCAGGGTGACAGTGGCACATATATGCGGGGAGACAGGGACATACACAGGGTGACAGAGGGACATACCCAGGGTGACAGTGGCACATATATGCGGGGTGACAGAGGGACATATACACAGGGTGACAGTGGTACATATACACAGGGTAATAGGGACATACACAGGGTGACAGTGGTACATATACAGGGTGACAGAGGGACATACACAGGGTGACAGTGGTACATATACACAGGGTAATAGGGACATACACAGGGTGACAGTGGTGCATATACACAGGGTAATAGGGTACATACACAGGGTGACAGTGGTACATATACACAGGGTAATAGGGACATACACAGGGTGACAGTGGTACATATACACAGGGTGATAGGGACATACACAGGGTGACAGTGGTACATATACGCGGGGAGACAGGGACATACACAGGGTGACAGTGGTACATATACACAGGGTAATAGGGACATACACAGGGTGACAGTGGTACATATACACAGGGTAATAGGGTACATACACAGGGTGACAGTGGTACATATACACAGGGTAATAGGGACATACACAGGGTGACAGTGGTACATATACACAGGGTAATAGGGTACATACACAGGGTGACAGTGGTACATATACACAGGGTAATAGGGACATACACAGGGTGACAGTGGTACATATACACAGGGTAATAGGGACATACACAGGGTGACAGTGGTACATATACACAGGGTAATAGGGACATACACAGGGTGACAGTGGTACATATACACAGGGTAATAGGGACATACACAGGGTGACAGTGGTACATATACACAGGGTAATAGGGACATACACAGGGTGACAGTGGTACATATACACAGGGTAATAGGGACATACACAGGGTGACAGTGGTACATATACACAGGGTAATAGGGACATACACAGGGTGACAGTGGTACATATACACAGGGTAATAGGGACATACACAGGGTGACAGTGGCACATATACACAGGGTAATAGGGTACATACACAGGGTGACAGTGGTACATATACACAGGGTAATAGGGACATACACAGGGTGACAGTGGTACATATACACAGGGTAATAGGGACATACACAGGGTGACAGTGGTACATATACACAGGGTAATAGGGACATACACAGGGTGACAGTGGTACATATACACAGGGTAATAGGGACATACACAGGGTGACAGTGGCACATATACACAGGGTAATAGGGACATACACAGGGTGACAGTGGTACATATACACAGGGTAATAGGGACATACACAGGGTGACAGTGGTACATATACACAGGGTAATAGGGACATACACAGGGTGACAGTGGTACATATACACAGGGTAATAGGGACATACACAGGGTGACAGTGGTACATATACACAGGGTAATAGGGACATACACAGGGTGACAGTGGTACATATACACAGGGTAATAGGGACATACACAGGGTGACAGTGGTACATATACACAGGGTAATAGGGACATACACAGGGTGACAGTGGTACATATACACAGGGTAATAGGGACATACACAGGGTGACAGTGGTACATATACACAGGGTAATAGGGACATACACAGGGTGACAGTGGTACATATACACAGGGTAATAGGGACATACACAGGGTGACAGTGGTACATATACACAGGGTAATAGGGACATACACAGGGTGACAGTGGTACATATACACAGGGTAATAGGGACATACACAGGGTGACAGTGGTACATATACACAGGGTAATAGGGACATACACAGGATGACAGTGGTACATATACACAGGGTAATAGGGACATACACAGGGTGACAGTGGCACATATACACAGGGTAATAGGGTACATACACAGGGTGACAGTGGTACATATACACAGGGTAATAGGGACATACACAGGGTGACAGTGGTACATATACACAGGGTAATAGGGACATACACAGGGTGACAGTGGTACATATACACAGGGTAATAGGGACATACACAGGGTGACAGTGGTACATATACACAGGGTAATAGGGACATACACAGGGTGACAGTGGCACATATACACAGGGTAATAGGGACATACACAGGGTGACAGTGGTACATATACACAGGGTAATAGGGACATACACAGGGTGACAGTGGTACATATACACAGGGTAATAGGGACATACACAGGGTGACAGTGGTACATATACACAGGGTAATAGGGACATACACAGGGTGACAGTGGTACATATACACAGGGTAATAGGGTACATACACAGGGTGACAGTGGCACATATATGCGGGGTGACAGAGGGACATACCCAGGGTGACAGTGGCACATATACTTGGGCTGACAGAGGGGCATACACAGGGTGACAGTGGCACATATACTTGGGCTGACAGAAGGGGCATACACAGGGTGACAGTGGCACATATACACAGGATGACAGTGGCACATATATGGGAGGTGACAGAGGGACATACACGGGTTGACAGGGACAGGGACATACACAGGGTGACAGTGGCACATATCATACTTGCCTACTTTCCCGGAATAGCCGGGAGCCTCCCGAAAATCGGGTGACCCCCTCTAATTAAACTTACCTGCAGCCAAGACCGGTGATCAGTGATCCGTGAAGGGCAGCCGGTCACTGGATCCTGTGCTCCGCTGTGACTCCCGATACTGTTACGTGAGATGCCGCTTTGCAGCATCACTGTACTGCACCTATTCACCAATCACCGGTCCCTGTGTGCAGGTAAGTATTCTTTTTTTTTATTCTTTTTTTTTACACAGTGATCAGCCTACAGCATGTGTCTTTCAGACACACATGGCTGATCACAGGGGACAGATCCAACAACAGCCTTCACTGCCAGCGGGCAGAGAAAACGGTTTAGGAGTCAGGAAACCAGAGTATAAACCTGGATAACACTATCTCAAGATAGCGTTATTATCACAGGGCTCCCTCCGGTGTTTTTTTACAATTTTTGTTTTTTTAACTAAATTCAAGTATGCCTTTACAAGTATGGGAAATGTGACCTGGAATGGAAATTTAAGGGCTTGGAGGAAAACTTACATTCTGGTGATACTAAAATAATGTGAAAAGGGTGTGAAAACTTTTACTAAAAATCATTTTGATAAATATCACCCTTAATGCTGCCCTTAAAAATGTGGAAATAGCAGATTCCATAGACTTTAAGCACAGCATTGCTGACTATATAAGCCGCATAAAGTGGATTCGAGGAAATAGCCATGCACAAGTCATATACTGTATACTGTATTTATATACTGTGTATATACAGTAGATATATATACAGTACGTAGATATATGTTTATATGGACAAGATGAAGAAATAACAGTGTAGACATTTAACTAATTAAAGTTGGCATGGGGGTAAAAACTTTATGTGAACGCAGATGACTAGAAAACAGAAAAGGATGTTATAGAAAATGGATGCAAATGATATGCAAATCTGCTAATTACGAATACAGCATACTCTTTATATTAATGTCAGGCAATAACGTTGTATCATTTAAATGTAAACTAAATGTGTCTTTATTCCCATCTTAAGCCTGATGAAGGACTTTCCAAAGAAATCAGACATAATGGTGCAGCATTAGTCCGGAAGGATGTGTTATTAACCAAATCCCATGGGCTCACTTCCGTGCCTTGTTTACGAATATAATTAGCTTAGTACGTGGATCTGCAGCCTTGGGGCAATGGTGTCAGTAGACCCTGCTTGATGGGAATTGCGCTGGGTTTATGGAACCTATTAAATATACAAGAAGCAGAAACGAAATGGTTAAGAGGATTTACAATTGAGCATCACTAAAATACGCAGATAATTTCTTCTAATGGGAAAAGATGCGTATGTCTGGTTTTTGTGTAGTGTAGTGACCATGGGTGTTCAAAATGCCTGCGTCTCCTCTTATGCCTTTAGGTGCGCCATTAGGGAGGCAGAGGCGCAGTCATACACAGTGACGATGATAGCAATCTAACCACTTCTGATTGGCTGATTGCGACTTGACCACTCTTGCAGAGTCATTAGTGTTGCAGCTATTTTATACGAAGTTGCGTCGGTCAGTTTACTTTGTTGGTACTTCCACTTGATCCACGACAAAAGATTCCCACTGTACTTGCTAAGGGGACAACAATAGGCGTATTTAATTTATTTAAATTTGATTTCATTTAAATTTTGTATCTTTGTATTTAATGTTTTTCACATTTATTAACAACACAATTTTCTACCTTCTTTATCTGACACTTCATTACATTGTTATAGTGAGTACGAACGGGGTAATGTGACTAGGTATCCAGTCATTAGGTCAATAGTAAAAAGGTCAACAGTAGATAGACCGACCAATATTGGTCGACGTGCATTAGGTCGGTGTGGTCAAAAGGTTGACATGGCAATGACCGAAACAGCATATGATCGACATGAGTTTTTCTAAATTCTTTTTCATTGTTAAAAAATTTTCATACTTTACCATCCACGTAGACTACGACTGGGAATTGTAACCTAGCTCGAAGCATGGCGAGGTCAACCGTGCTTGAGGTCAACAGGTGCAAAAGGTCAACATGACAATGATCGACACACAAATGGTCGACACATAATTCTAAGGTTATAAACATGTCTTCTCAACTTTTGCTTGTTTTACTTTCTACGTAAACATCTATTGGGAACAGTAACTCGGGCCTGAAGCGTGGTGAACGAAGCGAGGCCGTGAGTATAGACGTTTGTACTGATGATGTTGGTTAGATAATATGAAATAAACCAAATTTGGGCCAAAAAATAAAATAAAATAAAATGTATTGACCATTTGTGTGTTAAGCATTGCCATGTTGTCCATTTGTATCTGTTTCGTACCTGTCGACCTTAAGCACTGTTGACCTTTCATCTGTTGACCTTTTGTAACTGTCATCCTAATGCGCGTTGACAATTTGGTGTCGACCATAACATTGTTGATCTATTAATCCACGCCCCTTGACCCCTTCGTGGAATTCAGTGGGAATTTTTATTTCATATATCACTGTCCATGACCCCACAGGTTTAATGGAACCTTGACCAAACCTCTTGGGTTTATGAACCTTGTGGATTTCTTTTATGGATCCTGGGGCTTTGATGCAGACCACGGTTGGGACCCCTGTTCTAGACTATATGGAGACGCTGCTAATGATAAGAACCAAGGTCACTGACTGCACGGGTTAAGAAACAAAACCAGTATGAGCGGATAGTGGGGTAGAGAACAAATAGATAACAATCTTAAGAGTGAGTCTCGGGGAATTAGGACACAAGGGGAAAATAACGCGGCCCAACAAATGTGAAGAATAAAAAATGACTTGTCAGATGCAAATGGGAGATTTTTTTTCCTGGTAACCCCAGAGAATACACAAATAAAATCAATTAATGGAGCTTGAAGAAAGATAGCTTTAAACTGTTCAATTAAACCCTGCAATGCAGACAACGGTTCTGGCAAAAACACACCATAAATACATCTTAAAAAATGGACTTGTCAAGACGTTGGGGCCCGACATGGGCCATTACTGACTGATCGAATCACACTTCTATTAACACCATAATCTTATAGACTGCACAGGCTGTAGAAAAAAGGGATTTGCTTTAATCAGTTTTATTTAGGCTGAAATCACAGATACCGTCGCCTGAAATAAACCCATCTCCATCTCCCCCCCTCGCTCCCGCTTACATCTACTCTCCGCCCGAGGGCCGTATTAGTAAGGGTTTATTGTCTCGGTATTGTCACTCATACCATTAATGCTGTAACTATTATTATCCCAAAACAAGAGGCTTTTAGCCATTCAGGTGCCAGAACATGGTGTTAAAAGTTACAATTTCTGCAGTCCATCATCTGTAAGGTTGCAGGGTCTGTGACACAGTGACTTTCTCACCTGGAGGCAGGCGGCGGACGCTGGCTATAAATCACTGGGAGTTTATTTTGCAGGCTGAATTCTCCGTATTTTCCATTGCAGGAACTATACGGAAGTGTGTCTTAAAGTGGACAATCGTCAAATTCAGGGTGATCGCTGTAGTTACGGTTTGTAATAAAAATGCACCTTACCGTATTCGGTTATTAAATTAGCTTTCATATTGATTGCAAACGATCATCTTAATAAAGTGAGTTCCAAGTGTTATATACAGTTGATAGATTTACATCATGCAGTATCGCCAGCTTACAAAGGCGTGGGGTTGTCGGCTGCCTGTGCATGACATTGTACGCAGACATATGGCGCCTGTTGTGCAGCACAGAAGATTGCCGATATACTGTATCCACAGATCTATGGGGGTCATTCCGAGTTGTTTGCTCGCAAGCTGCTTTTAGCAGCTTTGCACACGCTAAGCCGCCGCCTACTGGGAGTGAATCTTAGCTTATCAAAATTGCGAACGAAAGATTCGCAATATTGCGAAAAGACTTCTCTGTGCAGTTTCTGAGTAGCTCGAGACTTACTCTTCCAGTGCGATCAGTTCAGTGCTTGTCGTTCCTGGTTTGACGTCACAAACACACCCAGCGTTCGCCCAGACACTCCTCCGTTTCTCCAGCCACTCCCGCGTTTTTCCCAGAAACGGTAGCGTTTTTACACACACACCCATAAAACGGCCAGTTTCCGCCCAGAAACACCCACTTCCTGTCAATCACATTACGATCACCAGAACGAAGAAAAAACCTTGTAATGCCGTGAGTAAAAAACCAAACTGCATAGCAAATTTACTTGGCGCAGTCGCACTGCGGACATTGCGCATGCGCATTAGCGACTAATCGCTCCGTTGCGGAAAAAAAATAACGAGCGAACAACTCGGAATGACCCCCTATGTGTGCATCTGGCTGTGTGTATTGCTGTGGGGACTGAAGACAAAGTTGGACGGTAAATTCAAAGGCCCACCCAGCTGTGACGTCGGGACGACGCATCAAGTGGCCATTCGGTAAGTGTAAATGCATACCTTCATCAGCTGCTCTGCCAAGCCGACAGGGTGTCTACCCAGCTTTAAGGGCCCCATACACTATACCGATAATGGCCGATTTTAGCCCAATTCAGGCATTCGGACCGATATATTGGGTGAAATCGGGCATTTTCGGTGTGCTTTTCCACCGATCCGATGCGCGTTCCCGTGTGCATCGGATCGTATCCCCCTAAATCCGACATATCATGAGTGCTGCACTTGTTATATGTCGGATCCCGCAGTAAATGGATGGGAAAGTAAAAGATACATTGTATGAATAAAAACTGCATACAATATATCTAATACTGTCCTGCCGACGGGGAGGCTGCCGGGAGGTTGGAGGAAATATTATATAACATGACGGACCGTCATGTCGTATAAGTTTATGGGGCCCTTTAGAGTTGTCACCTGTATCAGGGCACAGTTGTAACGATACGGGGGGGGGGGGGGGGATATAGTTGTATGTAATGGAGGGGAAGGTATTACTGTATCTTAGTGTACTTTATGGATCAAAGAAAACATTCCTTAACTAATATCTCTGGGTTGTAGAGTCCCGTGTTTCTACTATACTCCTGGCCCCATCTAGCCTACAAGTAGCCCCGATCTTATCTCGTTATACTGTAGCACATTGACACTATGGGGCAAATGTAATAGAGTGAGAGTTTCAGAAAGTGAGAGATTTGGTAAGGTTTTTCAGGTTTTTTTTAAAGTGGCAATCATTTACACTGCAAAACCAGGCTGATCTTGCTGTGTAAATGATTGCCACTTTAAAAAAACGGCAAAACCTTACCAAATCTCTCACTTTTTGAAACTCTCACTCTATTACATTTGGCCCTATGTCTGTCTATCAGGGTATCCCATTATTTGTCATAGAGTTTACAAAAGCATAGGGGGTCCTGTAAACTTAGCGCAGTGGGCCCCCTTCTCTTCATGCACTAATTATCCCCGCCCCCGAGGAGCAGAGGACGGAGCAGTGCAGTAAGTTGTACATGAACTATGGCCTGATTCATGTGTGTAAGTAAAGCAAAAAAAAAAAAGCAAGTAACTTTGTGTCCAGAACAAACCATGTTGCTATGCAAGAGGCATTTATATTGTTTCTATGCAGGGTAAATACCGTCTGCTTTTGCACGTAGCCCACAAATGTCAGGCAGCTTTATTTTTACACTGCAAATAGATTTAAATTAGAACACACCACACCCAAATTTAACTCTCTCTGCACATGTTAAATTTGCCCCACCTGCAGTGCAGCATGGTTTTGCCAAATTGCTTGCTTTTTTGCTTTGCTTACAAACATGAATCAGGTCCTATGTAAGATACACTGTACAGTTCTTTTTGGCATAATATGAATTAGGTCACTACTGTGTGGTGTGATATGGCCATGTGTGAGAGCGGTGAAGGAGTTGGAGGATTAATGGGGGAAATAGTGATATGGAAAATATTGGTTGAGACATTATATGATAGGGTGACGTGATGAAGAAAGGTGGAAATGATGACATGACAGTAGTGCCATGTACGCCCTCGGAGCTGAGTGTCGATCTCTGAATTTTCCTTGGTGCACAGCTTCACGGAATGCCCACGTTTTGCACTGTTCTGCCTCCTCTGGCACGCAGGGTTGGCAACAGAAATCTCGGGGCCCCATACAGTGATTTCTCTGGGGCCCCCTCAAATTATACATATACATATATATTGAGAGAGGGAGAATATGTTTGCGGCCAGAACTCCTAGTATTATAATACAAAGTGCCCGGGTGCCCTCGAATGACTAATATATATGTAGATACATGTCGCGGAACTTACAGGACTGACAGTCAGTACCACCTCAGGTGTACTCTCTTCTCAGTAGGACATCCAGTCCATCCAAAGCCAGTCAACGTTTCATTTTATTTCATAAACTTTCATATATGAAAGCACAATGGAATATTCTGTGCTACATAAGAAACGGTTAATAAATATACTGTATATATTTATCTATACACGTATATAAATATGTATATCTCACCTTCCTCCCCCACACTCCCCACAGTCTGTGTCTCCCTCTCTCCTTCCCCCCACACTCCCCACAGTCTGTGTCTCCCTCTCTCCTTCCCCCCACACTCCCCACAGTCTGTGTCTCCCTCTCTCCTTCCCCCCACACTCCCCACAGTCTGTCTCCCTCTCTCCTTCCCCCCACACTCCCCACAGTCTGTGTCTCCCTCTCTCCTTCCCCCCACACTCCCCACAGTCTGTGTCTCCCTCTCTCCTTCCCCCCACACTCCCCACAGTCTGTGTCTCCCTCTCTCCTTCCCCCCACACTCCCCACAGTCTGTGTCTCCCTCTCTCCTTCCCCCCACACTCCCCACAGTCTGTGTCTCCCTCTCTCCTTCCCCCCACACTCCCCACAGTCTGTGTCTCCCTCTCTCCTTCCCCCAACACTCCCCACAGTCTGTGTCTCCCTCTCTCCTTCCCCCCACACTCCCCACAGTCTGTGTCTCCCTCTCTCCTTCCTCTTACACTCCCCACAGTCTGTGTCTCCCTCTCTCCTTCCCCCCACACTCCCCACAGTCTGTGTCTCCCTCTCTCCTTCCCCCCACACTCCCCACAGTCTGTGTCTCCCTCTCTCCTTCCCCCCACACTCCCCACAGTCTGTGTCTCCCTCTCTCCTTCCCCCCACACTCCCCACAGTCTGTGTCTCCCTCTCTCCTTCCCCCCACACTCCCCACAGTCTGTGTCTCCCTCTCTCCTTCCCCTCACACTCCCCACAGTCTGTGTCTCCCTCTCTCCTTCCCCCCACACTCCCCACAGTCTGTGTCTCCCTCTCTCCTTCCCCCCACACTCCCCACAGTCTGTGTCTCCCTCTCTCCTTCCCCCCACACTCCCCACAGTCTGTGTCTCCCTCTCTCCTTCCCCCCACACTCCCCACAGTCTGTGTCTCCCTCTCTCCTTCCCCCCACACTCCCCACAGTCTGTGTCTCCCTCTCTCCTTCCCCCCACACTCCCCACAGTCTGTGTCTCCCTCTCTCCTTCCCCCCACACTCCCCACAGTCTGTGTCTCCCTCTCTCCTTCCCCCCACACTCCCCACAGTCTGTGTCTCCCTCTCTCCTTCCCCCCACACTCCCCACAGTCTGTCTCTCCAAAATGACTCCCTGCTGCATTCCCAGTTTCCCCTTCACATCCCAAAGTCCTGTATTCCCCGCACCTGCGCTGCACTCCCCAGTATCCAGACCCGAACACCGCACAACAGGTACCATGCGGCCTCACACCCCAACAGAAGAGGCCAGCGCAGGGCACGGGAATCCTGGCCAGCGGAGCTGCTGCCGTGTCCCATAATTTCCTGCAACAGAGCAGAACCCGGAAGAGTGGGCGCACACTCGTGCCGCACAGTCACTGCGTGTGAGAGGCTCCAGTCACACTGAGGCTTCTCCCACACCCCTACAGCTGGCTGCCCTATTTGAACTAAGTGGTGGATCCTTGGGGCCTGGTACAGGTGACTCCTTTGACCCCCCCTCCTGTCGCCGGCCCTGCTGGGACGTACGGCACTATATGCAATGCCACCTCTAATATTTAGGTTATATATTTAGCAAAATGCTTGCAAAAACACTGCAGAACGGCACTACATAGAATTGGGAGGCAAAAGCTGACTTCGGTGGTTTTACCACCAGAACTTGACACCTCTGCAAAATGTCGTTTTCTGGCGCAAAAGTCAAATTGTACAAAACTAAGCCGCCGCGAAGCTCGTATTGACTTTGAATCGCAAAATGTTTTTTTTTATAATGAAAATAAAATGAGCGCAACAACAGTATCACCAGAACAATGGACAAGGGGACATGTAAATAAATGAACTAGAAAGAGATCTCCACTTAAAAATATGATTTCTGCACTCTGACCGCGTCTCCCCTCCCTCCTGTCCTCCGATAACATTATATATAGCAGCAGTGTGTCCTAGTATGTCTTTGAAATACAGTTGTCTGGCATTCCGATGCGTGCGTACAACACTAGAGGCAACTGCGGCCCAGCAGCCCGTACATGATATAAAACGCTTCAGGGCTCATTTAGAAGCAACAATTTCAGTAAATCACAGCAACCAGTAGACCTGATTCAGTGTTCCCAGTACCCAGAGTCATCTAAGAATGAAAGTTACCGACCAAACTATTCAGTTTATTCTACATTCAGAATCCGCTGTTCAGTGCAACCATGCACAATGGAAATTTTGTTGCAACACTAGGACCTCTCCACTAAATGTGTATTATTGTATATGTAAATGATCTCAATGATGACTCTCATTTAGATGAAAGATTTGTCGCTTGATGTTCCTTACAGCTGATACAATGGCCCTCATTCCGAGTCGTTCGCTCGTTCTTTTTTTTCGCATCGCAGTGAAAATCAGCTTAGAGCGCATGCGCAATGTTCGCACTGCGACTGCGCTAAGTAATTCTGCTATGAAGAAAGGATTTTTACTCACGGCTTTTTGTTCGCACCGGCGAACGTAGTGTGATTGACAGGAAATGGGTGTTACTGGGCGGAAACACGGCGTTTTATGGGCGTGTGGCTGAAAACGCTACCGTTTCCGGAAAAAACGCAGGAGTGGCCGGAGAAACGGGGGAGTGTCTGGGCGAACGCTGGGAGTGTTTGTGACGTCAAACCAGGAACGACAAGCACTGAACTGATCGCACAGGCAGAGTAAGTCTGGAGCTACTCTAAAACTGCTAAGTTTTTTTTGTTCGCAATATTGCGTAAACTTCGTTCGCACTTTTAAGATGCTAAGATACACTCCCAGTAGGCGTAGACTAAGCGTGTGTAACTCTGCTAAATTCGCCTTGCGACCGATCAACTCGGAATGAGGGCCCATGTTTATTAAACCTTGACATTTCTGTGTGCGCTAATTCTGGATGGAAATCTCGTCAGTATTGTGGTGTGAGTGATGAGACGTAATAAACCACTGCAAGCCATTCATACTATAATTAATGTTACAAACCAAACAGTCCAATTTCCCATCCTGATTTAATACACATTGTTATGTACAATTGAAACCTGTGCTGTGTTTCTATAGCAATGACAAGATCTAACATGCTATTATCTTGTGCAGAAAGCTGGTCATTTTAATCTGAGCCTTTGTGCTTCGAGGACGGAATATCTGCAGCGTAAACATCTATTTGCACAAAGTTGTGTCCTGCGCGTCTTGTCCGCTGTAAACTGTGTTTTTATGGGTGATAGATTTAGGGGCTATTTATGCTTTCTCTTCCGTTGGTAATGTGTGTATGGGAATTTGAAAATAGGTATAAGAAAGCGTTTATCGGTTTATTTTAAGTTATTTATATCTTTTACTTATATGGCGCAGAAACGGATGCACAGCATCTTCCAAACTGCATAACCAAACTCTATAAACATAACAAGAAATAAACTACAAAACGACACATCGCATAAAACAAACAAACATTTTATTAGAATTATTATTATTATTTTTATTATTATCATTTATTTATATGGCGTCACAAGGGATCCGCAGCGCCCAATTACACAGTACATAAATTAAAAATCAAAACGGGACAATAGTGACTTACAGTTGAAGTGTCAGAGTGGTAGAAAATTAGGAGCCATCGAGGATGGTTTAAGCAAGAGATGGATAAGCACATGATGCTTGAGGGCCCTGCCCAGCGGCATAACTAGGGCCCCGCAGCCACTGCGATCGCTTGATAGGTGCAGGGCTGCGGGGGCGCCATCGCCACTGGTTATTTTTGGAAGGACACGGAGGGCACAGTGCGCGCCTCTCCTGTGTGTCCCTCCTAGGTCTCTGGCGGCAACGGCGTGTCTGTTAAATGAAGTGCCGGTTCGCGAGCTCTGATTGGCTCACGAACCGGCACTTCATTTGACAGACACGCCGCTGGAGACATAGGAGGGATAAACAGGAGAGGCGCGCACTGTGCCCTCTGGCTCCTTCCGAAAACGCACAGCAGCGGGGGAGCCCAGGAGGTGGGGTGTACCTGGCACTGGGGTGGGGGCATATTTGGCACTGGGGGGGGGGGTATCTGTACCTGGCACTGGGGGGGCATGTTTGGCACTGGGTGTATATGTGTAGCTGGCACTGGGGGGGCATATTTGGCACTGGGGGTATATGTGTACCTGGCACTGGGGGTATGTGTGTAGCTGGCACTGGGGGCATATGTGTACCTGGCACTGTGGGGGACTATCTGGCACTAGGGGCATATGTGGCACTAGGAGCACAGGCCTAGCAACAAGCATTACCCCCTGGTTACAAGCACAACACCCAGTTCATGAAATCCCTGGCAACAAGCATTACCCCCCTAACAACGAGCATGACACCCAGTGCATGAAACCCCTGGCAACAAATATTATCCCCTGGCAACAAGCTTGAAACCCAGCACATGATACCTCTGGCAACAAGCATAACACCTACCGCATGAAACCCCTGGCAACGAGCATGACACCCTGAGCATGAAAACCCCTGGCACCGTACATGGAACCAAGAGCATGAAACCCCTGGCAACTAGCAGGTAATTTAAAAGTAATTAGAAGCCTTACTGTAGGACTTAATGTGTAATGGGCATTGCGGTGTGTGTCATAATGTGTCACAGGCATTGCGGTGTGTGGCATAATGTGTCACAGGTTTACTGTGTGTGGCATACTATATCACGGGCATTGTGGTATGTGGTATAATGTCTCAGGGGCATTACAGTGTGTGGCATAATGTATAATGGGCATTGCGGTGTGTGGCATAGGGTATAACTGGCATTGCGGTATGTGTCACAGGCATTACGGTGAGTGGTATACTATATCACGGGCATTGTGGTATGTGGTATAATGTCTCAGGTTCATTGCAGTGTATGTCATAATGTATCACGGACATTGCAGTGTGTGGCATAATGTATCACGGACATTGCGGTGTGTGTCATAATGTGTCACAGGCATTGTATGTGCTATAATGTATCAGGGGCATTGCATTGTGTAACATAATGTATAACGGGCATTGCGTGTCATAATGTGTCACAGGCATTACGGTGTGTGGCATAATGTGTCAGGGACATTATGGTGTGTGTGGCATAATGTCTAAGGGCCATTGCAGTATGTGGCAAAATGTATAATGGGCATTACTATAAGGAGGAAAAATCACAAATAATGTAAGGGGCATGAATCAGGATTATTTTTTTTCTGTGGTGGCCAACATCTGGGCGTGCAGGTCGCCAAACTGGGATATAAGGTAGTCTTTTCCTGCAACGCCACACCCCTTTATGCAAAGCCACACCCATTCCAGCAAGTCCATGCCCCTCTTTTGCGGCGTACATCGATTCATCGCTTTACTAGTACCAATTATAGGGGGGGGGGTGCCAGAGAATGTTTTGGTTTGGGGAGAAAAATGTCTAGTTACGCCACTGCCTTGCTCATGAGAGCTTACATTCTAAAGGGGAGGGGCAGGCAGACAGCGGTGACACATGGTAGACAGTGAGAGTGAAACAGAGGGTTAGGATGAGATTTGGCTGGGTTTGGTGAAGAGGTGGGTCTTCAGAGCCCGTTTGAAGTTTTGTAGAGAGGTGGAGAGTCTGAGGGAGAGAGGTAGAGAATTCCAGAGAAATGGAGCAGCACGTGAGAAATCTTGAAGGTAGGAGTGGGAGGAAGTAATCAGTCGGCAGGAGAGGTGGCGTGCATTAGCAGAGCGAAGAGGACGGGTGGGAGTATAAGAAAGATAAGGTCAGAGATGTAAATGGGAGAGGAGGACAAAGGAGGATACAAAGACATATAAACATTATAGCGTATTCAGACATCATACCCACAAAGCAGCGCCAGCTAAACTAGAAGGTTCTTCGCTGCTGTTGGCTAAGGGGAGGAGTTGATGGTATATGTGATGACATGCGGAAAAAGGGCCCTGCAAGTGAGAGTTTATAATCTGTAGGGGAGGAGCATACAGACCTAGAAAGGGTGAGTTAGGAGGAGAGCTAGCAGGCTTTAATAAAGAAATGTGTTCTGAGGTTCCCTTTGAAACTTCAGAGATAGTCTGACAAACAGAGGGAGAGAGTTCCAGTATTGTAGAGCAGCGTGGGAGAAGTTGTGAAGACAGAGTGAGAGGAGGCAATCAGATGGAAGTCGTTAGCGGAACAAAGTGGGAGATGAGGTAAAAGATGTAGGGGGAGAGGATTATACTGTATAAGTAGGTGGTACTATATGTGTTTATGTACAAACCCTTAGACTGAAATAAGGAGGAAGGAGGAGAAAGGGGGTAGTAACAAGGCAACAGTGACTGGTGGGCAAAAACTGGAGAGTTGTTTTGTTTTGTTTTTGCCTTATTCTGTTACATACAGTACAGTTTAATTTGTTTTTTCTGTCGGTTTGCAACATCTTAGGCAAATAACATATAAGATCAGCGGCGGCTCCTACCTTGTTGGAGGAGGAAGGCTGCCACTGGGGATGCTGCCGGTCCGCCCGGTCCTCCCCTCCTTGTCCCCTCTGCCGCCTGGGTCCCGGCGACCGAGACCTGGCACATAAGCAGTAGTGGCGACGGTACTGCGCATGTGCAAAACCACAGCATTTATGGACTGCATCGGATGCAGCCCATAGAAGCCGGCTAGGGCTGACGAGGCAGGGAGCTGGCTTCCTATAGGAAGCCGGCTCGCTGCCTATAGCAGCCCGGTCTGGCAGTCCCGGCGGGAGGAAACACCTCCTAATGGGACTGCCTCTTTAGTCTGTGACTGGCAGTCAGGACTTCCAATAGGAAGTCACTGCCTGTCACAGTGTAGTCAGTGCAATCTCATGGACTGTATCTGGCTTACTGACACTACTGAGCGAGGTGGCAGATTTTGATAGGAACCACCACTAAATAAAACTAAGTTATACAGTAAATTACACAGTTATACAGTATAATAAGTAAGGTTGAAAAAAAAAACACAAATGTCCTTATACTGTAATTGTCCCAGCAAGCAGCTCTGCAAAACCATGCTGCCATGCAGGTGGGGCAGATGTAACATGTGCAGAGAGAGTTAGATTTGGGTGGGTTATATTGTTTCTGTGCAGGGTAAATACTGGCTGCTTCATTTTTACACTGCAATTTAGATTTCAGTTTGAACACGCCACACCCAAATCTAACTCTCTCTGCACATGTTACATCTGCCCCACCTGCAGTGCAGCATGGTTTTGCCCAGATGCTTGCTTTTTGATTTACTTGCTAGGAGCAACAGTATATACTATAACAGTATTTGGGTGTTAGGAACAACAGTATATACTGTATCACTGTGATTATTACTTTCCCATATTTAGAACTGTTTATAGTGAGCTGTGAATTGTCACAATGCGACTGTCAGAGAAAATTGATTTATTATTCATTACAGATGTGCTGTCCCTGTTTGACCACTATAGATGTGGGATTATGTCCTGCATGTAGTATTTAAGTCTTGTTTATTCTGGGCTCATATTGACGTGAAACACTGTCTGTTCTGTTTCTCCAAATGTATCCTTTTATCTTCAGTTATCAAAGCAGCTTCTACCACAGCTCAGGGAGACTGAATGACCTCATGCAAAATGCATCTTAAAATCCTTTAAAAGACCTGGTATTTTGCTATGTACTGTACGGCGTGTACACCTTGAAGTGCGGCACAGTTCTTCTAATAAGAGGCAGCTCGATGTACTGGCTCATATAGAAGTGCGCTTAAGCTCTAAAAGCGCCTTGCACCTGTTTGACTGAAGCCACACATCACTATTCTCCTAGTATAGTGTACTGTATTTACTAAACATCACTTTTTCAAAGCCGCCAATTCTTGTCGGCTTTGAGGGCCGGATTTAATAGTAATACACAAAAAATAAGCCTGATTTGGAGGGTATTACTTTCACCCTTCCAAACCTGGCCCTCCAAACCACTGACAATCGGCAGCTTTGATAAACCTATATTTAGTAAATATATCCCTCGAATGGTATCCGGACTCCAGGTCGACAACAAAAGGTCGACATGGACAAAAGGTCGACAGGAACAAGGTCGACGTGGAAAAAGGTCGACATGAGTTTTTCACAATTTTTTTCTTTTTTGGAATTTTTTCATACTTAACGATCCACGTGGACTACGATTGGAACGGTAATCTGTGCCGAGCGAAGCGGAGCAGAGCGAAGGCACCATGTCCGAAGCATGGCGAGCGAACGCGGTGCACTAATTGGAGTTCCCGGTCACTCTACGAAGAAAACGACACCAAAAAAACATAAAACACTCATGTCGACCTTTTTCCATGTCGACCTTGTCCCTGTCGACCTTTTGTCCATGTCGACCTAAGTTGTGTCGACCAATTGGCGTCGACCTAAGGTGTGTCGACCTTTTTGTTGTCGACCTGGAGTCCCAGACCCCCCTTGGATTGTGTTCACGTATACAACACGGACATGCGCTGGCTATGCTGAAATCATTAATAGTCTACATTCTAATGCTCTGATTGGCTACATGTTAATCTTGCCCCACCCACTTCCAAACTGGTGGCATACATATATTAGAGATGAGCGGGTTCGGTTTCTCTGAATCCGAACCCGCACGAACTTCATGTTTTTTTCACGGGTCCGAGCAGACTCGGATCCTCCCGCCTTGCTCGGTTAACCCGAGCGCGCCCGAACGTCATCATGACGCTGTCGGATTCTCGCGAGACTCGGATTCTATATAAGGAGCCGCGCGTCGCCGCCATTTTCACACGTGCATTGAGATTGATAGGGAGAGGACGTGGCTGGCGTCCTCTCCATTTAGATTAGGGTTGAGAGAGAGAGAGAGAGATTGACCTGAGGCTGTGATACTGTAGAAGAGAGTGCAGAGTTTAGTGACTGACGACCACAGTGACCACCAGACAGTGCAGTTTTTTGTTTTATTTAATATATCCGTTCTCTGCCTGAAAAAAACGATACACACAGTGACTCAGTCACATACCATATCTGTGTGCACTGCTCAGCCCAGTGTGCTGCATCAATGTATATATATATCTGACTGTGCTCAGCTCACACAGCTTATAATTGTGGGGGAGACTGGGGAGCACTGCAGTGCCAGTTATAGGTTATAGCAGGAGCCAGGAGTACATAATATTATATTAAAATTAAACAGTGCACACTTTTGCTGCAGGAGTGCCACTGCCAGTGTGACTAGTGACCAGTGACCTGACCACCAGTATATATAATATTAGTAGTATACTATCTCTTTATCAACCAGTCTATATTAGCAGCAGACACAGTACAGTGCGGTAGTTCACGGCTGTGGCTACCTCTGTGTCGGCACTCGGCAGCCCGTCCATAATTGTATATACCACCTAACCGTGGTTTTTTTTTCTTTCTTTATAGTCATACCAGTTACGAGTATACTATCTCTTTATCAACCAGTCTATATTAGCAGCAGACACAGTACAGTGCGGTAGTTCACGGCTGTGGCTACCTCTGTGTCGGCACTCGGCAGCCCGTCCATAATTGTATATACCACCTAACCGTGGTTTTTTTTTCTTTCTTTATACATACATACTAGTTACGAGTATACTATCTCTTTATCAACCAGTCTATATTAGCAGCAGACACAGTACAGTGCGGTAGTTCACGGCTGTGGCTACCTCTGTGTCGGCACTCGGCAGCCCGTCCATAATTGTATATACCACCTAACCGTGGTTTTTTTTTCTTTCTTTATACATACATACTAGTTACGAGTATACTATCTCTTTATCAACCAGTCTATATATTAGCAGCAGACACAGTACAGTGCGGTAGTTCACGGCTGTGGCTACCTCTGTGTCGGCACTCGGCAGCCCGTCCATAATTGTATATACCACCTAACCGTGGTTTTTTTTTCTTTCTTTATACATACATACTAGTTACGAGTATACTATCTCTTTATCAACCAGTCTATATATTAGCAGCAGACACAGTACAGTGCGGTAGTTCACGGCTGTGGCTACCTCTGTGTCGGCACTCGGCAGCCCGTCCATAATTGTATATACCACCTAACCGTGGTTTTTTTTTCTTTCTTTATACATACATACTAGTTACGAGTATACTATCTCTTTATCAACCAGTCTATATTAGCAGCAGACACAGTACAGTGCGGTAGTTCACGGCTGTGGCTACCTCTGTGTCGGCACTCGGCAGCCCGTCCATAATTGTATATACCACCTAACCGTGGTTTTTTTTTCTTTCTTTATACATACATACTAGTTACGAGTATACTATCTCTTTATCAACCAGTCTATATATTAGCAGCAGACACAGTACAGTGCGGTAGTTCACGGCTGTGGCTACCTCTGTGTCGGCACTCGGCAGCCCGTCCATAATTGTATATACCACCTAACCGTGGTTTTTTTTTCTTTCTTTATAGTCATACTAGTTACGAGTATACTATCTCTTTATCAACCAGTCTATGGCCCTCATTCCGAGTTGTTCGCTCGTTCTTTTTCATCGCATCGCAGTGAAAATCCGCTTAGTACGCATGCGCAAAGTTCGCACTGCGACTGCGCCAAGTAACTTTACTATGAAGAAAGTATTTTTGCTCACGGCTTTTTCTTCGCTCCGGCGATCGTAATGTGATTGACAGGAAATGGGTGTTACTGGGCGGAAACACGGCGTTTCAGGGGCGTGTGGCTGAAAACGCTACCGTTTCCGGAAAAAACGCAGGAGTGGCCGGAGAAACGGTGGGAGTGCCTGGGCGAACGCTGGGTGTGTTTGTGACGTCAACCAGGAACGACAAGCACTGAACTGATCGCACAGGCAGAGTAAGTCTGGAGCTACTCTGAAACTGCTAAGTAGTTAGTAATCGCAATATTGCGAATACATCGGTCGCAATTTTAAGAAGCTAAGATTCACTCCCAGTAGGCGGCGGCTTAGCGTGTGTAACTCTGCTAAATTCGCCTTGCGACCGATCAACTCGGAATGAGGGCCTATATTAGCAGCAGACACAGTACAGTGCGGTAGTTCACGGCTGTGGCTACCTCTGTGTCGGCACTCGGCAGCCCGTCCATAATTGTATATACCACCTAACCGTGGTTTTTTTTTCTTTCTTTATACATACATACTAGTTACGAGTATACTATCTCTTTATCAACCAGTCTATATTAGCAGCAGACACAGTACAGTGCGGTAGTTCACGGCTGTGGCTACCTCTGTGTCGGCACTCGGCAGCCCGTCCATAATTGTATATACCACCTAACCGTGGTTTTTTTTTCTTTCTTTATACATACATACTAGTTACGAGTATACTATCTCTTTATCAACCAGTCTATATATTAGCAGCAGACACAGTACAGTGCGGTAGTTCACGGCTGTGGCTACCTCTGTGTCGGCACTCGGCAGCCCGTCCATAATTGTATATACCACCTAACCGTGGTTTTTTTTTCTTTCTTTATACATACATACTAGTTACGAGTATACTATCTCTTTATCAACCAGTCTATATATTAGCAGCAGACACAGTACAGTGCGGTAGTTCACGGCTGTGGCTACCTCTGTGTCGGCACTCGGCAGCCCGTCCATAATTGTATATACCACCTAACCGTGGTTTTTTTTTCTTTCTTTATACATACATACTAGTTACGAGTATACTATCTCTTTATCAACCAGTCTATATATTAGCAGCAGACACAGTACAGTGCGGTAGTTCACGGCTGTGGCTACCTCTGTGTCGGCACTCGGCAGCCCGTCCATAATTGTATATACCACCTAACCGTGGTTTTTTTTTCTTTCTTTATACATACATACTAGTTACGAGTATACTATCTCTTTATCAACCAGTCTATATATTAGCAGCAGACACAGTACAGTGCGGTAGTTCACGGCTGTGGCTACCTCTGTGTCGGCACTCGGCAGCCCGTCCATAATTGTATACTAGTATCCAATCCATCCATCTCCATTGTTACCTGAGGTGCCTTTTAGTTGTGCCTATTAAAATATGGAGAACAAAAATGTTGAGGTTCCAAAATTAGGGAAAGATCAAGATCCACTTCCACCTCGTGCTGAAGCTGCTGCCACTAGTCATGGCCGAGACGATGAAATGCCAGCAACGTCGTCTGCCAAGGCCGATGCCCAATGTCATAGTACAGAGCATGTCAAATCCAAAACACCAAATATCAGTAAAAAAAGGACTCCAAAACCTAAAATAAAATTGTCGGAGGAGAAGCGTAAACTTGCCAATATGCCATTTACCACACGGAGTGGCAAGGAACGGCTGAGGCCCTGGCCTATGTTCATGGCTAGTGGTTCAGCTTCACATGAGGATGGAAGCACTCAGCCTCTCGCTAGAAAAATGAAAAGACTAAAGCTGGCAAAAGCAGTAGCACCGCAAAGAACTGTGCGTTCTTCGAAATCCCAAATCCACAAGGAGAGTCCGACTCCAATTGTGTCGGTTGCGATGCCTGACCTTCCCAACACTGGACGTGAAGAGCATGCGCCTTCCACCATTTGCACGCCCCCTGCAAGTGATGGAAGGAGCACCCGCAGTCCAGTTCCTGATAGTCAGATTGAAGATGTCAGTGTTGAAGTACACCAGGATGAGGAGGATATGGGTGTTGCTGGCGCTGGGGAGGAAATTGACCAGGAGGATTCTGATGGTGAGGTGGTTTGTTTAAGTCAGGCACCCGGGGAGACACCTGTTGTCCGTGGTAGGAATATGGCCGTTGACATGCCTGGTGAAAATACCAAAAAAATCAGCTCTTCGGTGTGGAAGTATTTCACCAGAAATGCGGACAACAGGTGTCAAGCCGTGTGTTCCCTTTGTCAAGCTGTAATAAGTAGGGGTAAGGACGTTAACCACCTCGGAACATCCTCCCTTATACGTCACCTGCAGCGCATTCATAATAAGTCAGTGACAAGTTCAAAAACTTGGGCCGACAGCGGAAGCAGTCCACTGACCAGTAAATCCCTTCCTCTTGTAACCAAGCTCACGCAAACCACCCCACCAACTCCCTCAGTGTCAATTTCCTCCTTCCCCAGGAATGCCAATAGTCCTGCAGGCCATGTCACTGGCAATTCTGACGAGTCCTCTCCTGCCTGGGATTCCTCCGATGCATCCTTGCGTGTAACGCCTACTGCTGCTGGCGCTGCTGTTGTTGCTGCTGGGAGTCGATGGTCATCCCAGAGGGGAAGTCGTAAGACCACTTTTACTACTTCCACCAAGCAATTGACTGTCCAACAGTCCTTTGCGAGGAAGATGAAATATCACAGCAGTCATCCTACTGCAAAGCGGATAACTGAGGCCTTGACATCCTGGGTGGTGAGAAACGTGGTTCCGGTATCCATCATTACTGCAGAGCCAACTAGAGACTTGTTGGAGGTACTGTGTCCCCGGTACCAAATACCATCTAGGTTCCATTTCTCTAGGCAGGCGATACCGAAAATGTACACAGACCTCAGAAAAAGAGTCACCAGTGTCCTAAAAAATGCAGCTGTACCCAATGTCCACTTAACCACGGACATGTGGACAAGTGGAGCAGGGCAGGGTCAGGACTATATGACTGTGACAGCCCACTGGGTAGATGTATGGACTCCCGCCGCAAGAACAGCAGCGGCGGCACCAGTAGCAGCATCTCGCAAACGCCAACTCTTTCCTAGGCAGGCTACGCTTTGTATCACCGGTTTCCAGAATACGCACACAGCTGAAAACCTCTTACGGCAAATGAGGAAGATCATCGCGGAATGGCTTACCCCAATTGGACTCTCCTGTGGATTTGTGGCATCGGACAACGCCAGCAATATTGTGTGTGCATTAAATCTGGGCCAATTCCAGCACGTCCCATGTTTTGCACATACCTTGAATTTGGTGGTGCAGAATTTTTTTAAAAACGACAGGGGCGTGCAAGAGATGCTGTCGGTGGCCAGAAGAATTGCGGGACACTTTCGGCGTACAGGCACCACGTACAGAAAACTGGAGCACCACCAAAAACTACTGAACCTGCCCTGCCATCATCTGAAGCAAGAAGTGGTAACGAGGTGGAATTCAACCCTGTATATGCTTCAGAGGTTGGAGGAGCAGCAAAAGGCCATTCAAGCCTATACAATTGAGCACGATATAGGAGGTGGGATGCACCTGTCTCAAGCGCAGTGGAGAATGATTTCAACGTTGTGCAAGGTTCTGATGCCCTTTGAACTTGCCACACGTGAAGTCAGTTCAGACACTGCCAGCCTGAGTCAGGTCATTCCCCTCATCAGGCTTTTGCAGAAGAAGCTGGAGACATTGAAGGAGGAGCTAACACGGAGCGATTCCGCTAGGCATGTGGGACTTGTGGATGGAGCCCTTAATTCGCTTAGCAAGGATTCACGGGTGGTCAATCTGTTGAAATCAGAGCACTACATTTTGGCCACCGTGCTCGATCCTAGATTTAAAGCCTACCTTGGATCTCTCTTTCCGGCAGACACAAGTCTGCTGGGGTTCAAACACCTGCTGGTGAGTAAATTGTCAAGTCAAGCGGAACGCGACCTGTCAACAACATCTCCTCCTTCACATTCTCCCGCAACTGGGGGTGCGAGGAAAAGGCTCAGAATTCCGAGCCCACCCGCTGGCGGTGATGCAGGGCAGTCTGGAGCGACTGCTGATGCTGACATCTGGTACGGACTGAAGGACCTGACAACGATTACGGACATGTCGTCTACTGTCACTGCATATGATTCTCTCCCCATTGAAAGAATGGTGGAGGATTATATGAGTGACTGCATCCAAGTAGGCACGTCACACAGTCCGTACTTATACTGGCAGGAAAAAGAGGCAATTTGGAGGCCCTTGCACAAACTGGCTTTATTCTACCTAAGTTGCCCTCCCACAAGTGTGTACTCCGAAAGAGTGTTTAGTGCCGCCGCTCACCTTGTCAGCAATCGGCGTACGAGGTTACATCCAGAAAATGTGGAGAAGATGATGTTCATTAAAATGAATTATAATCAATTCCTCCGTGGAGACATTGACCAGCAGCAATTGCCTCCACAAAGTACACAGGGAGCTGAGATGGTGGATTCCAGTGGGGACGAATTGATAATCTGTGAGGAGGGGGATGTACACGGTGATATATCGGAGGATGATGATGAGGTGGACATCTTGCCTCTGTAGAGCCAGTTTGTGCAAGGAGAGATTAATTGCTTCTTTTTTGGTGGGGGTCCAAACCAACCCGTCATATCAGTCACAGTCGTGTGGCAGACCCTGTCACTGAAATGATGGGTTGGTTAAAGTGTGCATGTCCTGTTTATACAACATAAGGGTGGGTGGGAGGGCCCAAGGACAATTCCATCTTGCACCTCTTTTTTCTTTTCTTTTTCTTTGCGTCATGTGCTGTTTGGGGAGGGTTTTTTGGAAGGGACATCCTGCGTGACACTGCAGTGCCACTCCTAGATGGGCCCGGTGTTTGTGTCGGCCACTAGGGTCGCTTATCTTACTCACACAGCTACCTCATTGCGCCTCTTTTTTTCTTTGCGTCATGTGCTGTTTGGGGAGGGTTTTTTGGAAGGGACATCCTGCGTGACACTGCAGTGCCACTCCTAGATGGGCCCGGTGTTTGTGTCGGCCACTAGGGTCGCTAATCTTACTCACACAGCTACCTCATTGCGCCTCTTTTTTTCTTTGCGTCATGTGCTGTTTGGGGAGGGTTTTTTGGAAGGGACATCCTGCGTGACACTGCAATGCCACTCCTAGATGGGCCCGGTGTTTGTGTCGGCCACTAGGGTCGCTTATCTTACTCACACAGCGACCTCGGTGCAAATTTTAGGACTAAAAATAATATTGTGAGGTGTGAGGTGTTCAGAATAGACTGAAAATGAGTGTAAATTATGGTTTTTGAGGTTAATAATACTTTGGGATCAAAATGACCGCCAAATTCTATGATTTAAGCTGTTTTTTAGGTTTTTTGGAAAAAAAACACCCGAATCCAAAACACACCCGAATCCGACAAAAAAAATTCGGTGAGGTTTTGCCAAAACGCGGTCGAACCCAAAACACGGCCGCGGAACCGAACCCAAAACCAAAACACAAAACCCGAAAAATTTCCGGCGCTCATCTCTAACATATATACATTGGCTGGTACTTTATCTCCGTCCACTTTATCTCCAGTCCATCCAAGGCTTAGTAAATAGATCCCTTAGGCATAAACTCTCTTAGGAAAGATCCACCTTGTGTTCCTGGCTCGGTCTTCAGAGAATGCACACAGGAGCTGGGCTCTCTCACTAGCTTTAGCCTTAAACAGAAGTTTGCAGCAACGAAGGCGCAACGCTCTGCTCCCGTGCTGGCGGAACGCTCCGTAAGATGTGTTCTGTGTCACACTTGATGCGCTCTCTTTCCTAATATGCAGACACAGACTACAGATGAGTCACTTACTTCTGTAGAACATCACCACATTGTTAAATTCCAAATAGTAAAAGACAAATTGAGCTATCAGCTATGGTTATGAAACATCTGTTGATGAGCCATGGCCAGACAAGCTGTTGCCTTATTTAAATATGCCATTTAAACTTTTACTAGAACTGTTTCATTCAGTAGGACAGTCACATCCGCAGCTTTCTGTACGGGGTGGGAGCAGAAGACAATGGGGCCTATTTATCAATTAATATTTGCGGGATAGCCCCAGAAAACACCAGTTTTTTGGGGAGGTGCCCTCAAATATTAAGGATCCTCTGGATGTAGTATGGAGGGACCGCAAACCGAGACTGAATCTGTGAGGGTCATTCCGAGTTGATCTCTAGCTGCCGTTGTTCGCAGCGCAGCAATCAGGCTAAAAATCGACATTTCTGCGCATGCGTATGCACCACAATGCACACGCGCGACGTACGGGTACAAAGGCATTTGTTGTTTTGCACAGGTTCTAGCGAAGTTTTCAGTCGCACTGACGGCCGCAAGAAGATTGACAGGAAGGGGGCATTTCTGGGTATCATCTGACCGTTTTCAGGGAGTGTTTGCAAAAACGCAGGCGTGTCTGAAAAAACGCAGGCGTGGCTGGGCGTTCGCTGGGTGGGTGTATGACGTCAAATTCGGACATGAATAGGCTGAAGTGATCGCAAGCGCTGAGTAGGTTCAGAGCTACTCAGAAACTGCACAAACTGTTTTTGCAGCGCTCGGCTGCACAAGCGTTCTCACTTCTGCTAAGCTAAAATACACTCCCCAGTGGGTGGCGGCATAGCGTTTGTATGGCTGCTAAAACTAGGTAGCGAGCGATCAACTCGGAATGACCCCCTGTATACGAAGAGCTATGAGGCAGCGGTTGCGTCTTTTTCTCGCTCCAAGTTCCGTTGTGCGCATATAAAACTATTTCTTGTGCGGTCGCACCCCGTCTTCTCTAGTACACAGTGAGTGTAATAGGACACAAAAGTAGTAGAAAACTAGGGTATGTCTTGGTGACTCCTCTTTCAGTTGCGTCTGCGTCTCACGCCATGTGGCGTACATAGGCTAGGTGTATGAGGACACGTGTACGCCCTACAATCCGTTCTGATGCAAAATTAGACTTGCTCAATGTTGTACCGCAGATTCGATGTCATAACACTATGTCACTGTCAGTTTGTGCTTTTTCCTTGTGTCTGTTTTCCATTGTCACACAGATGCCAAGCAAGCTTTTATGATGGGAAGAGGGAATAAATACTCCATCACAGGTGAGCTTTTTCCCAAAGTTGGAGCAGTACTGTAATACCCCTTTCAGACTAGCAAAAATTTCCCTGGTTATTGCACGTGAACGCGCATCCACCGGGGATTTTGCTTAGTTTGAATGAGTCCTCTGAAAGGGGTATAACTTGCTTAGAGCACCTCTTCCCTCTGTGCACTTTGGGCCTATAGTCAGAGTTGTGAGCAAACCAAAAAAGTTAGAAATTGGACAAACCATTCTGCACTGCAGGTGGGGCAGATGTAACATGTGCAGAGAGAGTTAGATTTGGGTGGCGTGTGTTCAAACTGAAATCTAAATTGCAGTGTAAAAATAAAGCAGCCAGTATTTACCCTGCACAGAAACAATACAACCCACCCAAATCTAACTCTCTCTGCACGTGTTACATCTGCCCCACCTGCAGTGCAACCAGTGTCGGACTGGAGCATGAAGGGCCCACCGGGGGTATGCAGTGGTAGGGGCCCATGATTAGAGGTTTGGCCAGCCACCACAGAGGTTTGGCTAACCATTATAGAGTACCTGGTCTGGACTCCTTGATACTTTATATAGTAATTAATGCTAGTGCATGCATGATAATGTGCCAGATTAATGACAGCAATGTACTGTAGAGAATACATCATAATCATGTGCAGTATAAGATAACATATGTATAATATATAATTCAAGTGCACAGTCTAGAACCCGATCCCTAGAGGAGGATGGCCCCCCAAGCAGTGGGGCCTACCGGTGGTTTCCCCTGTACCCTTGTGGGCCAGTCCGAGCCTGAGTGCAACATGGTTTAGCCCAATTGCTAACTTTCCCGGTTTACTAACAAGTCTGAATAACCCCCTATGTATATAAACGTCACCCCATGCGTTTAGTTGCCCTTTAAACACTTTAGCGACATTGACTGGTTCAGTTCCTATTATAAATACATGCGTTCCGTTCATTTCATTTAGGCGACTGGGAAATAATGACGGACAGTTCGCACTGAAGCTCCTATTACATTTCCTTCTGCGAAATGTGTGGCCCATTGGGTTTGACAGTGGCGGCATCAGGGCTCTGAGTGGGATGTGCGCTGAAACTAAATGCTGAATTATGATTCACACATGAGTGCCGCAGATAGAAATGTTAATTTCCATTAAAATGAGACATTCAAAAGAGTTGTCACTTCCAATGACTATCACCTGCCTTGTGACAAATGAAGCTCTGGCACAAGGGGAAAAAAAAGAGTAAATCATAGCACATCAAGTGGGGAGATATTATGTTACATTTGCAAGTGGTGAGACCTGTATCTCCTACTCTGTTTGACCATATTTCATCCTTCAGTGTCATGAATCAACTTAACTCGATACAATGAAGCCTTCAACGACAGGTAGACTCATTGCGTCGAACGTTTAATGCCACCTGCAGAATATCCGGCAGAGTTTTTAGATGGGTTCCATGGAAATTAAAAATAGCTGGAGGTTTTTGACAGCGAAGTGTGTTCTCGAGACAAGAAAATAATAATGACATTTTTTGAGATGGGAAGAATAAAAAAAAAAAAAAAAGGAACTTGAACGTTATTAAATGAATCATGCGGCTCGTTCAAGAAGAATATTTTTAGCAAAACTCTTTTGAAAGGAGCCAAACTCATTCGCGGAGATGGAGAACGATCGCCCCCAAGTAATGAATAAAGGGGAACGTTTACGGCGAGTCGCAAGACGCTGGACTGTGCTTGTGTTATTATACGGTCATTGGGGCTTATTTAAAGTGTATGATGTGCAGCCTAGTGGGACAGGTTAGCTTGGGGTATTGACCAGGTGATGGGCAGTGTAGTTGAGCACTTGGGCACTTAGCATAGGGTCCATGAGGGCGTGGCATCAGTTGAGTCAAAGAGGTCTATTTACTAAGAATTGGATGGAGATAAAGTGGACGGAGATAAGGTACCAACCAATCAGCTCCTAACTGTCATTTTTCAAACCCAGCCTGTGACATGGCAGTAAGGAGCTGATTGGCTGGTACTTTATCTACGACCACTTTATCTCCATCCAAGGCTTAGTAAACAGACCCCTAAGTCCCACAAGACAGCTAGAAGGTAGGATGGGATGGGGTAGAGGATGAAGAGGAAGGGGAACATGGGTATGGTAAGGAGGGAGAACGTGGGGGAAGGGAATGAGGAAGCTTGGGGTGAAGCTGGAAAGACCCACCAAGTAAGCATAGAACCTATATCCTAGATGTGGTATGGAGTTCTAAAGTGTTTCCATAAACTTTCTATCGGCCGATGTCGGACTGCATGGCATCATTGCACGATAACCTTACCAACTAAATATTAAATAATTTAACTAATCTAGAAATAACGACACAGACCAATGAAATGCCATTAAAATCGGTCAACCGTTATTTATTTATAATACTAAAACTAGGTATGGAGAGTCTCCAACTCTCTCCCCAATACACCGCAATAGGGCCGGCCAGACAGCCAAGCCCAATGACCCCCGGTAAGGAGGGCCAGAGTATACAATGTATTGGGCAAAGAGCGCACCTCCAACCAGCGGCGCAATAGCCACTGTAACCGCCGTTCTTTCCCGCCACATATAAAGGTTGACAAACCCCAACCGGCAAAGGAAAAGAAAAACAGGTGGGGAAAAAAGGTGACTCGGGAAGGGAGGGTGGGAAAATCCGGAGAGAAAGAGGAATATGATACCCTTTCCTCAAACAAAATGTCCGCTAGCTCCTCCTTAATACTCCCGCAATTATAAGTGCTTCCTGCACCCAAATTTATTAACTGTTTGGTTACCTAACTAAATTGTGTGAGGATCATACCATCCTACTGCCTTGAAGTTTACGATCGCTTGCGCTTATTTAGCACTCGTTCTTCATAAACTTTCTATCGGCAGATGTTGGATTGAATGACATCATCACACAATACTTTACCTACTAAATATTAACTAAACTTATCTAGAAATAACGTCACAGACCACTGAAATGCCATTAAAATCGGTCAACCGTTATTTATTTATAATACTAAAACTAAGTATGGCGGCAATAAGAAAGCACGGCCGGATCATCAGTGACGTTACGACTTATTGCCGCTACGCATGTCCACGACATGACATTATTTATCTCGTAGACTACGCCAATAAGTGCTGAGTCTCCAACTCTCTCCCCGATACACCATAATAGAGCCGGCCAGACAGCCGAGCCCCAATGACCCCCGGTAAGGAGGGCCAGAGTGTATAATGTATTGGGCAAAGAGCGCACCTCCAAACAGCATCACAATAGCCACTGTTACCACCATTCTTTCCCGCCACAGAGATAGGTTGACAAACCCCAACCGGCAAAGGAAAAGAAAAACAGTTGGGGAAATAGGTGACTCGGGGAGGGAGGGTGGGAAAAATCCGGAGAGAAAGAGGCAGATCTGCCTCACACAAAATGTCCGCTAGCTCCTCCCTAACACTCCCATTGTGCTAATTAAAATCCAGCCCCCCAAACCTATTAACTGTTTAATAACCTAACCAAACTGTGCAAGGCTCATACAATCCTACAGCCTTGACGTTTACAAACGCTTGCGCTTATTTGCACTCGCTCTTCATAACATGCAGAAACACAAAACGAGGGCCACGATAATTTCAGTAACTACTTCTCTGAATGTCTTCAGCAACCCTTGCATAGTGGGAGGTATTCTTGTGTTCTCCCGTTTTCTATGGTTCTTCTTGGTCACAGCAGTAAATCTCTCACAGCTATAGAAAGGAAAGGTTTTGTTTTTTTATACTGTAAATCAATTCTATCCTATATGTAACTTTTATTTTTATATTACTTGTATCTTGTGTTTTGATACAAGTACTTGTTTTGTTGTTTGATACAATTCAGACTAAAAATATCTAAATAAAAGAAAGATAAGAAAGTACAAGTATTGAAGTGTTTTACACAGAACATCACACGTCAGTGTTCAGTCACTTGGTATATAGCTGTTATTCTCATTGTGAGTGTCTGATCATATACTGTAGTACGTAGTTTAGTACTGGAAGCGATTACTATTGATTGTATTGGGAGAAGATGTACTGTATAACACAGAGGCCAAGAGAAAACACAAAAGTGTGGCTATGGCAAAATTATAGAGGAGAGCGGCCGAGCTACGAATTATTATGTCGGCTGAAAGTTTCCTAAATATCAGTAATTACAGAGGAAGTCCGAGCCTCACAAACAAAGGAGGCCTGGGATGAGACGCGGTGACATGTAACAGCGCCACAATGTAAATTATTCTGATTGTTCGATGACTGGCGGATGCTCATTTATACAATTTGGCTTCGTGTCACCATCAGGCTGAGAACCTATTAAACAAAGTAATAACAAAAAAGCAGTTGATAGAATATCCCAAAGGCAGGCAGCCGTGCTTAACTTTACTGCCCCACAGAGCTGCGTTTCTGGGTGCAATTTTTAACGAAACAGTTTCTGTGTGGAGTTTGTATGTTCCACAAGTATTTGTGCGGGTTTCCCCATGGTGCTCTGGTTTGCTCCCACACTCCAAAAACATACAGGTAGTTTAATTAGCTACTGACAAAAATAACTAAAGTTACCCCAGTGTGTATACTGTAGATTGTAAACTCTAAACAAAACACTGAAAGGGTTGCTATACTTTCCATATGTAACATCGGGGGTCATTCCGAGTTGATCGCTAGCTGCAGTTGTTCGCAGCGCAGCGATCAGGCTAAAAATCGGCATTTCTGCGCATGCGTATGCACCACAATGTGCACGCGTGTCGTATGGGCACAAAGCCCATTGTGGTTGTGCACAGGTTCAAGCGAAGCTTTCAGTCGCACAGGCGGCCGCAAGAAGATTGACAGGAAGGGGGCATTTCTGGGTGTCAACTGACCATTTTCAGGGAGTGTTTGCAAAAACGCAGGCGTGTCTGAAAAAACGCAGGTGTGGCTGGGCGTTTGCTGGGCGGGTGTATGACGTCAAATCCGGACACGAATAGGCTGAAGTGATCGCAAGCGCTAAGTAGGTTCAGAGCTACTCTGAAACTGCACAAACTGTTTTTGCAGAGCTCGGCTGCACATGCGTTCACACTTCTGCTAAGCTAAAATACACTCCCCAGTGGGCGGCAGCATAGCGTTTGCACGGCTGCTAAAACTAGGTAGCGAGCGATCAACTCGGAATGACCCCCATTATTCTTTATATAATCAGGGTATGAATATTTTTGATAAAGTGAAAATCTGAGTCCGATCTGAGTGTTACTCAGATGTCTGATGTGCCGGCCAGTGTTTAAGCTGTGGATCTGATGTGGCGTCTTTGGATGGAGCAGCGGATCACAGAAGTCGGCAGTGGATGGAATTTTACAGAAGTCGCCTTCTGTAGCTTCTGCATATTTCTGCACAGCTGTTGCATAAAAAGACACAACTGTGCGCAACTTTTGTGTCCACCCTTGGGTCAGCCCCTCTGTCCATAACCACGGTACAGTCACCCCTTTCTCAATACTCTGCTCATATGCTGGGTCCTGGGTCTGTGCTGTTACACTTACAGCTTTTGTTTGGTTCCCGGGTTATATTTATATGGCACCACAAAGTATCTGCAGCTCTGCAGAAGGGAGAAAACATACAAACATCATACTTGGCTACTTTTGAAAAATCATTTCACGTAAATGTGACAGTAACACCTATCAGCGCGGACGTGCACTGTATATCTGAGAGGTGCGTCGTGAAAATGACTTAAATCCAAATGTAAATGATACCCAAAGTTAGTAAGATCTACTATATTTTATTCTATATTTTGTAGGATTTGTTTGTGTATTGTGTTTTACAAGAGGTTCCATATACTGTAAGTGGCCACAAGAAACCTTATTTAAAATCCATGTGGCCATAGGGATCATTCTGCCTTATAACCAATGCAGGGAAATGGAGCTGATGATCCCATTTGAAAGTATGTATCTTTTTTTTTTTATCCCCAAGAAAGTAACAGCTGCATAATGGGATAAGGTGCAATCAGGGAGATTTGTGGTCTATTCAGGGAGTCAGGGAGATTGCTTTTATTTCAGGGAGTCTCCAGCAGAATGCGGGAGGATAGGCAACTATGACAAACACTGTAAAATAAGAGTTACAGGGCATGAGCACAAAACACAACAACTAACCATAGCTTGAGTATACTGTAGCATGTGTCAGTGCTCTAATTATGTGAATAATGGTGGCGCTACTCACCGAAAGTTGCTACAAAAGTTATAGCAGCTTCCATACTCCGAACCAAGTCTTCAGACGCATTATTCATTGATGAAATTGTTACACTGGTTGTAAAATAAAATATCCCAAGATCCCACTGGCAGTGATACAAACAGGGGTGCCAAGAGGAGGGGGGCTGCTATTACTTACCTAGGCTTGGACCCGCTGGTGGGGCCCGACCGCAACCCGAGTCAGTAGCACATTGGCCGGAGAGAGAGGAGACTGATGCTGCAGCTGCGGAGGATCAGGCGGGGCTATTGCTGCTGAGGGACTTTTTAGTACCTGGGCCCATTGCTGCTCTTGACGGCCCTATGTACTAAAGACAGTAGACTGGGTAGGGCAAGTTAGAGAGTGAAGTGCTGAGCCATGAGGTAGTAAGGGAGTAAGCTCAGCCCTCATTGTTCCTGTACCCCACACATGGGTGAGCAATCGGTACCAGAGCCGGTGAAGGGGGGTACAGATGAGCGGAGGACAGGTGGCGTGGATGGTGCTAGTGGGAGAGCAAGAGACAAGAAGGTCCTGCCCGTTATAGCTTCACCAGCAGCTCCTTCTCACCGTGCACTCCTGATGTACCTGGGTAATTATAAATATAACACATTATAATCATAACGTCCGTAATGTAATTGTAGCGCTGCAGATTATAATCACACAGATATTTAAGGAGCACAACAGGGAAACTGCAGCTTCTGTACTGAGCTGAACATTATAAACTACGAACTTGGTTAGAAGAGAAAGAGAAAAAAAACTTTTAGACACTGAAATTGTTATTTCCTGAAACCTACAGAGATTTATCTGATTCATATAATTGTAGTTCCCTCATGAATACTGCTGGTGCCCTCACTCCCAGAACGTATTGAAGACATAACGGAACGCCCAGCACATTTTTAAAACATTTCAATTGCAACAGCGACTCCTGGACCTCGTTCAGTAAGGATAGCAGATGCTGCTTGCTACCAGAATTTGCAATAATTTTGTGCACATGCTGGGGGCTGCCCTTCGCAGGGCAATACCGCCAAGCATGCTACCCGTCGCCTCCTCCCTGCAATTTCAGCGTGATCGTAGAAAGTAGGGTAGCCTCCTGCTGGCGCAGCCTGGCTGCGATGGAAGGAGGGCCGCCGCCATCTTTCTGAACGCAGTGGCTGCATGTAACGTCACGCCGCCGTCCTGATAACACCCACGCCACCCTAACCCCCCCCCGTTCGTCTGCCGCTGCCTCCATATCCCCAACGCCGTCCCCGCAATGCTTCATCTCCGCCTAGGAAACGGAGCGTTGCCACCCCCTCCTGACCCGCAAATGCCTCTGCCTGATTGACCGCATCATCTTCGTAATTTTTGGGGTTGGATCGCGTTTTGTGATCCAACTTGAATAGGGCCCTCTGCGCGTACGGTGTCTGGATGTATGTGCTGTTTGGTTTCGGTGCATGCTCAGAAGAAACAATCACTCCACTGCCTCCGACATCCCCACTGTATCCGACTCTGATTCGGGCCCATAATCCTTCTTGGAGATCTTGGGATCTATTTGAGATGCTGTGAAGTAGCCAAAATGATACAGCATTTTCCTATTTAATAAGCGGCTTACTCCAGTGAAATCGGAGATCTCTCTGACATTATCCCAGTTCACACAGTTTAACGCCATTTCTGTAGACCAGTAAATTGGACTGCGTTAATCGTTAGTTGCACGTGTGCTTATCACTTTAACTTTCTTTCGCCAATAGCGGCAGGCTGCCGATGCATAGGAAAAAGCCAGCACAGAGCAGGTAGGTGTTCGCCAGAGTAGCCCAGGCACCGATATGGTAAATAACAGCGGTGCAGCATTCACTATCTCTGCAATAAGTGGTGGTACCCAGCAGGGCTGAAACTAGGATAAACCTAGAGCGAGTGTCTCGGAACCCCGCAAAAGGTAGCTCCTTAGGGCTAAGAGGAGGGAGAAGAGGCAGAGTACCCATCTCTGCACCTTCTCAGATTTTGCACCCGGGACACTCGCCCCCTTAGCCCCCCCTAGTTGCGGCCGTGGTACCCAGTGTTAATTACTGCAGCTCTATAATAAATAGACCCCTTTGCGTGACCTGTACTGAACAATTGTTCCAGCGTTACAGAAAATATCTGCTTTAGTTGCTTGTGAATCGCTTCTCCACCACCAGGAAGATTCAGCCTTACTTAGCTTTCCCAGAGCCTCGCCTGGCCCATGAAATGACAAACAGCGGCCACAATTCTTCTGCTAAGTGCGAAACTGCAAGTAATGATTCTCGGCCATTTTTGCATCAGTCACATTATCGTTTTGGAACTTCAGGCTTGAGATGCCTTATGGTCCAGTAAGTCTGAAGCGGCAACAAATCTCAGTGTTTAATGGAAAGAGACATCACTTACTCCACAGATCGCATCCCACAATAGGTCACACGTACCCCATTCAATGATGTTTTGTCACCGCTCACTGCAGATCTAGGAAAATGTTTTCTCCTTAATGCAGCGGCGCCTGGTGAGAGCCACATCAGCTAATGCGTTCGGGGAGGGCTCATATATTTCTCCATGAACTCTGATGAAACCTCTCTTTTTTTTAACGCATAATGTTTCTGTCTGGCATACAAATTGACGCTGGGAGTTTTAACCCTGTGGCTGCGTCGGTGGCTCTCAAGCCGACACTTTTCAAATGAACCATATTCACAATCAGTGTGTGAATGGCAGACATAAGCGTTGGATGTAACCCTTTGGCTGCCTTTGGGCCGAGCAGAACCAGATTACAGGCCTGATTCAGAGATGGGTAGTAATGCCGCCCTGTGCGAAAATATGCAAATGTCGCACCCGTCGGGATTTGCATTGAGCTTCCCACCGCCAGCTTTGCAAATCCAAGCAGCTGCATACAATGACGCAGCTTCTGTCCCAGATCAATCGAATATTGGCGTTCGGAGTAACCGTACGGTCACACAACATGCCGCTGAATCTGAGAGGCAGAAGCCATTATGTCTGTGTACTGGATTATAGTCATATTTCATCCATCTTTGAATCAAGCCCTCAGACCCTATTAGGGCCATGCTGATTTGAGACCCCAAAACAGGTTAGAGCAGAGGTTCTCAAACTCGGTCCTCGGGGGCCCACACAGTGCATGTTTTGCAGGTCTCCTCACAGAATCGCAAGTGAAATAATTAGCTCCACCTGTGGACCTTTTAAAATGTGTCAGTGAGTAATTAATACACCTGTGCACCTGCTGGGTTACCTGCAAAACATGCACTGTGTGTGCTCCCGAGGACCGAGTTTGAGAACCTCTGGGTGAGTAATACAGGGCCCCTCTGTGTCCACTTGGCCCTAGTCCAGAGTTTAGGTTGACTAATGAATGCTACAGGTTCTACCCATAATTTCACCTTGTGCTCTGCGCCATGTTTTGTGTCGTCACGCTGCGTCGGTTTTGTCTGGGATAACTTTTCACATTTCGTGCTACCAAAGCAATTTGTTCTGTTTTTCAGGATCGGGTGGATTTTCTTTTGCCGGCAAATCTGTTTGAATTTAGGACGTTCTTGGAATTATTCAGGGTTGGAGGCAAACGCAATAGTAAAATGTGGCCGGGCAAAAAAAAAAACACCCAAATTTTGCCTCCATATAGGAAATGCTACTAAGCATTTTGTATATGGGAGGCTCAACCTGTAAGATGCTAGCAAACGCAGTATACAACTCATACACCGCACAGTAGTAGATAGTAAGTACCCGAGTCACCTGGAGACTATAAAATGCAAAATGGATGAGAAGCAAACAGAACAGATGTAGATGTAGCACAGAAAGTGGAGGGAGCAAATCATTTAGTTATTTATTAGAAAGCACAGAAGTTTACTAGTAAGAAATACTTTGAATCACCTCAATTTCATATACAGATGGAGGCTCTCTCATCTAGCCTTCTTTGCTGCGCCTGGGTGCACCAAGGCTTATTAGCATACGCCTTTCATCTATTGTTCTCAGCTGCAATACAATACAGAGAAACAATACACCAGGGGATTAAGTCATTACAGCAGAGGATTAAATCCGACTGCCCTGGCTCAGTTAATCCTATTAAAGGGATTGATGAGCAGGGCTCCATCTGTATATGCTGGATGTGTTGGGTTCGATATTCCAGGTGGTCAACATGGTGCTCAGTGAATCCTGATATTCAAAATCCCGGGGAGTATTCTAACTCTAGCCCACCTCTACTGCAACCTAACCCTAACCATCCCATCCCATAGCCTAACTACCCCACCTCTCCTGCAACCTAACCCTAACCATCCCATCCCATAGCCTAACTAGCCCACCTCTCCTGCAACCTAACCCTAACCATCCCATCCCATAGCCTAACTACCCCACCTCTCCTGCAACCTAACCCTAACCATCCCATCCCATAGCCTAACTAGCCCACCTCTCCTGCAACCTAACCATCCCATCCCACAGCCTAACTAGCCCACCTCTCTTGCAACCTAACCATCCCATCCCACAGCCTAACTAGCCCACCTCTTCTGCAACCTAACCCTAACCATCCCATCCCACAGCCTAACTACCCCACCTCTCCTGCAACCTAACCCTAACCATCCCATCCCACAACCTAACTAGCCCATCTCTCCTGCAACCTAACCATAACCTTCCCATCCCACAGCCTAACTAGCCCACCTCTCCTGCAACCTAACCCTAACCATCCCATTCCACAGCCTAACTAGCCCACCTCTCCTGCAACCTAACCCTAACCATCTCATCCCACAGCCTAACTACCCCACCTCTCCTGCAACCTAACCCTAACCATCCCATCCCACAACCTAACTAGCCCACCTCTCCTGCAACCTAACCATAACCATCCCATCCCACAGCCTAACTAGCCCACCTCTCCTGCAACCTAACCCTAACCATCCCATCCCATAGCCTAACTAGCCCACCTCTCCTGCAACCTAACCCTAACCATCCCATCCCACAGCCTAACTAGCCCACCTCTCCTGCAACCTAACCATCCCATCCCATAGCCTAACTAGCCCACCTCTCCTGCAACCTAACCATCCCATCCCATAGCCTAACTACCCCACCTCTCCTGCAACCTAACCCTAACCATCCCATCCCACAACCTAACTAGCCCACCTCTCCTGCAACCTAACCATAACCATCCCATCCCACAGCCTAACTAGCCCACCTCTCCTGCAACCTAACCCTAACCATCCCATCCCACAGCCTAACTAGCCCACCTCTCCTGCAACCTAACCCTAACCATCCCATCCCACAGCCTAACTAGCCCACCTCTCCTGCAACCTAACCCTAACCATCCCATAGCCTAACTAGCCCACCTCTCCTGCAACCTAACCCTAACCATCCCATCCCATAGCCTAACTAGCCCAACTCTCCTGCAACCTAACAATCCCATCCCATAGCCTAACTACCCCACCTCTCCTGCAACCTAACCCTAACCATCCCATCCCATAGCCTAACTACCCCACCTCTCCTGCAACCTAACCCTAACCATCCCATCCCATAGCCTAACTAGCCCACCTCTCCTGCAATCTAACCCTAACCATCCCATCCCATAGCCTAACTAGCCCACCTCTCCTGCAACCTAACCATCCCATCCCATAGCCTAACTACCCCACCTCTCCTGCAACCTAACCCTAACCATCCCATCCCATAGCCTAACTACCCCACCTCTCCTGCAACCTAACCATCCCATCCCATAGCCTAACTACCCCACCTCTCCTGCAACCTAACCATCCCATCCCACAGCCTAACTACCCCACCTCTCTTGCAACCTAACCATCCCATCCCACAGCCTAACTAGCCCACCTCCCCTGCAACCTAACCATCCCATCCCTCAGCTTAACTAGCCCACCTCTCCTGCAATCTAACCATCCCATCCCACAGCCTAACTAGCCCACCTCTCCTGCAACCTAACCATCCCATCCCACAGCCTAACCATCCCACCTCTCCTGCAACCTAACCCTAACCATCCCATCCCACAGCCTAACTAGCCCACCTCTCCTGCAACCTAACCATCCCATCCCACAGCCTAACCATCCCACCTCTTCTGCAACCTAACCCTAACCATCCCATCCCACAGCCTAACTAGCAAAACCTCTCATGCAACCTAACCCTAACCATCCCATTGCCTAACTAGCCCACATCTCCTGCAACCTAACCCTAACCATCCCATCCCACAGCCTAACTAGCCCACCTCTCCTGCAACCTAACGCTAACCATCCCATCCCACAGCCTAACTACCCCACCTCTCCTGCAACCTAACCATCCCATCCCATAGCCTAACTACCCCACCTCTCCTGCAACCTAACCATCCCATCCCACAGCCTAACTAGCCCACCTCTCCTGCAACCTAACCATCCCATCCCACAGCCTAACTAGCCCACCTCTCCTGCAACCTAACCATCCCATCCCACAGCCTAACTAGCCCACCTCTCCTGCAACCTAACCATCCCATCCCACAGCCTAACCATTCCACCTCTCCTGCAACCTAACCCTAACCATCCCATCCCACAGCCTAACTAGCCCACCTCTCCTGCAACCTAACCCTACCCATCCCATCCCACAGCCTAACCATCCCACCTCTCCTGCAACCTAACCCTAACCATCCCATCCCACAGCCTAACTAGCCCACCTCTCCTGCAACCTAACCCTAACCATCCCACAGCCTAACTACCCCACCTCTCCTGCAACCTAACCCTAACCATCCCATCCCACAGCCTAACTAGCCCACCTCTCCTGCAACCTAACGCTAACCATCCCATCCCACAGCCTAACTAGCCCACCTCTCCTGCAACCTAACCATCCCATCCCACAGCCTAACTAGCCCACCTCTCCTGCAACCTAACCATCCTATCCCACAGCCTAACTAGCCCACCTCTCCTGCAACCTAACCCTAACCATCCCATCCCATAGCCTAACTAGCCCACCTCTCCTGCAACCTAACCATCCCATCCCACAGCCTAACTAGCCCACCTCTCCTGCAACCTAACCCTAACCATCCCACAGCCTTACTAGCCCACCTCTCCTGCAACCTAATCATCCCATCCCACAGCCTAACTAGCCCACCTCTCCTGCAACCTAACCCTAACCATCCCATCCCATAGCTTAACTAGCCCACCTCTCCTGCAACCTAACCATCCCATCCCACAGCCTAACTAGCCCACCTCTCCTGCAACCTAACCCTAACCATCCCATCTCACAGCCTAACTAGCCCACCTCTCTTGCAACCTAACCATCCCATCCCACAGCCTAACTAGCCCACCTCTCCTGCAACCTAACCATCCCATCCCACAGCCTAACCATCCCATCTCTCCTGCAACCTAACCCTAACCATCCCATCCCACAGCCTAACTAGCCCACCTCTCCTGCAACCTAACCCTAACCATCCCATCCCACAGCCTAACTAGCCCACCTCTCCTGCAACCTAACCCTAACCATCCCATCCCACAGCCTAACTAGCCCACCTCTCCTGCAACCTAACCCTAACCATCCCATCCCACAGCCTAACTAGCCCACCTCTCCTGCAACCTAACCCTAACCATCGCATCCCACAGCCTAACTAGCCCACCTCTCCTGCAACCTAACCCTAACCATCCCATCCCACAGCCTAACTAGCCCACCTCTCCTGCAACCTAACCCTAACCATCCCATCCCACAGCCTAACTAGCCCACCTCTCCTGCAACCTAACCTTGACCATCCCATTCCACAGCCTAACTAGCCCGCCTCTCCTGCAACCTAACCCTAACCATCCCACAGCCTAACTAGCCCGCCTCTCCTGCAACCTAACCCTAACCATCCCATCCCACAGCCTAACTAGCCCACTTCTCCTGCAACCTAACCATCCCATCCCACAGCCTAACTCTAACCATCCCCATACCTCCCAACTAGGGTGGCCAATCCAGGGCCTTTTTTTCAGTCCCGGGAATTGGGATTGAAAAATTATCAATACCAGGATACCTGGGATACCCTGGATTGATTTCTGTAACTCACCCTAGTCTGGACGGGAGGGAGGGTGGGTCACTTGCTGCGAGGAGAGGAGGTGAGATGCGGGGAGGTGCGGACAGATGGCTGCGCAGCATGACCTCTGACTTCACGTCACACTGTGCAGCACGCACAGCAGGGAGCAGGGGGAGTCGGGAAGCATCTGAGCCTCCTTAAGACGCTCAACGCTGCCCGGCATAGTAAAGTGGTGGCCAATCCCGAAATCCCTGGGATTGGAATCTCCAATCCCGGGATTGAATCCCAGCCAATTTTAGGCCAGGATCCTGAGATACCTCTGATCCCGGTCCTGGGATTGTCCACCATACTCCCAACATCGGGATATCGGGAAGTCCCAGATGTAGCAAAGCTGCCCCGTGGCCAAAAGAGGGCATGGTCTATGGAAAAGGGGGCATGGATTTGCATGAGTTCCACGATCGCGAGCCACACCCCTGTTTTCCGTCACTGAGGGGCAGTGCCGGATTAAAGGGGGGGCCGAGGGGGTACGTACCCCAGGGCCCTTGTTTGTCATGGGGCCCCCCAGCCGGAGCTTCTGTCCAGGAACGATTCTGCCCGTCTCCAGGCTCAACAGCCAACAGCATCACTCCCAGCGCTGCTGATGGCGGTGGAGCCTGGGGAGAAGTAAAATCGTCCCCAACGACTGCCACTCTCTTTTGCCCCTAGTCCGGCAGCGGGCTACTGACTTGAAGCCAAGCGGGCAGCTAGCAGCATTGTCCTCTACCTCTCCTCCCCAAGCAGGAATGGCACCTCCTCCTCCCCTCACATGCTTGCAGTCACGGTGAGCGGTGATCAGGCTCCGCAGCACCTCTCTAGGTCTTAGGTAGAGAGGTATGGTTGCTGCCCCAGCCCGTTACACTCAGCCGCCGTCGGTTGCTACAAGCTGAATCACTGGGCGCTGCTCTGATGCGTTAATAGATATCAGCGCGCCCAGTCACGGCTGTCCCGCTTTCATCAGTCTGAAGTGAACCCGGCGGCTCCGCCTCCTGCAACTGAGAACTCAGCATGAATAGAGGAGCGCTGCCCTTCCATGGAACCTCACATCCCGGAAGAACAGCCCCCAGCCCCAATCACACTTTTTAAAAAGTTAAGTGAGTGGCATCTTGACTTTCAAATATATAAGGGGTGTGGGGGGAAGTGTTGATTGGTATATATGTATATAAGGGGTGTGTGGGAGAGCGGGTGGAAGGTATATATTTATATAAGGAGTGTGTATGGGAGGAGGCTATAGGTACATATGTATATAAGGGGGTGGGTGGGAGGGGGTGATAGGTATATAAGGGGTGTGGGTGGTGATAGGCATACAGTATATAGGGGTGATTAATATAAAATATATAAGGGGAGTACAATACAGTATCTATCTATCTACTTGTGATGGTCTGTCATTGGATGTGTTTTATATACCGCAGCTGCTGCAGAGTTTGAATTTGGAGGGTAACCGACACGTAATCCCTTGTAGCCACCAAGTGCCAGAGCGATGTATGTATGTATGTATGTATGTATGTATGTATATATATATATATTTATATATATATATAAAATCTGCACGGGGAGGAGGCACAGTGGGCACAGATAGGGGTACAGCACTGATATGAGTGAGAGGGCCCCCCTGTCTTCCGTGCCCTGGGCCCCCCGAAGGCTTAATCCGGCCCTGCTGAGGGGGCATGCCCAGCGCTCTGTGAGCTGCTGGATGGCCCCCAAACCCTCTGTCACCCATGAATAGACGCTGTCCGCATGCGCACAGCATCTATTCAACATGGTAAAGTATGAAAAAGTAGAAACAAATGAAAAAATTAAATAAAAAAAACTTGTGTCGACCATATGTGTGCCTTTTACATGTCGAGACCCTGTGGACCTAATGCATTAGGTGTCGACCTGTAGACTGGAGGCTTTTTTAGTGTAGATCTGTAGACTGGATACCACCCTAACCCTCCACCTAACGCCTCACCCTAAACGTAATCCTAACTCCAGTGCTTTATTACCAAATAGGCAGAGTAGGCACCGGCCTATGGTCCCCGCAACAACGGATTGAAATATTGATTTGATCTTGAAAGAAAATAACAATCAGGCTTTCTTACATTGTTTCCAAAAGATAGGAAAAAATAAATCAACTCAAAGAAACTAAAGCTTTCCATTAAAGACTCTATATAGAAAATACTGTAGTAATGTAATGTTGTACTTACAGTACATAAACCACAGGGGAACCGGTCTCTAGGTCGACAGTAACTAGGTTGACACTATCTAGGCCGACCACTATTGGTCGACAGTATCTAGGTCGACAGGGTTTCTAGGTCGACAGGGTCTCTAGGTCGACAGGTCAAAAGGTCAACATGAGTATTTCACGATTTTTTCCTTTTTTTTAACCTTTTCATACTTAACGATCCACGTGGACTACGATTGGAACGGTAACCTGTGCCCCGAAGCATGGCAAGCGAAGTGAGCCATGCGAGGGGACACGGTGCACTAATTGGGGTTCCCGGTCACTCTACGAAGAAAACGACACAAAACCCCCCATAAAAAACTCATGCCGACCTTTTGACCTGTCGACCTAGACCATGTTGACCTAGAGACCCTGTCGACCTAGTCACTGTCGACCAATAGTGGTCGACCTAGACACTGTCGACCTAGTTACTATCTACCTTCCATACCACACCCAACCACAGACATCAGATTCACATTACAGGTTCCAGATCGTAGACTGTTGGTTGGTAAAATTAAAAACGTATTAGGAGATCTATTGCGCGGGGAGGGGGGGGGGGGGGGGTTCTGTAGGGGCCTCCAGGGTTTAATCTGACATTGCCTAACCCCTATGCTTACTGTGGGGATCCGATGGGATTTGGAGCGTATGGACGCATTCTTTACAATGATGCCCAAATTAGACAATAATTGCAGCCTGCTTCATAGAGACAAATGTCAATCAACTGAGAATTTACTTCAATGGCGTCCTAAGTATGGGACAGACAGTTCTGTCTCTGGGGTGTTACAGACATATCATTTCTCCTATATTTTCCTTGTGTTCAGACCCTCCATCATGACCCCTTCCATCAGGTCTGCTCCTGGACTCCCCCCCCTAGTGATAGCCGTCACCTGTGTTGTACTAGATTACTGATAAGAAAGATGTTTCATCCAGGTGATAGTGATCATACATGAAGAGGGCAGTCCAGAAGCAGAGCATTCTGTACCTGATGGTAGGGGTCATGTTGAAGGCTCTGCGTATCTGGCAATAATATCCTCCTGAGAATTATCAAACTGTCAAATGTATCAAATTGTCAGCTCACAGGACACTATCTTATATAATATCTAAGGCTTTGTAACTGGGAGTTCAAGAGAGAGGGGGGGGGGGGGAGTTTTACTGCTCAAGAACAGTGTGTGTCTTATTAACGGTGCACTGCAATTATACTTTTACTTAAGCTTGTAATTAATGTTATAGTTTAGAACCTGCCTGACAGGTCTATTTTAATTGAACTTATGATTCATTATTGGTAGAAGTGAGTGACTCTCCCGCATATTCGATTGCAGCAAAAGTCATTTATATTTTTAAATAATAATTTAGAGATTTATTTGGGTTTGAAACCATAACATTGTGTATTAAAGAAAAGATGATTTGGGAATAGAAGTTGTGTAATGTCACTATGGCGTTACGCTGTTATTTTATTACACTTTATTTTTCTGCGAGAAATTCATTTAAAAAAAGAATTCCTTCGCTGGGGGACCCGCCTCTCGTCGGCACGATCCAGCGACGCACCGATGTGATGTAAGGATATATCACACCGCTGTACACACTACACAGTCTGCAAGGGAACCATCGATGGTTTCACCCACGGATGGTCACCCTGCTTTACAATTCAGTAAGCCAGGGGCCAATGAGAGCCTGGGGGCGGTTCTTCGCAAGGAGTGTCAGGGGTGGAGCTAAGCTCCGTGGCCCATAACTTTGTAAAAAGCAAAAAAAAATGTTGCTTGTGCATCATTGATGGTGGGAAACCATCTGGTTCTCCCCCATCGATGGCAAAAATATTCAACATTGGTCATACAGATGGAGCCAGGCAGTCAGACTTAATCCCCTGCTGTAATGACTTAATCCCCTGCAACAATAGAGAACAATAGATGAAGGGATTATGCTAATAAACCATGGTGTGCCTAGGCGCAGCAGAGAAGCCAAGATAAACAGTGCTCCATCTGTAGACCATCAATGATTTTGAATAATCGATGGTCGATGGCCATCCCTACTATACAATTGTCATGCAGAGTGCTCAAAAGTACCAATATCACATGATACTGTATATGGTATAGTGTGTATCCATCTATAGTATTAAATAGTCCCGTATGGAATTGAATGAATTACAGTTCATGCATTGATCTGAAATAATCCAAAAAAAAAATGGGGGAAAAAAATCTTTGTTATCAAGATGAATCGGTCTCACCTATCTATAATGACGGATATACTGTATGATCACAGATTACTATAAATAGAACAGATCACACGTTTAGTTCATACAGTATTCCCAATTGATACTAAAGCTGGGTACTACTGACATCCAATCCAACCTCCGACCTAGCAATTGGTCAGACATTGGAAGAGTGCTTAGGCTGGCCATACACTAGGTCGATATCACGTACGAATGTACGATTTAGATGCGTCGTATGATGCACTGTGTGCACATCGTACCATGTTTTATGCACATACAATGCATCTTATACGATCAGCATCATTATTGAGTGGCATTTCCTTCCAGGTGATCACGTGCTTTTTGTGAGGCACACAATCGATTGATACAGTAGATTGAACGCTTCCTTATATGCACATAAAACTCCAAATCGTATGCCATGGCTCCCGAGGGGATTGAAGGGAAATCGTATGAGGAATCGGATCGGATACTGGTCATCGTAATGTACGTCCGGCAACCCTGGTTTCATCCCATCCTGGTCATTTTGGTTTATGATCTGCGCATCTACAGAAGGACACGGCAGCCGCGGGGCATGCTGGGAGGGATCCGATCGGATCCTTCACACAGTGCACCGCGGAAAGAAGCCCATAGGCTTCTATTGGGTAATGCCATAGCGAGGATTTAGTACATTCGGAAATGTGGTAAAAAACCCAACTGCGTTTTTACCACAGTAAATGTCTGCTCCATACTGACGTTTTATATAGACCACTAAGCTGTAAAAAAAAGGCAGCGCTGTGAATGGTATATTGGTATAATGACATGACCTATTTTTAGTGCACATTACAAATATGTGTTATGTGTAGTAATTGTGTACTGTAAAGACACCTTTAGACTGCCTTAATTTACTGACTTGTAATGATGAGTAATTTGCAGTATCCTTCTGGTATCACTCTGTGCTTAGGGGGTCATTCTGAGTTGATCACACGTAGCAACTTTTTGCTGCCCGTGCGATCAACTAGATGCCGCCTATGAGGGGAGTGTTTTTTTGCATAGCAAAGATGCGATCGCTTGTGCAGCCCTGCTATGCAAAAAAAGTTTTGTGTAAAATCAAGACCAGGGTAACCTGTGCGATGAATCCAGCGTTGATGGTCCCGGAATTGATGTCAGACATCTGCCCTCCAAACGCCTGGACACGCCTGCGTTCTGATCTCCACGCCCGGAAAACGATAAGTAGATGCCCCAGAATGCCACCCTCCTGTCAATCTTCTTGCGGTCTCCGCTGTGACCGCTTTCTTCGCAATGACGCGCCTGTGCAATGCGGGCGCAGCGCATGTGCAGTTCTGATTTGATCGCACGGCTGCGACGAAGCGCAGCGTGCGATCGGGTCGGAATGACCCCCTTAGTGTTTTACCAAAGTGTTTATGTCATTTTAGCAGTGTTGTTACTTTTTGCTGTCATTCTCTCTGATTCTCTATCAGTTCTGCGCATTCATCTCACCTGTATCCACAGGACATCATTTTACTGGGTATAATGAATTCATTTTTTAATTAAATAATTTTTATTATTATTATTATTATTATTATTATTATTATTATTATTTTGTTATTATTAGTCTCTTCCTCTTCTGCAAACATTGTTACTACCAATTGATACATTAAATACTAGACAGTATTTAATATTTTCTTGCATAGAACATACCTTTGTGTTGTATAATCCGTTACTATGATAAGTAGACACATAGGATACTGCGTCCGCCTGGGTGTCCGCCTGGGCTTTGTCAATATACTATACCAAGCATGTTTTACAGAATTCACCGTCAGAAATTATAGCTATAGATAATTCATATATTACACTTTACAGAAAGTGAAGTTCCGTACTCTAAATCATTGGCACTATGTATTAAATATAGATATCTCACATAGAGATGAAATGCGTTGTCTCTGATTGAATGAAATGAGAAAGCAAATTTTGCTTCTTTATTTTATGACGCTATTGATCAGATACAGAAGACATATAAAATTAATGAGCGCTGCCTGGTGTAAACCACCAATGTGCGGATTTAAGAGTCGCTGCGGAGACTTAAAGTGACCTTTCCGGCCATTATTGAAATCTGGGCTTATTTAATTGACTCTACAGGGAGCGCTGGAAAATGGCTTATTTCCTTGTATGTGATTTGATGTCGGATTTTACCAGTATAAAGTAACACCTGTAGCGATCCCCATTCAAAGCCTGTGCCACAGTCTAACAAACCGGCATCAATATGCAAATATGCACAACACAGTATTTCACGCACTAAGAACAGGCTTTATATTGTCCTGCAGATGTACATTATTTTACTGTATAATGCTTAGGAATCTGCCTGCACACATTTTACACACATATCCCAAAAGTCCCAATTAATATGCCCAGTGACACACACACACACACACACACACACACACACACACACACACACACACACACACACACACACACACACACACACACACACACACACACCTCCATCACCAGTGTGGGCACACCAGTACCAGGGGCACTGTGTGGTATAATATGAACTGGAGACACTGTAGTGTGTTTAACATACTTATGACCATGGGAGTATTTACACATTATACTTTAGAATAAAATCACCAGTATATCATACTGATACTAGTATTGGTAGGGGCCCCCACAGGTTAGTAACCCTGGGGCGCCCCCACAAACCTTAATGCCACCATGAATAAGTCACAGACTTTCAGATTATTTATATACATTATATGGCAGATTGTGGCTTCAAAATTATATTATTGCCTATATCCATCTTCCTTATTAGAACTGGCTAGATAATGAATTGTGTATCCAATGGTCTATGCTTATATATAGTGAAATACATTGATATCTAACTAAATCATGATAGCAATCGATGGGCAGCCCAGTTGGAGTAGTAGTAAGCATTACTACATCACAGAACTGATGTTGTGAGTTTAATTCCCATTCATTGACCATTTGCGCAGAGTTTGTATGTTCTTCCCACGTTTGTATGAGTTTTCTGTACGTGCTCAAGTTTCCTCCCAATACTGGCAACTTAATTGGTTCTGACAAATATTCAACCCTAGAGTGTGTGTGTGTGTGTGTGTGTGTGTGTGTGTGTGTGTGTGTGTGTGTGTTTGTGTGAGAGAGAGAGTGTCCATGTGATTCAGAACTTAGATTGTAAGCTCTACTGGAGCATGGACTGATTTGAATGACAAAATATTCTCTGTTAACTTGTACAGCGCTGCGGAATATGTGAGGACTACAAAAAAAGGGGGAGGGGGGAGAGAATTATGCCAAATCCATACATTACGTGAAAGAGCCATTTATTTCAATGGCACATTCATTTCAGTGGTGTTTCCAGCACATAAACTGACCAATTGTTTCATTAGGACATCTGGTGGTAGAAATTTGGCACTGCATGTAAAGAAAGTTTAGTAGGAAAAGTTTCTTCATACAGTAGTTGAAGGCACAAACTGGTGAAAGGAGTGCAGTAAAGAAAGACTGACATTTGCTTAGCCCATGTGCAACTGTGTTTAAATATACAATATATACAGTACTTATACATGTGCTGAAACAGTGAAAGAAATACTATTCTCCAATGATTAGTAATAGGTAGTAATATCCTGCGAGTTGCACAAAGCTATGCGATTTCTGCAACTTAGCTGCTAGGGGCAATCATTAAAAAGACTAAACCTCTCTCTCTCTCTCTCTCTCTCTCTCTCTCTCTCTCTCTCTCTCTCTCTCTCTCTTCTCCCGTGTACAGTCACAGTACTGTATATACCTCCATGTCATTCAGATTAGGAAACACTCCAAATCCAGGCATAGTATCTATAGCATAATATATAGTGCATACATCCGTCCTCTATGCTCAGGTATATTGAATAATGATATTAAAGCCATAATACCTGACCCCCTCCCCCAGTGATCATCCTTATACTCTGCACTTATATTGGTACCAAATGCCAGGCCATACAATACACCTTCCAATATCGAGTCACATAGTCTTACACATCTACACAGGCTACACAGGCCAACCAATGTACAGCCATATTATTTTCTCTCCAGGTCAGCCTAACTTGTGGCCAGAACATGTCCTGGCTGTTGTCTGGGAGCGAAATGCAGCATAGGGGAGGTTAGGGATAGGCTGCAGGGGGGGGGGGGGGGGATTAGGGTTAGGCACTAAGGGGGGCGGATAGGGTTAGGCTGCGGGGGGGGGAGGTTAGGGATAGGCTGCAGGGGGGGATTAGGGTTAGGCACTAAGGAGGGCGGATAGGGTTAGGCTGCGGGGGGATAGGTTAGGGTTAGGCTGCAGGGGGGGATTAGGGTTAGGCACTAAGGAGGGCGGATATAGTTAGGCTGCGGGGGGGAGGTTAGGGTTAGGCTGCAGGGGTGTAGTATGGTATGCCGGCGGCCCGGAGCCTGACCGCCGGCATACCGACAGCGCGGTAAGCGCAAAGTCGCCACACTATTTTATTCTCCCTCCAGGGGGGTCGTGGACCCTCACGAGGGAGAATAGCTGTCAGTATGCCGGGTGTCGGGATTCCAGCGCCGGTATACTGTGCGCCGGGATCCTGACATTCGGCATACTGAAGACCACCCGGCTGCAGGGGGTGGAATTAGGGTTAGGCTGCGTGGGGGAAGGTTAGACACTAAGAAGGGCGGATATAGTTAGGCTGCTGGGGGGGGAAGGTTAGGTTTAGGCTGCAGGGGGAAAGTTAGGGTTAGGCACTTTAGGCACTAAGGAGGGTGGATAGGGTTAGGCTGTGGGGGGGAAGGTTAGGGTTGGGCTGCAGGGGGGGATTAGGGTTAGGCTGCGGGGGAAGGTTAGGGTTAGGCTGCAGGGGAGTATTAGGGTTAGGCTGCGGGGGGGGGGGGGGAGGTTAGGCACCAAGGAGGGTGGATTATTATTATTATTATTATTATTATTATTATTATCCTTTATTTATATGGCGCCACAAGGGTTCCGCAGCGCCCAATTACAGAGTACATAAACAAATAATCAAACAAGAAAACAGCAACTTACAGTTGACGACAATATTGGACAAGTACAGGGTAAATAAACATAGCTACATCAGCAGATGACACTGGAATAAGTATCAGCTGGCAGAAGACTGCTGGATGTGATGCAGTTGAAGATTGTTAAAGTAAGAGAAGGATAAGCACATGAGGGAAGAGGGCCCTGCTCGTGAGAGCTTACATTCTAAAGGGGAAGGGTAGACAGACAGGGGTGACACAGATGGGGTACATAGAGAGCGTGAAACAGAGGGTTAGGATGAGATTTGGCTGGGTTTGGTGAAGAAGTGGGTCTTGAGAGCCCGTTTGGATATAGTTAGGCTGCGGGGGAAGGTTAGGGTAAGGCTGCGGGGGGGGGGGGGATTAGGGTTAGGCTGCGGGGAGAAGGTTAGGGTAAGGCTGCGGGGGGGGGGATTAGGGTTAGGCTGCGGGGGGAAGGTTAGGGTAAGGCTGCGGGGGGGGATTAGGGTTAGGCTGCGGGGAGAAGGTTAGGCACTAAGAAGGGTGGATATAATTACGCTGCAGGGGGAGGTTAGGGTTAGGCTGCAGGGGGGGAATTAGGGTTAGGCTGCAGGGGGAAGGTTAGGGTAAGGCTGCGGGGGGGGATTAGGGTTAGGCTGCGGGGAGAAGGTTAGGCACTAAGAAGGGTGGATATAATTACGCTGCAGGGGGAGGTTAGGGTTAGACTGCAGGGGGGGAATTAGGGTTAGGCTGCAGGGGGAAGGTTAGGGTAAGGCTGCAGGTACAGAGGGTTAGGGTTTGGGGGGTAAGGGATGAGGGTTAGAATACTTGCCTAGCATCTTGTTGGTCTTCTGACCGCCGGCATCTCAAGCTCCAGCATACCGTACCCAACCCGTTCCATATTGCACTTCCTTTCCTAAAGGAAGCATTGCCAGACCACTGCAGTATTGTATGCGGAGCATCAGAGGGTGATTGTATATTACATTCCAGAACTACCCACATAACCTCCATAGACTATTCCACCCAACTAGCTCCCCTTTATATTCCACACAAACCTCTACCTATGTTCTCTTTCTACACTCACACGTCCCACTCGCTCTATACAGCCCACACATAACAGGTTCAGTCTACCGTATCCAAAATTCTGAAATCCAAAATGATCCGTAAGATAACATTTGTTTGGGCGTGACTGAGATGACGCCTTTGCTCTCTGAGGGCCAGTGTCGGACTGGGGCATGTAGGGCCCACCGGGGGAATGCAGTGGTAGGGGCCCATGTTAGGGGTGTGGCCAGTCTGCTGAGGGGGTGTGGTCTGCCACCTCATTGGTTTGACTAACCATTAGAGAGTGCAACGTCTGGGCCCCTTCATAAATATATACAGTAAATTCAGCTGCTGCATGCATGATAATGTACCAGATTAATAACAGATTAATAACAGCAATGCACTGTAGAAAATACACCATAGTCCAGTATAAGGTAACCTATGTATAATGTGTAATTCAAGTGCATAGTCTGGAACCTGATCCTTAGAGCAGGAGGTGGGGCCCCAGGCAGTGGGGCCCACCGGTGGTTTCCCCTGTACCCCTGTGGGCCAGTCCAAGCCTGCTGAGGGCTCACTGAACACAAAATATATTTCATGCACAAAGCTATTAACAATATTGTATAAAATGACGTTCAGGCTGTGTGTATAATGTGTATATGAAACTTACTGTAAATGCATTTCGTGCTTGTGTCCTGTTTCCAAGAGATCTCATTATGGTATGCAAATATTCCAAATACAGAATAATCTGATATCCAAAGCACTAATGTTCCCAAGCTTTTCGGTTCTGGGAAACTCAACCTGTATACAGTATATTCTCTTTCTACAGTCACACATACCCGTGACCCAAGGCCCGCATTGCTCTGTGATTACTGTATATCATACAGACCACCAAGACCCTCTGCAATCTGGCAGGACCATTACAATAGGTAGAACTTATCCTTGTGTAACATATGCCTATTTCCCTACAGATTGTTAGCTTGTGAGCAGGGCCCTCCTACCTCTATGTCCGTTACACAGTCTTGTTTTATTACTGTTGTGTTCCCAATTGTAAAGCACAACGGAATATGTAGGTGCTATACACAGTAAGTAACTGTAAATAACCAAAAAAGAAATATAGAAAAACTGTTTCTTATATCCTATATAATAGCCCAGATCTGTGACTTTGTGACTCATTTGCTAACGCTGGGCGGAGTCACAACACTGGGCGGAGTTAGTCAAATGAGTCACAGATCTGGGCAAATCTATAGGAGACTAGGAGCAGAAGCAGATGGTATGGGCATGGCACAGGCAGGGGTGCATACCTCCCAGCTTTCTTCAGGCAGGAGGGGGTACATACCTCCCAGCTTTCTTCAGGCAGAAGGAGGGACACACGCGCTGCAAAAAGGGGAGTGACCAATGAAAGGGGGCGTGGCTTCACGGGAGGGCCCCCGTTTACGTCAGTGAGGGGGCATGCCCAGCGCTCTGCGATCTGCTGGCATGCCCCCAGGGGCGGATTATGAGTCCGGGGAGCCCAGGGCACTTGAGACAGGGGGGCGCTATCTCATTGCTGTGCCTGCTGTGGGTTTGGGGGCGTGGCCTAGTCGCGGGATGCGTGGCTACGCCCCCTTATGCAAATTTCGTTGTTTTTTGTTTTTGTTTTGTTTTTTAAATGGAATTTTGGCCCCTCAGCTAGGGGTAAATCCAGGGTAGATGCTAGAATCAAGTGGGCTAAGGAACCTTTTCCATCAGGGGGAGGAGTCACGACACAAGGGGGAGGAGCTATGCCAGCGGGATAGTTCCTCTACTATCCACGCCACCAACTATTACCTTTAGTAATCAGGTGGCGAGCGAAGCAGAGCGGAGCGAGACACCGTGCCCGAAGTGTGGCGAGCGTACTTTTTGGGTACCCTGTTAACCCGTAGCTCCTCCCCCTGGTGACATGTCTCCTTCCCTAGATACGTCAGAAGGTCCCTTCTCCCACTCCGATATAGAATCAACCGTAAATCCAGAGGGGGTGGTTGCTCCCCCCCACACACCCGCACAGGCAGAAGAAAGCAGGGAGACTGCTGCCTCCCTGCAACACCACAGACCTGCCAACACGCAGCAGCGTGTGCTGACTGTAGCATAATGCTGCTGCTGTTGCTGGCAGGACGGGGGAGCTTCAGAGCTGGGACAGAGCTACTCCAGCCGGGCCCCCCCCCCTTAATCCGGCTCTGCTGCCAGAACCCCCCATAATCTGTACCCCCTGATGCCACCTCTCCCTCTGTCTCCACTAAATAGACGCTGTGTGCATGCTAAGCAGAACAGCAAGTACAGGAGCTTCCCAACTGCCCCCTCTTCACCGTGGGACACTGCGGCCCACGGGTGGGACAGCGGGACAGACCCAAAAAAATGGGACAGTTGGGAGGTATGGGGGTGTGTGAGGGGGTATGCCGTACAGACAGACGGCCACCGGCTCACTGTGTGCTTGACACCCCCACATCAGCAATCTCAGCAGGGGCTCTCTGGCGCGGAGGAGCGTCACTTTCTGGCACACGCCACGCTTCTTAGCTGCAGTTTAGTGGGGCACCTGCCGCTGTGCAGGTTCCGTACTGCCTCTGTTATCTCCAGCCCCGGCAACCCCACCGCTAGCTGCAGCGCTGCCACCCGCAGTGAGGTGCGCCCAGCTCCTTCTCACACTTTAGCCGGCGGGCAGCGCTGTAGAAGTCTGCACTGCTTGCAGGCTCTGACCCCCTCCTCCCTCCAGCCACAGCGTCTCCTGGGGGCTAACCAGTCACTCCCAGTCTCCCCTTACCACAGTGCCCGGCAGCCGCGAGGTCCGCGCCACGTGCATGCTATGATCTCCTCCTCCCTCCAGCCGCAGTGTCTCCTGGGGACTAACCAGTTACTCCCAGTCTCTCCTTACCACAATGCCCGGCAGCTGCGAGGTCTGCGGTGTGTGACTGAGGAGTGTGTGAGGGATGCGGATGGGCAGAGGAAGCAGGACTCCAGCCTGAGAGAGTCAGCCATGCCAAGTCTCCAGCAGCAGCAGATCCCAACAGGTTGGAATGGAACAGCAGCAGCCAGCAGCAGTGACTCTGGTAAGACACATCTGTCTGTCACCACTGTTTTGTCCCTAATACCAATCTCTCCCGTGCCCTGTGTTCTGTCATGTCCCTGTCACCCTAATCCTGGCCCTTTCACCCTTATCCTGGCCCTGTCACCCTTATCCTGGCCCTTTCACCCTTGTGCTTGCCCTGTCAACCCTATACTGGCCCTTTCACCCCTGTCCTGGTCCTGCCACCTTTACCCTGGCCCTGTCACCCCTATCCTGTCCCTGTAATTTCTGTCCTGGCCCCGTCGCCCCTGTCCTGGCCCCGTCACCCCTGTCCTTGCCCCATCACCCCTGTCCTGGCCCCGTCACCCCTGTTCTGACCCAGTCACCCCTGTTCTGACCCTCTCACCCCTGTCCTGGCCCCGTCACCCCTGTTCTGACCCTGTCACCCCTGTCCTGGCCCCGTCACCCCTGTTCTGACCCCGTCACCCCTGTCCTGGCCCTGTTACTGCATGCCCTCCAACTACCTTTTTGGCAGGTACAGTACCTGCAGCGCCTCCAGACCCCTCCCCAATGCACCACACCTCCGCACCTTCCCCTCCACCATATGCGGCACCCCTTCCCCACACGCTGTGCCTCCAGACCTCCTACACCACCCGCGGCTCCCACTCCTCCGCCCATCCACCACCCACAGCACCTCCAGACCACCTCCACCATCCACCCCCCATATATGTCTCCCCCCACACCTGCCGCATCTGCAGACACCCTCCTCCATCCGTGGTCCCCCCCCCTCACCCACCCACGGCACCCCCGCACCTGCCCCTCCACCACCTGCAGCGCCTCCAGACCCCCGTCCCCCGCATCACCCGTACTTGCCCCTCCCACCCACACACCGCGCCTGCGGACCCCCTACCCCACCCCCGGCACCCCTGCCCCTTCCCATCCCACAGCACCTCCGGAACCCTTCACCCATCCGTAACATCCCCGCACCTTCCCCTCTCCCACCCGTGGCACCCCTCCCCCACCTGCAGTGCCTCCGGACCCCTCCCCCAACTGCAGCCCCCACTCCTCTGCCCCTCCCCCACCCGCAGAACCTCCCAACCCTTCCTCATTCGGGTTCCCCCTGCTTCCGCCCCCCTCCACCTGCAGCATCTACAGACACCCTCCCCTATCTGCAGTCCCCCCCGCACCCGCTACATTCTGTACATCGTGCCCTGTAGGTGCTGTTCACGCCATTGCAAGGGGCTGCGCCTCCTTCACCATCGCACGCCCTTTCATCGTGCAATATTTAACCACTAACAGAGGAATGCAGGTAATACTCCATATAATACAAATATTGAACCCCAGAAAGGCATGCAAGGGTTAAGGGGGCGTAGCCCCTTGCGACGGTGTGAAGAGCTCCCGTAGGGCGCGATGAAGCACCTAGTAATTATTATACAGTCACTAGTTGCATCCGATCACATGCTTTGTACCCAGTGGTGCGTAAAGGCAGGGGGAGCAGGTACAAATGACCCAGGTCCAGGCTGCTGGAGGGGCCCTGGTCCGCTAACCACACCCCCCAAGGATATAAGTACTCTGGCCGGCAGGCGACGGTGCCATACACCCGGTGATATCTTCGGGAAAATGGCGCCGCACATAAAAAGCATAGGAAGTCTTTGCTCTCTAGTGGCCAGTGTCATCTTCTCAAATATCACTGGGAAGATGGAGCTGGTCAGGGAGGAGAGACCCGCTTCCAGATGAAGTAAGGTAGGAAGTGGGTTCCCTCCCCCCTGCACCCCTATGTTAAAAAGGCATCTCCCCTTGTGGCGCACGCTCGGCGGCCCTACAATTATTTTATTATTCACTTATTTTGATATTAAAGGACATAGTCACGCCCACTTAATAAGCCACGCTCCTAGGCCTTTACCGGGGCCCTGTGTGGCTCTCAACGGCCCTGTTTTCACCACAGAGTTTTTATGGGCTGGCGATAGTACCTGCAGTAGCCCATTCCGCCAACAACTGTCCCTATATTCAAGCTCTATCCCGATGTTCTGATAGCGGCATCTGGGAAGGTTAGGAGGTATCGCACATTCAGCGCTGAATAGCAGAACAGCAGCAACGAACACAGCAGCATGTACCTACATTTTGGGGACTTTGGAGGACTGTACAAAGCTTTGCCTTGCCTTAATCAATGCATCAGCGTGTCTGAGACGGGGGGGGGGGGGGGGGAGCTTGTAATACTACGAACATTATTTATTCCCTGTCGATAGAGTCACATTTAAAGTTAGACGTTGCATGTGTGACCTCCGACCTCTGCCTTTCAGTTTCATGTGTTTCATAAGCATTGATCTACACGCTAAGCACAGACTATATCAGCGGACATTTAATAACTAATGAACTTTAAGACGCTGAGTCTAAATTATTGAAAAAAATGTTCAAGGCTGAGTAGTTTCCTTTATTTCCGTACTTACTACTTACCCATGGTTCAGTCTGAGCCGGGCCGGTCAGGAGCTGCGTAGCGTGACAGTAGCTGCCGCAGACAATTCCGCTGCTTATCAACGTACAACTGCCATTAAAGAAGAAAAAAAATGAAATGAAATATATCACCACAATTTCACCATTGGAATGAGTTAGAAACTGTTCTTTATATTATAGTTTATAGACAGTTATTCTCCCACTGACTTTTATGGTCACTGTGATGGGTGTTGGTAAGAGCAGGCTGCAATTGCCGCCTCCAACTGGAAAGCGCCGCGGAGTATGATGCCGCTATATGATATGACGGCCAAACGCCGCCGTGCCGCCCCCTCTTGCCAAGCGACCGCCTCTGCCTGTCAATCAGGCAGAGGTGAACGCTAGGGAACAATGGCCTTCGGCCGTCAGGCATGTGCCGGTGCACCACGGCGCCGAAGCACGCGCAGTTCCGACCCGATCGCTGTGCTGCGATAAACTGCAGCGAGCGATCGGGTCGGAATGACCCCCAAAGTGTTTCCAGGACTCTGACCGAGTCTCATTTACAGCAAATATTCTGCTTCCATAAACTAAATTCTATTTTTGCACGGGAGCGCACAATCAGATGTGTCCCTGTGTCAGCTCTCTAGCAAGGACCGCCCCCAATGCATCCAGCTCCGCCCATCAGAACATGTTAAACGCCACCGGGATTTAGCAAAGCTTGGAGAGAGATAAAGTGGAAAGATTCACAACCAATCAGCCCCCAACTGTCATTTTTCAAACACAGCCTGTAACGTGTCAGTTAGGAGCTGAATGGCTGGTACTTTACCTCTCTCCACTTTATCACTTTCCCCTGCATAGGAAAAGCTTACAGCTATCATTTCTGTATTTATTTGTTTGTAGCTTAGATCATTTTTGGAAATGTTTATGCGAATGTCATTTGCAAATAACATATATATATAAAACAACCTGCATTTAGCTTTAATAGTCCGTGAAAATCCCGTGTTTAGCGCGTCTGTGTTGACACACTTGTGACAGCGCTCGGAGTGCATGAGTTAGAAATCCGAGGGAACCGACAACACATTAAACATGACAGAAAAGACGCTCAGCGTTTCAGGCCCACCCGAAGGGACCTTCTAATGGAAGGTGCTGTTTAGGTTTAGAAAAGGGTCCGCAGGGGGCCGTGCACAGACCTTTGATTTACTATTCTCTCTTTGAAAGGCTGTAACATTTCACCCAGCTGTGCTGTGCCGCTAAACACCTAGCCCACACCTCGCCTGCTGTCATCAATATTCATGGGGTGTCCCTTAATAAATATGTATGATGTGTTCAGTAATAAATATGTAATGCCGCATTCTGTCATAAATATAAATATGAGCGGCGGGGAATTATCCGTGCAGCAGTGCTGATACGTGTAAAATGTAAATGACCCCTATTCCCAGAGGCTTACAATCTTAGTTAGTGGGTATTAGTGGAGGATATATGGTAACGTGAATGGAGTACAAAATAAAATCTATATAAAAATAAATAGTATCAGAAACTAGGAAGCAAAACTTTTTTTTTTTGTTAAAGTCACAGCTCGGACAGGACGCTCTCAGACTGAGAGCTGCATCCGGCACCTTCATAACCGATAACAATGCAGTATGACACTTGACGCAATCAGCACACTCACAGTGATAGTACAAAAGCAATGATTTAGGGGCAAATTCATCAATCCTTAAAGTAGGTGAAAAATATTTCACATATAGAAGTCATTCTCATATAGAAGAAGGTCCAGTATTAGTACAAAAACTGGGTACAGCCACACGGTTGTTTGAAAAGCTTTTAGTTTGTAATACATGATCCACTATTGATCTAACCCTGATGAAGACTGCATAAGATGAAACGCGTTGGTGAAGAAATTTGTGTCCCCAGTACTTACCTCTGTCAAGAGCTCACACTCTATTAGTAGGGTGAGACAGGGGGTGACCCTTGTTTCATTTTCAGTAAAGTGTGAACACATCTCCATAAATAGCGCCTGTAAGCAGCTACTGTATCTGTATTTTTACTAAAGGTCTTTTAATAAATGTGTAAAGACATTGTATGTTTGCTTTGGCCATTGTTGGGTATCTTCAGTTAGTAAGGGGGTTTATTTACAGGAAATAACACAACATAATCCTGACCCTTTATGTAAAGACTAGTGAAGCATGGTGGAGGTTTCTTGCAAGTTTGGGGCTGCATTTCAGCAAATGGAGTTGGGGATTTGGTCAGGATTAATAGTGTCCTCAGGCAGGTACTTATCCATCATACAAATACCATCAGGGAGCCATTTGATTGGCTGCAAATGTATTCTGCAGTAGGACAACGACCCTGAGCATACAGCCAATGGGGGTAATTCTAAGTTGCTCGCAGCAGGAATTAGGTTAGCAGTTGGGCAAAACCATGTGCACTGCAGGTGTGGCAGATATAACATGTGCAGAGAGAGTTAGATTTGGGTGGGTTATTTTGTTTCTGTGCAGGGTAAATACTGGCTGCTTTATTTTTACACTGCAAATTAGATTGCAGATTGAACACACCACACCCAAATCTAACTCTCTCTGCACATGTTACATCTGCCTCCCATGCAGTGCACATGGTTTTGCCCAACTGCTAAAAAAATTCCTGCTGCGATCAACTTGGAATTACCCCCAATGTCATTAAGAACTATCTTCAGCGTAAAGAAAAACAAGGAGTCCTGGAAGTGATGATACGGTCCCCACAGAGCCCTGATCTCAGCATCATCGAGTCTGTCTGAGATTACCTGAAGAGACAAAAGGATTTGAGCAAGCCTACACCCACAGAAGATCTGTGGTTAGTTCTCCAAGATGTTTGGAACAACCTCCCTGCCAAGTTCCTTCAAAAACTGTGTGCAAGTGTACCTAGAAGAATTGATGCTGCTTTGAAGGCAAAGAGTGGTCACACCAAATATTGATTTGATTTATTTTCTCATCTGTTCATTCACTATTAACGCTTCAATATTTGAAATTTGCTGCATTTTTTCCACACCTGCCCAAAACTATTGCACAGTACTATATATATATATATATATATATATATATATATATAATTGTAGAGAAACCTGTGATCAAATCCTGCATTGTTTCATTTTATGACTGCTACTTTGCATGTGGCAGCTAATCCACTGTTTTAATCATCCCTGACACCCCTGTCCCCCCAGTCACACCCCACGCAGGTAACTGACTGACACAGGCAGACATATGGGATGTATGTAATCACAAGCCAGGATCAGCACTTGTCAGATGAGATCAACCACAACAGGAGGCTGGAGACAGTTTATCCGAGCTGGGATGAGGAGCCTGAACGGTGATTTAGCCCATCTGCCCTCCAATTGCCTGGCAGATCCCCCGGATTGTCCCCTCCCTCGAGTCGCTGACTGACAACTAGGATGGAGATGTTACAGTTACAGGATGACCCTTTATGGGGTCATTATCATGCAAAATTAATATTGGAAAGTGGCAGGAAAACACCCAGGGGCCTGCTGCCTTACTTTGCAAAACAGAATAGAATAGGAACAGATGCAATATGGAAATGATAATTACTTCTGTGCCCTAACTTGTCAGCAGCTAACCTGGCATAGGGGTTATTAGTGGGGAAGCTGCGGAGGCTGACAGATACTGTGTAACGTGCTTTATGATTTGTAAAATACAAATACAGATATATTTGGAACTTATTATAATACTATATTATTTTTACTATCTTTTATTTCTAAGGCGTCATTAAGTATCGCTAGCACCGTACAGGGGAAAGTACAGAGAAACACAAACTATTGCCTATAAATAAGTAAAACAGGCCATACAAAGGGATATCATGCAGAACCAAACATCTTACATTCAGTACATTATTCTTATTAATCTGTGGAACCTGTTATAATTTACCTCTTACATATACTGTATACAGAGGAGTTTTCATTGTAGACACACTGGGGGTCATTCCGAGTTGATCGCTAGCTGCATTCGTTCGGTGAGGGCAAAAAACGGCACTTCTTTGCATGCGTATGCTGCACAATGCGCACGCGCGATGTACTATTACAACGGCCGATGTAGTTTCACACAGGGTCTAGCGAAGCTTTTCAGTCGCACTGCTGGCCGCAGAGTGATTGACAGGAAGAGGGCGTTTCTTGGTGTCAACTGACCGTTTTCAGGGAGTGTTCATAAAAACGCAGGCGTGCCAGGAAAAACGCAGGCGTGGCTGGGTGAACGCAGAGCGTGTTTGTGACGTCAAATCAGGAATTGAACAGTCTGAAGTGATCGCAAGCGCTGAGTAGGTTTTGAGCTACTCAGTAACTGCACAAAAAAACTATATAGCCGCTCTGCGATCCTTTCATTCGCACTTCTGCTAAGCTAAAATACACTCCCAGTGGGAGGCGGCATAGCGTTTGCACGGCTGCTAAAAACTGCTAGCGAGTGAACAACTCGGAATGACCACCACTGCCTCAATTCTTGCACCCTGGTAGCAGTGTTTCCCGCAAGAAAGTGGGTGTGGCCTCTCAGGATTGTAGGCGTGGTTAGATGGATCTCGGCAGGGTGCGGTTTCGGGAGATTGGTTTGAATCTTATTTTGTCTCAATTTTTTTCTGTAGAATTTTGGGAGATGTGATTCAAGAGCTTTAAACGACACTGGGAGACCCCTTCCAGAAACTCCATATAGAATATCAGTTTTGGACAAATCTTATTGCCTGTTTGCCTGAAAAGCACAAGATACAGGAGTAAAATGTAGTAGATTGTAAGCCCATCTGGTAAGGGAAATTGTGCCAAATAAATTCTCAGCGCAAATCGTTCTGTAAAAAGTATACGCACGAAAAAGTAGAAAGCAATCATTATTTTTCACAATCGGCCAACTTGTATTTTATATTTTTTTATCCACTATTTAAATGTTTTCCTTTCCTTTTGTACTACACTATAGGGGGTCATTCCGAGTTGATCGCTAACTACCGTTGTTCGCTGCGTAGCGATCAGTGAAAAAAATGGCTAATCTGCGCAGGCGTATGCACCGCAATGCGCACGCGCATCGTATGGGTACAAAGTCCTTTGTGGTTTTGCACTGGTTCTAGCGACGATTCCAATCACATAGCGGAACGCAGGGAGATTGACAGGAAGTGGGAGTTTCTGGGTGAAAACTGACCGTTTTCTGGGAGTGTTTGGAAAAACGCAGGCGTGTCTGGGCGTTTGCTGGGCGGGTATCTGACGTCATTACCGTGTCACTCATCGCAGCAATCATCGCACAGGATAAGTAACTACAGGGCTGGTCTTGTTTTGCACAAAATGTGTTTGCAAGCGCTCGGCTGCACAGGCGTTCGCACTCCTGCAAAGCGAAAATACACTCTCCCGTGGGCGGCGACTATGCGTTTGCTGGTGTTCAACTGCAGCAATGTTTATCAAGGGTGCATGGAGGGTGTACAGACGGAATTGTGAGCTACGCCAAGTCTTGTATGCACAGAAATCCATCTGCTGATCATCTGCACTAGTGATAGGCTCGATGCAAGTGCGCACTAATAATGTTTATGACTGTGAAGCCAACTGTACGGATACGGGCGGTGCAGTCGCATACAGTAGGTGCCGTATTTCTGCGCACAGTATATGATATATGAATGAATGTCTTTTTCCCCCCACACATGCGATTGTGTCCAACTTGAGCTCACCTCTACACCGGCCTCAAACTGTTCTAGGAAATATACAGTAGGATTATACATTTTTATATATTCATAATAAATGACATATGAGAGAAATTAACATAAATAATGGGAATAACACGGCCTGTGCGCACGTCTCTGGGCGCGGTGCCATTTTCCTGGTGATTTCTGCAGCGTTGGCGGAGAGGTAAGTATTGTCTGTGGATACAGGGTAAATGCCGTGGACCGCCCTAAGGACTCAGGGGCCCGGCTGCTAACCACCAGCTTAGAGCATGTACAGCAATGCAGTCAATTTCAAGCCCACGCAACCTACAGTAGAGGAAGCATTCTGTATATATACCTGTGTACAGTACAGTACAGTATATACCCTTATAATCAGGGGCCAATGCACAGAAATAGGTCCATAAAGTCACATGACCTCACCCATTTGCCAGTGACGCTTTATCTGCAGTTTAATCTAACAGATCGGTTGCCGTCAGTTACCGCTCATATTAATGCAGTAAACTTCCAAGAGAGTTAGTCATTATGCGTGAAACAATGTTCCACCATGTTTTCCACGCAGAATCTATAGCACAATAAGTGCAAATAATCCCAACGGTCTATTATCTCCGACGCGGTGTCAGCTTTGATCAGGGGATATAGGCCAGCCCACAGTCAATAAATAAGTGGTAAACACCTCTCGCCGTCTTCCTGTTGGTCTGAAATTGGTTTAATCAATACCGTTTGCTGAAAAGGCTTCAGATAAAGTAACAATCTGTTTCTGAAACGTCCGAAGCCTGACTTTCACGGCTGGCGGAACAAATCGTATGCCGAAAATGTAATCTGTTAAGTGTTTCAAGATTTGATCCTGTCCAAATTGCTTTGTTGGCCGCCTGACAAATTTAATCTCAGAATAAACGCGTGGCTCTGTCTCATTGAGCCGCCGCTGAACTTTACTATAACGATGCGTCGTTTCTGCATGTTGTATAATAGGTGCTACGAAGTTATCTATAAGCGGAATTCTAAGGCCAAGCAGGGGTCACAGGTAGCAGAAAGTGAATTCATTCTTCCCAGATATAAATAAATCCGCAGCTCCGCAACACCCGAGGACTGCGCTATGAAACATTATCAATACGCAGATAATCGTACTCATTTAATATTTTACCTTTATTATGATCTTTAATTTACATGGCGCCACAAGGATACCGCTGCGCCGTACATTGGGGGTCATTCCGAGTTGATCGCTAGCTGGCGTTGTTCGATGCGTAGCGATCATTTAAAAAAATGGCAAAACTGCGCATGCGTATGGGCCGCAATGCGCACGCGCAGTGTATGGGTACAAAGAGCATCGTTGTTTTGCACTGCTTCTAGCGACATTTCCATTCGCACAGCCGATCGCAAGGAGATTGACAGGAAGAGGGCGTTTATGGGTGGCAACTGACTGTTTTCTGGGAGTGGTAGGGAAAACGCAGGCGTGTCCAAGCGTTTGCAGGGCGGGTGTCTGACGTCAATTCCGGAACCAAAAAGACTGAAGTGATCGCAAGGGCTGAGTAAGTTCAGAGCTCCTCTGAAACTGCACAAACTGTTTTTGCAGAACTCCGCTGCACATGCGATCGCACACTTGCAAAGCGAAAATACACTCCCCTGTGGGCGGTATCATAGCGTTTGCACGGCTGCTAAAAGTAGCTAGCGAGCGATCAACTCGGAATGACCCCCCATAGGTGGAGTACACAGTCAAATTACGTAATACACTGGCAATCAAACAGGACAGAAATAGACAAGGGTGTGACGTTACATAATTACACTCCACAGATTACGTAACAAAGCAGAGACCACAAAAGGGGGAGTACAGACACTATTCATTCATCCAGATCTTGGCTCGGAGCTTACAGTCTAATTCTAATTCAAACTAGGGCTAATTTTTGTCAGAAACCAATTTACTTACCAGTATGTTATGGGCCGGTGGGAGGATAGTGGAACCAGCAGTGTAAATACACATAAACAAGGATACAAACCATACCCAGAATAAGAGGGGGCGCATGGCATATTTTGCCCCGGGCCCCCCCTTTGTTAGGGGTACCCCCAGGCGAAGCACACTCACATCACTAGCTTTCCTTTTTATGCAGCAGGAGAACCAGGCAGCCAGAATGCGAGAGAAGGACGGGTGGCGGTCATTAGGTCGACATGGGTTAGGTCGGCATAGATTGGGTCGACCACATTTGGTCGACATGAGTTTTTCACATTTTTTTCCCATTTTTTTAACCTTTTTCATACTTTACGATCCACGTGGACTACAATTGGGAATGGTAACCTGTGCCGAGCGCAGCGAGACACTGTTCCCGAAGCTTGGCGTGGGGTCACGGTGCACTAATTGGGGTTCCCCGTCACTTTTTGAAGAAAACGGCACCAAAAAAAACTAAAAAAAACTCACGTCAACCTTTTTCCATGTCGACCTAGTACAATGAACCACACCCGAGCAGGACAGTGTGGGTCATTCCGAGTTGATCAGAAGCTGCATGTGTTCGCAGCGCATCAATCAGGCTAAAAAACGGCAGTTCTGCGTATGCGACGCAATGCACATGCGCGTTGTACGGGCCCAACGAACTATGTAGTTTCACACAAGGTCTAGGGAAGCTTTTCAGTCGCACTGCTGGCCGCAGAGTGATTGACAGGAAGTGGGCGTTTCTGGGTGTCAACTGACCGTTTTCAGGGAGTGTGCGGAAAAACGCAGGCGTGCCAATTAGAGAGAACAATACAGCAGGGGATTAAGGGGGTCATTCCGAGTTGATCGCTAGCTACATTTGTTCGCAGCGCAGCGATCAGGCTAAAAACGCCAGTTCTGTGCATGCGTATGCGGCGCATTGCACACGCGTGACGTACGGGCGCAACGAACTATGTCATTTTCACATGGTCTAGCAATGCATTTCAGACGCATCGGTTGCCGCAGAGTGATTGACATGAAGTGGGCGTTTCTGGGTGTCAACTGACCGTTTTAAGGGAGTGTGTGGAAAAACGAAGGCGTGCCAGGAAAAACGCAGGCGTGGCTGGGCGGGTGTGTGACGTCAAAACAGGAACTGAACAGTCTGAAGTGATCACAAGCGCTGAGTAGGTTTTGAGCTACTCTGAAACTGCACAAAATAATTTTGTAGCCGCTCTGCGATCCTTTCGTTCGCACTTCTGCTAAGCTAAAATACACTCCCAGTGGGCGGCGGCATAGCGTTTGCACGGCTGCTAAAAACTGCTAGCGAGCAATCAACTCGGAATGACCACCAGTATGCAGTGCAGGCAGAGAGATACAGGAGTGTAAGGTTTCCTGAGCTACTGAGTGAGCTTTCCAACCAGAGGAGAGATAGCAGGGTGGAGAGAGCTGGATTGAGGGTTGTACTGAACAGCAGAATCTCACTGTGGTTTTTCAGGGTGCGTTTCTCGTTAGATTAAGGTTTTAGCTATAGAATTTACAGATCGGACAGTGGTACTTTATTGGTACAATATTCCGGAATGTAGATTTCATTTTTCATTCTTTTATCTTCAGAACACTCAGAAGATAGACTATGTAGCTGTGTTCGTTGACTGCTTCTTGGGGGGTCATTCCAAGTTAATCGCACGATGCAACTTTTTGCAGCCCGTGCGATCAACTAGACGCCGCCTATGGGGGAGTGGATTTTTGCATAGCAAGCCCTGCTATGCTAAAAAAGTTTTGTGTAGAACAAGTAAGAGTTACTTACCCTGTGCGATCAATCCAGCGTTGCAGGTCCCGGAATTGACGTCAGACATCCGCCCTCCACACCAAACGCCCGGAAAACGGTGAGTAGCTGCCCCAGAACGCCTCCCTCCTGTCAGTCTTCTTGCGGTCTCCGCTGCGACCGCTTTCTTCGCAATGACGTGCCTGCGCAATGCGGGCGCAGCGCATGCGCAGTTCCGATTCGATCGCACGGCTACAACGAAGCGCAGCGTGCAATGGGGTCGGAATGACCCCCTTAGTGTTTTACCAAAGTGCCCAAAAAACGGTGAGTTGACGCCCGATTACGCCTTCCCCCTGTGAATCTTCTTACGGTCTCCGCTGCGACCGCTTTCTTTATTAGCGACTTCGCTGCTCGGCGACAACCGTCACCGGGAAACGAAGTGCCTGCGCAATGCGGCCGCCGCATATGCGCAGTTCCGACCCGATCGCACAGCTGCGAAGAAGCACAGCGTGCGATCGGGTCGAAATGACCCCCTTAGTTGTTACTTTATTAAAGTAAATATCTACTGTAACTGACCAATCTACTGATTACCCAGCTGACTTAATAACTAACTGATTAAAGGGGTGCATATATAGTGGGTGCAGGGAGTTCTGTGAACACTGAGCCCCTGAATCAAGAGAGGTTTGCACCACTCGCACTGTACAAATAGACTGTACCTACCTCTCCTCCCCTGCTGCAGAAATCACTGGGAAAACGGCACTGTTGCCATTTTTCCTAGAGATATGCGCAGTACAGAAATCAATAGGAAAATGATGCCAGAGGCTGTTCTTTACACCTACCGTTGAAGGGGGGGGGTGTCATACAGAGAGGTACACTCAGGAGGGGTGGGCCATCCTAACATATAGGCACACTGGGCAGCTGCCCAGGGGCCCACGACTTTAGAGGCCTTTGAACAGGGGTGGCTGGTGCCTCTGGAGATTCTTTTAGCTATCTGGTAGAGAATGCTGTCCAGCTGCTCTGATTATACATTACACACACCATCAGAGCCACCAGGCAGCATTGTCTTCCTGCCACCCACCCTGCAGCCAGGCAGTGAATGGCTGTAAGCATGCTGATTGGATGGCTGGAGGTATCCGAGAGCTGACAGCCGTTCACTGTATGGAAGCATATGGAGGGAAGGGACCACAGGAGGGGTAAGTCTTGTTTTTTATGTATTCCTGTGAGTGTGTAGGGGCCCCAGTTACCCCACATCACTTTGTCCGGGGCCTACAATGCTGATAAGGTGGATCTGTGCACACTGCCTCCTCCTCTCTTAACACATACCTCCCAACATTGAAGTCCATGAAGAGGGACTTCTTTCGCACCTGCAAAGGGGCATGGCCTATGGAAAAGAGGGCATGGCTTCAAGGCAGTGCCGCGATCAAGAGCCGTGCTCCTGTTGTCGTCAGTGAGGGGGCATGCCCTCTCTCCCCCTGTCTGTTCTCCGCTGATCTGCTAAGCAGCTCAGCGAGTTACAGGGGCCTCCCAACTGCCCCCCCCCCCCCACCACCACCACACTGCGGCTCGTGGGTGGGACAGCAGGACAGTCCCAAAAAAACAGGACTGTCCCGCGAAAATCGGGACAGTTGGGAGGTATGCTTACGATGCCTGTGACTAAATAACCAACTATCTTACTAAATAACTAGCGATGTATTAAGGAAAACCTGTCACATTGTTATGTATTTTCATTTCTGTTGCTTATTTTAGTTACAGTATGTTTCTTTATAATAAGTGGGGGAATTACTCCGTGCCTCCAGCTGATTGTGAGAGGGTCCGCTATACAGTACAGATGGAGCCATCTTTATCTTGGCCTTTAATAGGATTAATTGAGGCAGGGCAGTTGGACTTAATCCCCTGCTGTAATGACTTAGGGGGTCATTCCGAGTTGATCGCTCGCTAGCAGTTTTTAGCAGCCGTGCAAACGCTATGCCGCCGCCCACTGGGAGTGTATTTTAGCTTAGCAGAAGTGCGAACGGTTGTATCACAGAGCGGCTACAAAAATGTTTTGTGTAGTTTCAGAGAAGCTCAAAACCTACTCAGCGCTTGCGATCACTACAGACTGTTCAGTTCCGGATTTGACGTCATAAACCCGCCCAGTGTTCGCCCAGCCACGCCTGCGTTTTTCTGGTACGCCTGCGTTTTTCCGAACACTCCCTGAAAACGGTCAGTTGCCACCCAGAAACGCCCCCTTCCTGTCAATCACTCTGCGGCCAGCATTGCGACTGAAATGCATCGCTAGACCCTTTGCAAAATGACATCGTTCATTGTGCCCGTACGTTGCGCGTGTGCAATGCGCCGCATACGCATGCGCAGAACTGCTGTTTTTTAGCCTGATCGCTGCTCTGCGAACAAATGCAGCTAGCGATCAACTCGGAATGACCCCCTTAATACCCTGCTGTATTGTTCTCTCTTATTGTACTGCAGCTGAGAACAATAGATGAAAGGCTTGTGCTAATAATCCATGGTGCACCTAGGTGCAGCATAGAAGCCAAGATGATCGTGGCTCCATTTGTATATGGTTTCCTAAAATACTGAGGGTTCGGGCTTTCAGCATACAGAATAGTCTCTCCTCCTGAAACACAGTAGGGAAGCCAGCCTGGCAGACACCATAATACTTAGGCATGTTCTTAAAGAATCAGTATGGATGACCGGCGCACGGGATTCCAGCGCTCATAATACCGACGCAGGGATCCCGATGTACAAAATCCCAACAGGGGTAAGTAGAGGGTTTTTCCTCCTTTCCCCTACCCCCTAACCCTCTGACCCCGTAGCCTAAACCTAACCTCCCCATTTAGTGCCTGTACCTAACCACCCCCCCAGAGGTGCCTAAACCTATCCGTCCTTCCCCGCTGCCTAAACCTAACCCTTCCTCCCCCACAGCCTGACGCTAACCCCCACAGCGTCAGAATTTCAGCTGCCGGGATCCAGACAGCCGACATATTATTCACCGTATCCCATTTTTAAATAGTTTAGAGTCTACTAGATACATAGGTAAAGAACAATAAACCCCCCAAAAAAGTTCTGCTTCAAATGTAATACTAACCGTAGCAGCCGTATTTGGGGTAAGGAGTTTCAGCTCCTGTGTTACGTAATGGAATTCCCCCCATAGCATTGTCATGTACAGTACTGTAAATAGGAGTTTCCGATGGGACGCATGCATATAACCGAGACCCTACATTATGACCAAACGTTGCAGAGTAACTAATCTATATTAGCATGCAGCCATTACGCACGGCGTGCCGTTTATTAATAAATCATAACAATTGCTGCCGTATTTCCCCCCCCCTGCGTTTTATGGCCCGTCTTTAATGTTGTTGTTACGGAGGCAATTGAGTCCACAGAACAACTTCAGAGATGACATAAAAGCCATAAATATGACTTTAGGACCCACATTAGCGGTATTAAATATCACAAAGAGTATACATTTCACTGGGAAAAGGCGTCGTAAAAATCAAAAAATAAATAAAGTGGCAGGAACATAAAAAGTGTTTTCTAAGCAGATTTGGGTAAGAATGCATTAAAGAAGCCAGTCAGGCGGGGAATATTTGTCTGTGAAACAATCTGTCTGAGGCATAGAGTCATTTACCTGAGAATTTTTCCATTTAGGCTCCCCGTCTGGTACACAGCGGCTGTCACATCCTGCGTATTAGGTGGGTGATGTGCTCCGGTGAGGGATTGCAACTGCTTGCTGTACACTGAAAGATGTGGCGGCAGGGGCCCTTATAGTGCCCACATACTGTGCCACACACAGACACTGATATATGATAAAACATATGTTGTGTATTCCGGGTGTTAAATACCTGCTAGACTATCTGAGGTGTTGGAGTTTACGGGCACTCCCTCCTCTAAGTGTGGTTACCTGTTGTAGCATCTGCTGCCTCTACAAGATGGTTCTACGCGTTTATGTAGCTCTAATGTTATTTACCTCTTATGCAGAGTTACTGTAATTATAAGCCGGGAAGGACCACTGGTTAGTAAAGCAACTTTGGGGAAAGTCAGCGGCAGCTTGGCAGACGTGTGCTGAGTGAATGGAAGACAAGCAAGCAGTGTTGGACTGGAGCATGTAGGGCCCACCGGGAAATGCAGTGGTAAGGGCCCAAGCTAAGTGGTGTATCCAGCTACAAGAGGATTAACCATTATAGAGGCTATAGTCAGCCTACAAAGAGCAGCACCCTTTTATAAGGTAGGGGAGAGTGGCGTGCCAGGACTGGCCACTTTGATTGGCAAGAGGGGCAATCGTGGTGTAGTTTCCATAGAAATAAATCAAGCTTCCAAGTTCATCCATGGTCCTGCTCCACCAAGTTACTGATCCCCTAGTACAGTAAACAGTGTATTTGAGTGCAACGTCTAGAACCTGACCCCTAGAGGAGGTGGTGGGGCCCTGTACCTGCCAGCCCTGCAAGCAAGAGTGAATTTCTGGTATAAAATATTCCAGGCCACAATTTTTCAAAATTGCATTTAGGTAAATTTTTTATGTTGGTGCCGTGTTGAAAGTTACTTGGGGATATAAGTAAATATAGGGCCTTCATGTGTCTCATTATCCGCCCCCGTCACCTCCCAGTCACCGCACGGGAACACCCTGTACATTTGTAACACAGGGCCCAGTTCAGAGATGTACAGTATGCAATCATGATGGTTTGCATATATTGCCGATGGTTTGCATGTGTCGATCTGAGCATTACTCAGGATACGATGGTCATGTACATGATCCAATCCTATGATGCAGCAGCAGATCAGAGAAGCCGGCGGGAGGCGTCTGCCCATTGGCTGGAAGTGAGAAGCTGCTGAGAAGCATACAAGTCAGAACTGTTAGTAAGTACCATATGATGCGTATGCAGCTTGCGACACATGCACAGTATGCTAATAATCACTTGATCCACCTAGATTCAGAGTGAGGCCCAATATATGCTGTCATTAAATAAACACACACTGCTGTACGGTTCTTGTCTGTTTGCTAATAAATAGCATATTATTATTATTATTATTATTATTATTATTACTAGTTACCAGCCCTTCAAACTGATGGAACAACATAACAGTAATGTCAGCGCCAGCGGCTGTGTGCGTCCAAAACTTGCTACTTGAATTGCTATGTCAGGCGCCATCTAGTGGCCGCCGTCGCGCAAAACACCTCACCAGAGAGGTGAGGAGCATTAGGCTTTTATTATATAGGATTATGGCAATATTTATGCAGAATTTAATTGCACCCTTTGCTCTCTGAAATATGGATTCCATTACTGCACAGAATTTCTGACAGGGACCCGATGTCCAGTTATTATAACGGAGTTGCCCCACTGGTTACTGGTGGCATTGGGTTTGGATGCCAACGGACTTCCTACCTGGTGCAGTGTATACAGTGTGTGTACAGAGTTACAGGTGGAGCTAATTTCTATCCCCGGGGAATTCTGATTATTAGGTGTCATTATTTCTCTAATTACACCTAATGGAGAGTAGCACATGGGAGAACCTGGGAAATCACTTTGGCATAACTGTGGCATCACCTGTAGGTGGTACATACCTGTGCCAGTGTAGATACCGGGCACAGCTATAACATTCTTAGAGCCTTCACTGGTGGGTGCCCTGGGTCCATACAGAATGGAAATCTTGGGGCATATCACAAAATCATTAGTAACAACACTTTAGCTTATTTAGGGCAACTTTCCTGACACCTCCTGCTAAAAACCCAAAAAGTCAGAAGGGTCGTGAGGTCCGGCTGTCACGCTCTGTATTCGTACTGAAACAAGATCACACAATGAGTGTTCCTCACAATGCACCCTGCCCTCAATGTTCTGTACCCTGGTCACTGGCCATAGGTGTATCTATAATGCACCCCATTCACAGTATATATCTCTGCATTGGTGCTGCAGATATCGCAACATTTCCAGAGATCTATGCCGCAGATATCACCAGAAATACGGTGCAGGAGAGGGGGGATCGCACCCAGGCTGCACTTGTGGCTGCCCATCTCTTCATTTTCCCCCTGACCGGAGTTCTACGATGGTTATTACCATTACACCTGTGGGTTTGTACCTGTGAATTTTATAGTTACCGATGTGTCCGCATACACCCAGCGTCTACCCGTCGTATGACACGAGACGCCCGCCACCAATGAGACGCTATGGGTGGAGTAGCATACTATATTTGACTTCAAATTTTGCATGATTCAGATGTGGCAGGAAGTGCACCCTTATGTTCGGTAATTTGCGCATACGCAAATGGGTCCTGCGACACAGGAATCAGGGACGGCATCAGATTGTCAGCGAGTGACAGACTGATACCGTCTGGGGGAGGGCAGGGTGTCACTGACGTTGCGGGGGAGAGAAGAGGCCAGGATCTCCGTCAAAGGAAGGGGATTTCCTGGCCGATGTGTAGGACTTGCGGCGGCCAGCTTGCGTGACGCAGATGCGGCTGCTGCATCGCAGCACTATATCCACAGATACAGACTCAGTCGCACACAGATGAACAAATGCCGCACGTCACATCGATCGGTATAATCTAGCAGAGTAGCTTTGTCTCTTCCAGTCGTTTTATTCATGTGAATTAGACGCACATTTCCAGTGAGAAAGGCTATTGGTGCAGTCGAGTCACATGGGACTTGGGGCGCTGGGATTGGCTAAATACGGGTGTTGCGGTGACTTGAGCAGCAGTATATGGGGTCTCATCTCTATGCACCGTTTGCATTTTGTGGTATGACTCGTTCCGTGTGTCTCTATGCGTGTTACTCAGCCGGTGGTTAGCATGTCAGCTCCAGTGCGTGTGCCTGGCATGTTGTATGAGCGTCTCTGCACTACTTGGATGGGGATTAGCAGGAGAGTCGCTGAGCGATGCCCACGGAAGGCTGGCAGCTGTTACTCCTGCATGGGACAGGTGGGCACGGCTTCACTACAATCCCACGGGCACTGTCATTAAAGAATGGGCAGATGTTGGTCCACCGCGAGTGATGCAGCCCCCGGAGAGGAGGATTCACCATTTAACCAGCAGAATGCCGCGCGCGGTGAGAGCTGGTGGGCTGTCTGGGAATGTTCCATAGCTAGATATACATTGGGTATTAACCTCCGGTGTGCCCCAGCACACCAGGGTGTACCTGTACCAAGACATGAAGGACTACATATATAATAGAAATCCAGAGGTCTTAGGGGGTCATTCCGAGTTGATCGCTCGCTAGCAGTTTTTAGCAGCCGTGCAAACGCTATGCCGCCGCCCACTGGGGAGTGTATTTTAGCTTAGCAGAAGTGAGAACGCTTGTGCAGCCGAGCTCTGTAAAAACAGTTTGTGCAGTTTCTGAGTAGCTCTGAACCTACTCAGCGCTTGCGACCACTTCAGCCTATTCGTGTCCGGATTTGACGTCATACACCCGCCCAGCGAACGCCCAGCCACGCCTGCGTTTTTTCAGACACGCCTACGTTTTTGCAAACCCTCCCTGAAAACGGTCAGTCGACACCCAGAAACGCCCCCTTTCCTGTCAATCTTCTTGCGGCCGTCAGTGCGACTGAAAACTTCGCTAGAACCTGTGCACAACCGCAACGGGCTTTGTACCCGTACGTCGCGCGTGCGCATTGCGGGGCATACACATGCACAGAAATGGCGTTTTTTAGCCTGACCGCTGCGCTGCGAACAACGGCAGCTAGCGATCAACTCGGAAGGACTCCCTTAGTTACATAAATTTGCAAATGCATGATATGCCACCAGGCCCTGACAAGGCTCCTCTGATGCTGGTGGCCCCTGACTCAAGGTCTGGGCCTGGGGTGCAAATCATACTTGCCTACTCTTCCGGAATGGCCTGGAGGCTACCGAAAATCGGGTGACCCTCCCGGCCCCCCGGAAAAGCAGGCAAGTCTCCCGATTCCTGCGCTCCCCACTGCCCGGCCACCCACTTAGTGAGTAAAGTGGGTGGTCCGGGTAGTCGATGACGCGATTCTTGTTAAATCACGTCATCATAGCCACGCCCCCTACAGTATAATGCCTGTAATAGTGGCATTTTGCGGTGGGGGCGTGGCTTAAGTGACGCGATACCTCAGCCACACACCAACCCCGCCTCTGCCACGCCCCCATCCTGCCTCTGCCACGCCCCTGTCCCGTCTCTGCTCCGCCCCCTCTCCTCATCACTACCCGTCCCCACCCCCTGCTGATCCGACCTGGCTGCTCTCTACCGGAGAGAGCAGCTGAAAAGTCGGTAAGCATGGTGCAAATTTTCGAATTGATACGAGCAACTTACATTTTGTACATACAGGATTGGCGCCATATTTCCAAAGAAATTTCCAGAAATATGGCGCCTGCACCAAAGATAGAAGAAACTCTGGCAGCTGTGCCTTGGGCTGTGCTGTCATCTGTATATTTTGGGGGGAGAGGGTCCACACCAAACATTTACAAACTGTCCCCCTCTGAGTGAGATACAGTAGAGAGAGAAAGCTCAGTCATCACAATTGTAGCGAGGGTTAGCATCCCAGGCCGAGGTGAGCACAGACAGAAAGAATACACTGTTCTGTCACCCAGTAAAATGCATTATTTCAGCTCTGTCATACTGCACTGTATTTGATCCATGCTGGACTTTCATGGAACTTACATAGAATTAAGACTACAGCAGTGTCAGTTCATTCCCTGTAGTGGGAGGGTTCCAAGGGGCAAGTGCAGGGGGTTAATGGCATCATCCGTGTCATGAGTCCTTTTAACGTCACTCTGTGTTTTCAGTGATGTCTTTACATCATCAGGCAGAGCTATTTGTTTTGTTGTCCTGGCATAGGCCACCGTTTTATTTATCTGCATCCAATGCAGTTCCACCCAGAAATTTAGGGCAATGAGTCTAAAAAAAACTCATTGTTTAAGTAAAACAATTGCTGAAAAGCACAGAAATATAAAATAGAAGAATAAGGAAAAATTGCAAGAGCCCACATGTATAGTTTTCATAATGTGCCATCATCCTGAGCTGATTTTTATTTATTTTTTTGCTACGATATAATATTCCTGATTTGCAGAATGATGTACTGAATCGCACTTAAAGAAAATGCTGTCCTTCTCCTGGAAACAAACCCTTAATATTCTTTTCCTGAGCAGGATTCCAGAGACTTTGGGCTCCCAGGGTAGGACACGCTGTTCAAACACCATCACTGCTGTATATCTGGGTTCCATATGGCAGGATGGCGTGGCAGGCTCCCGGAGGACTGGCACGGCGGTGTCTCTTGAGTGCGGTAATATCACACAGGCAGACTCATCAGCTTGTTAAGCTGTTACTGCAGCTTTGAGTCTCGTCTTCTTCCCTGTCCCCTTTTGTACTGAAAGATGCTTCTTGTGGTCGCGCTCTTCAGCGATGGCTTTCAAACTGTTGTTTTTTCTCCCCTTTTCGCTGAGATTACTGCAAGCGACGTGATGGCTTTCAAAGACTCTGTGATGTTTTCTGTTGGGAGAAAACAAGTCTTCTGTCTCTGGTTGATGTTTGCAGAGCAAAAAAATAAGATTATTTCTGTATTTATTTCTTAGCTTCTTGGTTTTTTTTATTAAAGGAGCACTAAACCAACAAGTTTCAATTTTTTTGCCGGCAGAAAAGTACATTATAGGCAAAATCTATATGTAGCCGTTTCAGGAACTTGTCAGAAGGGAACATACAGCTACAGTCAGTGTCGGACTGGGGTATGAAGGGCCCACCGGGGAATGCAGTTATAGGGGCCCATACTTAGGGGTGTGGCCAGCCTACAAAGGGGGTGTGGCCAGCCTCCACAGAGGCTTGAAATACACAATAATTTAGTGCAGTGCAATGCAACATATCTACCATGTATAATACAAGTGCACAGTCCGGAACCTGATCCCTAGAGGAAGGATTGGGCACTCAGGCAGTGGGGCCTACCGGTGGTTTCTCTGGTACCCCTGTGGGCCAGTCCGACCCTGTCTACAGTACCCTTCTGTGCCTGCAATGCAGGTACTGGCCCAGCACACATATACTGACACTTTGACAGAAGCATATCGAGTCCCAACCCACCAGATTTTGGCAGCTCACACCTAGTTTGAGGGGACAGACCCACCATGCTATAACGCATTAGTCCTCATAATGGGTCTAATTCAGACCTGATCGCAAAATCAAAATCTTTTTCTAATGCATACCTCCCAACTTTTAATCTTTGGAAACCGTGTCCTTGCGCGCCAAAGGTGCGCCTGCGGCTGAAAATGGGGCGTGGTCTATATGAGAGGGACAGCGGGACAGTGTCCAATTAGCGGGACTGTCCCACTGTATGCGGGACAGTTGGGAGGTATGCTAATGGGCAAAACCATGTGTACTGCAGGTGGGGCAGATGTAACATGTGCAGAGAGTTAGATTTGGGTGGATTATTTTGTTTCTGTGCAGGGTAAATACTGGCTGCTTTATTTTTGCACTGCAATTTAGATTTCAGCTTGAACACACCCCACCCAAATCTAACTCTCTCTGCACATGTTACTCCTGCCTCACCTGCAGTGCACATGGTTTTGACCATTAGATAAAAATGTTGCTGTTGCGATCAGGTCTGAATGAGGCCTAATATGTGTTAGGGAGACATGTTTCCTCGTCACACGCAATAGTACAGGTGCCTCCACTGTGTGTGACAATATAGAGTTTATGTAAGAGGGGATGCTGACCTCAAACTTCTGAATCACTAAGTATTCCCACTGGAGTGTGGCCATATATACAGTAGAACTTAGGAGTATGTTGCAGTTATTTGAGGAGAATATTTCAGCCAAAAGCAACATTTAATATGGACACATCACCTACACACAGGGGAGCTACTGTACAGACTCTGTGATCTGAATTCACTACAAAAACTAGTTCATAGTTAATATTTAAGTTGAATATTGTCTCAGGCCTCCAAGAAGCTGCATTTGGTGCAAAAAGACAAACTCTAAAGAGCTACAGATAAAATCAGTGTATTTACGCCCATAGGCTACATTGTCTTCCTTGCAAGATGCATTCAGTTCTGTCACACTGTCACTTCAACAGAGATAAAAAAAACTCAACAATTAGACAGCAAGAAATGCATTTGCTATTAGGTTTAATTTAAATTCATTTATAAAACGCTCTGTATAATACATAAGGTGCAATATTTATTCTCTCATGTTCACAAATACACCCCCAAAACATGCACTATGGGGTATATTTACTAAAATTCGTATTTTTCCGAATGAGGTTAAAGTTCAATCACGAATGACATCGAAAGTGTAAAATTGCAACTTTTTGAATTTATTACGACTAATTTACTAAGCTGTCGTATTCTGCATTTTCGTATTTACCGATGTCGATGTCATACGTATTTTTTGGCAGTGTTTTACGGGAGTGAATAGTAAAACACTGCCGACTTTAACACAATGAATCTCGGCCGGATCTGTGAGATCCGTGCTGGCCTTCATTGTGCACCTTTCGTAAAAAATAAAACATTGTTTAAATTTATAAAAAAAAATGCGTGGGGTCCCCCCTCCTAAGGCAAACCAGCCTCGGGCTCTTTGAGCCGGTCCTGGTTGAAAAAATATGGGGGAAAAATTGACCGGGGATCCCCCATATTTAATCAACCAGCACCGGGCTCTGCGCCTGGTCCTGGTTCCAAAAATACGGGGGACAAAAAGCATAGGGGTCCCCCGTATTTCTGAAACCAGCACCGGGCTCCACTAGCCAGATACATAATGCCACAGCCGGGGGACACTTTTATATTGGTCCCTGCGGCCCTGGCATTACATACCCAACTAGTCACCCCTGGCCGGGGTACCCTGGAGGAGTGGGGGCCCCTTCAATCAAGGGGTCCCCCCCCTCCAGCCACCCAAGGGCCAGGGGTGAAGCCCGAGGCTGTCCCCCCCATCCAAGGGCGGCGGATGGGTGGCTGATAGCCTTTTTGTCAACATTTGAATATTGTTTTTAGTAGCTGTACTACAAGTCCCAGCAAGCCTCCCCCGCAAGCTGGTACTTGGAGAACCACAAGTACCAGCATGCGGTGGAAAACCGGGCCCGCTGGTACCTGTAGTACTACTATTAAAAAAATACCCCAATAAAAACAGAAGACACACACCTTGAAAGTAAAAGTTTAATTCATACATCCACACCTCCAAACATACATACTTACCTATGTTCACACGAGGGTCGGTCCTCTTCTCCATGTAGAATCCATGGGGTACCTGTTGGAAAAATTCTACTCACATAATCCAGTGTAGATCGGTCCTCTTCTGTTCTATTTGTAATCCACGTACTTTGCAAAATAACAAAACGGACACCGGACCACGCACTGAAAGGGGCCCCATGTTTTCACATGGGACCCCTTTCCCCGACTGCCAGGAACCCCCCCTCACTTCTGTCTAAGAGGGTTCCTTCAGCCATTGTAACCAATGGTGGGAACTTTGTGGTCAGCGGTTGACCGAAAGTAACCTCACCGCTGACCACAAAGTTCCCACCATTGGTTACAATGGAGCGCATAGGCGCTACATTGTATCACTGCCGTGTGCTGCCTGACATACACTACAGGAGCACAGAGCCAATCAGGAGGGTGCCACAACGTGGCGCTCCCTGATTGGCTGAAGGAACCCTCTTAGACAGAAGTCAGGGGGGGTTCCTGGCAGTCGGGGAAAGGGGTCCCATGTGAAAACATGGGGCCCCTTTCAGTGCGTGGTCGGGTGTCCGTTTTGTTATTTTGCAAAGTACGTGGATTACAAATAGAACAGAAGAGGACCGATCTACACTGGATTATGTGAGTAGAATTTTTCCAACAGGTACCCCATGGATTCTACATGGAGAAGAGGACCGACCCTCGTGTGAACATAGGTAAGTATGTATGTTTGGAGGTGTGGATGTATGAATTAAACTTTTACTTTCAAGGTGTGTGTGTACTGTTTTTATTGGGGTATTTTTTTAGTAGTAGTACTACAGGTACCAGCGGGCCCGGTTTTCCACCGCATGCTGGTACTTGTGGTTCTCCAAGTACCAGCTTGCGGGGGAGGCTTGCTGGTACTTTTAGTACTGCTACTAAAAACAATATTCAAATTTTATCAAAAAGGCTATCAGCCCCCCATCCGCCGCCCTTGGATGGGGGGGACAGCCTCGGGCTTCACCCCTGGCCCTTGGGTGGCTGGAGGGGGGGACCCCTTGATTGAAGGGGCCCCCACTCCTCCAGGGTACCCTAGCCAGGGGTGACTAGTTGGGTATGTAATGCCAGGGCCGCAGGGACCAATATAAAAGTGTCCCCCGGCTGTGGCATTATGTATCTGGCTAGTGGAGCCCGGTGCTGGTTTCAGAAATACGGGGGACCCCTACGCTTTTTGTCCCCCGTATTTTTGGAACCAGGACCAGGCGCAGAGCCCGGTGCTGGTTGATTAAATATGGGGGATCCCCGGTCAATTTTTCCCCCATATTTTTTCAACCAGGACCGGCTCAAAGAGCCCGAGGCTGGTTTTGCTTAGGAGGGGGGACCCCACGCATTTTTTTTTTCAAAATTTAACACTTTCCCACCCCTTCCCACTGATAAACATGCACGGATCTCATGGATCCGTGCATGCCTATCAGAACACGGTAAAAAAAAGCAGGTCTGTTTTATTTTAGCACTTTTTCACGATTGGTATTTTTTCACGGCAGTGTTTAGCTATTGTCGGCAGTGTTTGTGAATTACACTTTTTAGTAAATGACCGAGTTCTACCAAATTACAGGCGTATTTGACCGATGGTGTATTCATTCGTATTTTTTTTCTTGGACTTCCAAAAAAATACGAATGCCCTCATCACTGCTGTGATTTGAGTTTAGTAAATTCCCGAGATGACACTTTGAAGAAAAAACACCATCTTGGTCAAAATCGGGACCTTAGTAAATATACCCCTATGAGTGCAATCAGTGGAGAAAGCTCTGTCATCTGCAGAAGTGACCACATTCAGCCAATCAGCTAGCTAGCAATGGTGACAGTCATCATTATCAGTGAGTATCTTTGCACCAGTCTTGGGGTAACTGGTTTGCGATTACATGAACACATTCTTACTGTACTTTGGGCTGATTGCGCGCTAGGGTTTTTTTGCACTGCTGCGAACAGAGATTTTGTGCAGTCTCTGCACAACCAGGACTAACTCAGCCTATGCGATCACATCAGCCTGTTCGGGGCCGGAATTGACATCAGGAACCCTCCCTGCAAATGCTTGGACACGCCTACGTTTTTCCAGACACTCCCAGAAAACAATCACTTGCCACCCGCAAACGCCCTCTTCCTGTCAATCTCCTTGCGAACACCTGTGCGAATGGATCCTTCGCACAAACCCATCGCTGAGCGGTTATCCGCTTTGTACCCGTGTGACACGCCTGCGCATTGCAGTGCATACGTATGCGCAATTCTGACCTGATCGCAACACTGCAAAAACGCTAGCGAGCGATCAGGTCTGAATTTCCCTCTTAGACTATTGTTTCTATGCTCCCAGATTTGCAGATTATACACTCAGCGAGTGGATGGGCGCTCAGTTCAGTTTGGGCCAACTGCCGCCTCTGCATGCAAACAAGAGTACACTGTTATTTAGATGAGAGCATGACTTATCTCCCTCTAGATGGTTAATCCTCATCCTTCTCGTAGACACTGTTTATCTTCCTGATACTCCATTAATGCGTGTAAAAGTCACTTTGTGGAGATGCTGTCCTTCGTACACCCTGGAGTAGGTACATACAGATATAAAGAGTTTAAACAGGCAGCCAGGCACTTACCACTATCCCTTTGGGTGGCGAGAATGCATTGGGGATTAATGTCCAGGGACAGATGTACTAAGAGCTGGAGAGAGATAAAGTGGATGGAGATAATGTATCAACCAATCAACTCCATACTTGCCTACTCTTCCCAAATGGGCGGTAAGCTCCTGAAAAGTGGGTGACACTCCCGGCCACCCAGAAAAATTGTCAAGTTTCCCGGCTGGCAGCCATTCCCCCTGCACTCCCAGGAGAAATACTCATATATCCCTTGCAGCTGGGGTGCTGATGACGCGCTCTGTGTCATCATGACCCCACCCCCTGCCCCACTATACTGGTAATCTCAGCATAGTGTAGTGGGGGTGGGGCCATGATGATGCAACCAATCAGGTGTGTATATGGAAAGAGATTATTTAAGCAGTGCACAGGGCTGTGAGTCATCCACAGGAAAATGGAAAACAAGATTTGGTTTAGGAAAGATGCCAGTTCTTTTCCTTTTTAACATGCCAAACAAATTCATTCAGATAGTACAAGGACAATGCCTATGCAGACTCCATATACAGAAGATGATTCGGGAAGTATTATTATTGCATTAATATTATTATTATTATTATATTATATTATTAATTAAAGCATTTCCTAGTGGGTGATTGGTGCTTACTGCTGCTTCAGCACCCTGGACAGCTCCTGCATCTGCAGGAATACAACTGCCTGGTGCTGATACCACAAGGGGGTGATTCCGAGTTGTTCGCTCGCTAGCTGCTTTTACCAGCATTGCACACGCTAAACCGCCGCCCTCTGGGAGTGTATTTTAGCTTAGCAGAATTGCGAACGAAAGATTAGCAGAATTGCGAATAGAAAATTCTTAGCAGTTTCTGAGTAGCTCCAGACCTACTCCTAGATTGCGATCAGCTCAGCCCGTTTCGTTCCTGGTTTGACGTCACAAACACGCCCTGCGTTCGGACAGCCACTCCCCCGTTTCTCCAGACACTCCCGCGTTTTATCCTGGCACGCCTGCGTTTTTCCGCACACTCCCAGAAAACGGCCAGTTTCCGCCCAGAAACACCCACTTCCTGTCAATCACACTCTGATCACTTCAACGATGAAAATTCTTCGTTCTGCCGTGAGTAAATCTAAGTTTTGAGCTAAAATACTTAGCGCATGCGCACTGCGTACCATGCGCATGCACATTTTCACATTAATCGCTCCGTTGCAAAAATCGGCAACGAGCGAACAACTCGGAATGACCCCCAAGGTGCTGAATGCATGAACCGTTCCTTTTTAGGGTCACACCCGTAGTAAACTTACAGTGTAATGTATTGTACCAGTCATTGAAAAAAGCCTCTTCATTCAGTTCCAGTAATAATAATAACGTGCAAAAATGACCATACTCTATGTCCTGTGCCTGAATTGGCGATTGTGTGCTGCCTCACCCTTGTGTACTATGAGGCTGCACCCGGCTGCTAATGACACCTAGGAAGATTAGTGGTAGAATCAGGAACCTGTAGCAATTATACGCTAATAAATGAACAACGTAAGATCACATATTGATTAAAAATAAACCATATATCTAAAACATGTATCACACTTAGCATAAAAGGTGCGTATATAAAATCAAATGCATAAAAACATTTCCTGAGCTGAACGGATCTGTTCCTGACGAAGGATTAACCCCAAAACATGGACACTATGCTACCACACTGAACCCAGACTTAGCCTTAAAAGCCTGCTTTGGTGGTGCCGAGCTGTTACACCTGGGGATTTCTTGCTTATATAAGCACTAGCCTACCACAGCACCAAAACAGAGTGAGAAAGACTTTCTGGGAGTGTGTGTATGTATCCAATGGCTGGCTACTTATGTGAATGTATGTGAAGTATATATAAAAAAAATGTATTGTGTGGAATAAATTTTGTACCTTTTACCTGTTCTCATCATGTGCAATATCCTGTTTATTTTGGTGGAACAATTGAAAACCTTTATGGTTCATCAGCGCCAATCACATTTACTACCTATATCTGTATTCCTATATGGGGGTTTGGGTGTGGCTTTACATTGCTTTTGCCACATTTATTGCACACATTACAGTACCATTCACCTTTCTTTGTAATTCTGTGTACTAGAACATGACCCCCCCTCCCCCCCAACTTTCAATATACAAACCATGTTGCCTAAGTTGCTATGTTCAGTGTTGTGCACCATATAAATAACATGCAATAACACAAAATAGCATATACATTCTGACACTTTTCCCTACTGCCCTGGAGATGCCAGTGATGGGGGCCCTGGTAAGAGACATGTGCAGCTGTAGTGGGTCCATGGTGATTATATACCCTGCCATCAAAATCCTGACAGCCCCGTAGTTAAGACACTAACCCTTCCTCTGCCCCCTACCCTAATCCTCCATTGTGGGTGCCTAACCCTAACCTTCCCCAGTGGGTGCCTAACCCTAACCCTCCCCGAGGATGCCTAACCCTAACCCTCCCCGAGGATGCCTAACCCTCCCCGAGGATGCCTAACCCTCCCCGAGGATGCCTAATCCTAACCCTCCCCGAGGATGCCTAACCCTAACCCTCCCCGAGGATGCCTAACCCTAACCCTCCCCGAGGATGCCTAACCCTCCCCGAGGATGCCTAACCCTAACCCTCCCCGAGGATGCCTAACCCTAACCCTCCCCGATGATGCCTAACCCTCCCCGAGGATGCCTAACCCTCCCCGAGGATGCCTAATCCTAACCCTCCCCGAGGATGCCTAACCCTAACCCTCCCCGAGGATGCCTAACCCTCCCCGAGGATGCCTAACCCTCCCCGAGGATGCCTAACCCTAACCCTCCCCGAGGATGCCTAACCCTAACCCTCCCCAGGGGGTGCCAAACCCTCCCCAGGGTGCCTAACCTTAACCTTTCCTTGCCCCGCTGGCTTAACCGAACCCTCGCTGCTTGGTGCCTAAACCTAACCTTCCCTCCCCGGTACCTAACCTTAACCCCCCTTCTAATGTCTAAACCTAACCCCCCATGGCAAGACGCGAGCGTGTCCCACTGAGAGGACGATCGGGATTCCCGGCATCAGTATTTTGACCCCTCATCGGCTTTCTGACATCGGATTGTGGCCACAAATTGGGATTCCCGCATCGGTATTTTGACGACCGGGGTCCCATTCGGCGGTGTTGTGACTGCTTTCCGTGTGAACGGGGCCCAGGTTGGAAGATCCTGATTACCCATTTCAAACTGCCCCATAACATGGGTTGACTGGTGTCCAACACAGGTTGGATTCCCAGGTCACGTGAGCCAGGTTTTTTTACAGGGTCACTTTCACACCAAACCGTTCCCTGGATTAACCGGGGTTGAAGTGGATGTGTGAAAGGGGCATAAGATTTGGGAAACTCAGACCTAAATTTCAATGCAATGTGGGCTCCATGCAAAAGTAGCCAGTATTTACCCTGCATGTAAAAAAAATATATGCATTTACTCCCCTGGTATTGCAGAGTGGTTTGTCCAAGTGCACAGTTACTTACTCGTTCTTACTGTACTTTATTCCCAACTCAGAATCAGGAACGTAAAGCCCCTGGAGAAGTGGGCAGATTCAAGAGGCTTGTCTATTCTCTTTGAAGCCAATGAGAGCTTCCCAAAATTCACGAATCACCCAGACATCCTTAAAGAGTAGGCTAGTTTTAAAAGAAGTAATAATAATAATAATATTAATCCACTTGATCCACTGTTTAAAAAGATTTTAAGGCAATAGAGCACCTTAACTATTCACAGTTCTTATTGTGTTGTTGTGTTGGGTGTTGTTTTTAGAAAATGCTAAAAGTGAGTAAAATGACATTTTAAACAACAAAAACTTTTGAAAGCGTCCTGAACTCTCAGCGTGTCCTTTGCAGACCATATATTGCCAGGGAATCTGTGATATTCACGGGGACTCTGCTTTTTATGAAATATTTCACTCATCTCAACAATTTTTATGTCACAGCTGCCAAAAATATTTTCAAGCCCAGACCTGGGAGGAGGGGGGGGGGGGGGGGGGGGGGGGAGTACCCTTAGAGAATCTGCATTGCTGAGTGAGATGTTCTTCCACTTTAGAGTTTTGCTGTAAGATTACAAACAATTCTTTTATTGTCTGTGTCCTAAATCAAGTGAGCGTAGGGATGCCTGGGACTTGTCGGGGAAAGGGCAGGCAACTTCACATCTGCTCAGTGATTGTCTGATCGCACGGCAGGATTTTCAGTGTGCCGGGCGGCCGCTGACTTGGAAACAAGGAGACACATCTTTTTCGTATCTTGTCATCCCAACAGAGTACATAGGCACCAAAAAAAAAAAACACCACCACCTCTAACTGTATGCAAGATGAGGACCGAGTCAGCGCCATGACAGATGTGCACCTGACCTTACTAAGCTGCCTTTCCCCGCTCCGCTAACAGATGGGAGCATGGAGGGGGCGCGTTGTGGTAAGGAGGAGCAGAGAGGCAGAGAGAAGTCATAAAAATGGGAAAGGTTACCAAAGGGGAAACCAATATTTAAAGTCTTGATCGGCACCCGCTGATATTGCAACAATGCAGGAGCGTAATCTAACGATTCTCAGATTGTAGTTTATTATAGTATAATGCAAACAGATTAAAAATAAATCAGCATAAAATTTATTAGGATTGTTTATTATAGTAGATTTAGATATTAAAGATAAAATAAAGAAAATCTAGACGTGTACTCATACACCTAGCTTCTGTACGCCATACGGCACAAGACACGCCCGTGCGAATCAGATGATACAAAAGGTGTACAGTATTTCAGAGCACCCAGACGCCTGGGACCTGGCATGCCAAGAGGGACTGTTTGGTGTGACTGAATCCACAGTGTTTGAGGACACATCTGTATATGTAGGTGTGCTTACCATATTAAATAGGGACTGTCCTTCCCTGGTGACAAGGATTAGATTAGTGTTACATCCCTGTGAGGATGTTTGACATGTGACCGCACATACAAATTAGGGAAACACAGTGTGCCCCTTGTCTGTAGAAGAGCATACAGCAACAATGTAACTTTATGAATAGAACAGACACATAGGACCAGGAAGCAACAGCAACAAGTAAGAAATTCCACAGCATACTTCCGCCGGACAGTCTCAGACAAATATCGCTATACAGTAAATACCACAGAACCAGGGGCAAGAAGGAAATGTAGCTCCCCCAAAGTTCTGAATTGTAACAAAGTAACCTAAACTGTTCATTAATAGCACCCCCTTTCACACATGCACCCTGGGCGACTGCCCCATCTGGCCCAGCCCTAGTTACAGCCCAGTAACATAGCAGAACACATCAGCCATACCAGTTATAGCTGGCACTGAGCTCATTGGACCTGGCATTGGACAGGAGAGACCCAGGGGTGTCAACCCTGCATAATCAATCACTGATCAATTTAAATAACTCCTAGTATATACTTATGTCATGCACTCATTTCATTCATACAGATGCTAAGTGAAGACAGCTGGGATGACGGAGCTCTGTAGAAAGAGAAATAGAACCAAACAGTTGCGCAATAAGCCTAGGTACCGTATAGCCACCTTCAATTCAAACAAGAGGTTTCATGAGTCCTCTAAAGTGAATTAAAAAACAAAATCTGTGGCGTAACTTGTTACCTAGGTCAGTGCCAATTGGTTCTTACTTTTTAGTATTTTTCTATGACGGAGCTCTATGGCAATGGGAAGGCAGAAATCCTGGCATGCCTGTTTATGTGTAACCCATACTAACCTACTCTAATGGAAAGTCTTGTAGCCTTCCAAATTCCAGGGAGCTCACCCTGGCCCACAGGAAAGCAGGGAAAACCCCCTGAATTCCACTCACTTCCCTAGTAAAGTGGGTGAGGATGGGGATTGATGATGCGACTCACTGCAAATTCCATAACTGAGCCACCCCGCAGGGACTATGATAATGCAAACCACATTATCACACTCCCAAAAGATGGCAAGTATGGCACAGCTCTGTACAAACATAAGTACTCTGTGTGATGGGAGTCCCGCTCGCCCATAATCATCTCCAGCATTGCTTTTTGGGATATGGTTTTTCCCCCCCCAGTATGTTTATCAGTGCATCATTCTTATTCATCATTATAGTAACAACCAAGATATGCTAGTGCACAAGTCTAGGAATATGTAATAGTATGTAAGACACAATAAATATGTATTTTGTTATTATTATTATTATTATATTACACGGTGGAGTCACATTATTATGAGAACCAGCTAATGGCCATAGAGTAACCGCCATGTGTAGCATGGACAGCAGCTAGACGGCTGAACTGTCATGTTACACACATGTCTGGTAGCCCCCAGGTGCATATTGATGGTGAGCTGCTCCTGTGTAGCGTGTCGGTCGGCCCTCACGCACCTTCGTAGCCGACGTTCCCCTCTCACATCAATGACACGTGGTGCTCTGCGGTTTCCACATTGGTTATTGGCAATGGTGCCATTCGTCCGGTCACAATACACCTTCACCGCAGCAGCACGCAGACAGTTCACAAACTGCGCTGTGTCAGGAATACTGCCACCCTTGGCCCGAAAGCCGATAATCATCCCTTCCTGCAACTCGGATAAATTGCCCCTTTTACCCATGACAGCAACGAGTGATATGTGTGCAGACAGTCTACCGCGCACCTTATATACCCACCAACCTAGCAATGAGTGATATGTGTGCAGATGGCCTATCGCACACCTTATATACCCACCAAGCCAGCGCACGACACGTGATGTACTTCATGGTCTACGCGCTGCTGACGTCACATGTAGGAGTTGGTCATAGCATTGTGACTTGGCCGTGCATAATCATTATTATTATACAGCATTTTCTAGTGTGTGACTGTGGCTCACTGCTGCTTCAGCACCCTAGACAGCTCCTGCATCTGCAGGAAGGCTCACTGCTGCTTCAGCACCCTGGACAGCTCCTGCATCTGCAGGAAGGCTCACTGCTGCTTCAGCACCCTGGACAGCTGCTGCATCTGCAGGAAGGCTCACTGCTGCTTCAGCACCCTGGACAGCTCCTGCATCTGCTGGAAGGCTCATTGCTGCTTCAGCACCCTGGACAGCTGCTGCATCTGCAGGAAGGCTCACTACTGCTTCAGCACCCTGGACAGCTCTTGCATCTGCAGGAAGGCTCGCTGCTGCTTCAGCACCCAGGACAGCTTCTGCATCTGCAGGAAGGCTCACTGCTGCTTCAGCACCCAGGACAGCTGCTGCATCTGCAGGAAGGCTCACTGCTGCTTCAGCACCCTGGACAGCTCCTTCATCTGCAGGAATACAACTGCTCGGTGTTGATACCACAAGGTGCTGAATAAATTAACCGTTCCATTAAGTGGTCACCCCCATAATAAACTTACAGTATAATGTATGGTACCTGTCACTGGAAAAAGACCTCATTATTCAGTTCCAGTAATAACATGTAACAATGACCGTATATTCTGAGCCATAATAGTAATAATTAGAATATATAACAACATAATAATAATAATAATAATAATAATAATATTTTTTTTTTAAAAAGACTATTATTAGAAGCATTTAGAAGAGCCTGGATTGGACGCACCCAGGCACCATCCTGCAATGTGAGTGCGGCAGAACAGAGAAAGTGAAACTGAAGGACAAATAAAGACATGACCACAGAGTGATGGGACCGTGACAGCTTTGAGCAGCTTAGTAAAGGTCATTTATACCCTCCGGGCTTCCGGTCTCACAGCAGCTAAAGTGGGCTGTCATGGCAGATAAACAGGGTGGGGTGGGATGAAATACAATTTTCAACAGGCCTGTCATCTGGCAGAAGAGGATGGATGAATCTAAGAGAGTCCGTCAGGATTCGCTGCCAGCGCCCAGGGATTAAATCCCGTCAGCTCACAGTTTACATTGTAAAAGTACGGGTAAGAATCTTAAGCCTGAAGAAATTAAATGTCGATGTTCTCAGTCTGGGACTGATGGACAATGTTCTTGTTGATACACTTTCAGCTAAATGGAAACTTCTGGCAGAAGAAAGCTTAACTCATATCAGACAATGGGGGTCATTCCGACCCGATCGCTTGCTGCAGTTTGTCGCTGCGCAGCGATCGGGTCAGAACTGCGCATGCGCAAGCGCCGCAGTGTGCCGGCGCATGGCAGCTTTCATTACCTAGCGATCGCCTATGAGACAGAGGTGGTCGCTAGGCGGGAGGGGGCTGAACGGCAGCGTTAAGTTGCCATTTATGGGGAGCGGTCCGGCCAATGCAGGAATGGCCGGACCATTGGGGGGGGGGGCGGGCCGCGGCGGCTGCGTGACGTCTCACGCAGCCGCTGTGGCCAGCGAGAGCGACGAGCAACTCCCGGCCAGCTGCAGGAGCTGCGCTGGCCGGGAGTTACTCCTCAAATACAAAGGCGCTTTTGTATTTGTGCGGGGGGGGGGGGGGGGGGCGGCACTGACATGCGGGGCGGACTAGCCCTGTGCTGGGCACCCCCCCGCATGTCTGAGTTAGTGATCGTAGCTGTGCTAAATTTAGCACAGCTACGATCAACTCGAAATGACTTCCAATGTCTTCACCGGGACAATATATATACACTTTATATGTTAAAAAAATCTAAAACAATTGAGGGGACAGTGGGCCTCAGTGTCAATAAATAAGAAGTTAGCTTCAAATTCCAAACCACAGGAGCTTCCTGCCTGCAGGATCACAGTCGGCGGCTGATACACGACCCAAAAAATGGTCCCGATACGCAGCACCGCTTCCTGTCAATTACTTTTAAGTGACTCCTCTCTGCAAGCGTAATTGCAACTCAATCGCGGCGCATGCACATTGCAGCAGTGGCGCATGCGCAGTTTACAGATAACCACTCAATTACGAAAACATGGGCAACTATGCTTCCGGCCCGATATCCCTGAGTTGTGCGCATCTATGCGATTGGACCGTGCCATGGTGGTCATTCCGAGTTGATCGCTAGCTGCATTCGTTCACTGTGCAGCGATGAGGCAAAAAATTGGAACTTCTGCCCATGCGTATGCGGCGCAATGCGCACACGTGACGTACTATTACAACGAATGACGTAGTTTCACACAGGGTCTAGCAAAGCTTTTCAGTCGCACTGCTGGCCACAGAGTGATTGACAGGAAGGGGGCGTTTCTGGGTGTCAACTGACCGATTTCAGGGAGTGTTCGGAAAAACGCAGGCGTGCCAGGAAAAACGCAGGCGTGGCTGGGCGGGTTTGTGACGTCAAAACAGAAACTGAACAGTCTGAAGTCATCGCAAGCGCTGAGTAGGTTTTGAGCTACTCTGAAACTGCACAAAAAAACTTTGTAGCCGCTCTGCGATCTATTCGCTCGCACTTCTGTTAAGCTAAAATACACTCCCCTCCCAGTGAGCGGCGGCATAGCGTTTGCACGGCTGCTAAAAACTGCTAGCGAACAACCCATGGCAGCTGTCATCACCACTAGTAACAGTACTTACACGTACTCCCTGCTAGGCGCAGGAGATGCGACTGAAAATGGCGTGTAATGTGTATTTGCACAACTCAGAATCGGATACAAGGTTGGCTACATGACTAGAACATGCCTAAAGAATTATTCGCGAAGGCGACATTTCCGTCTGATTGTCACCCAGTAATGCCCATTAAGTCATCAGTAAGAAAACTACTGAATATGACTGAAAATGCGTATTTCGGCTGTGACACATAGTTGGATCTTGCATGCGAGTCAGAATGAGGCATGCAGCCACCGCCGACACTACCCGGTTCGCCGACACTACCCGGTTTTCCCGGCGCCACCCCAAAAAATGCTCCGTCACCCCCCCTCACAGTTAATGTGACCCAATTGCATTAACTGCTTGCACACACGCAGATGGGACCTGTGCGTGCGCACCGCAGGACCTTCTCAAATATTGCGGTCGCATCGCGTTTGCGATACGACCTGAATGTGGCCCTAAGCTGTTGTATATTTACTCATCAGCAGATGAATTATTTTTATTTCTTACTGACTGCCAGTACATTTGCTGACTGGTGGAAACCAAGACTTTGAATTAAGCAGACTCTGATGACACGAACGCCAGAATGAGTTAAATAAAAAAAACTGAGCTGTAATCTAAAAATATGTCACAAAAAGAAAAAAAAAACAACCAATGCCGGAGCAACATTAAAGGATTGGCTGTAAAAGAGTAAACGATGATCGACCCCCCTCCCGCCCCCCCCCCCCCCCAGCATCTGCAGTCCCACACTGACAGCTATGATCTCTATCGCACTTGGCGATGGTACGGATAGCGTGGAAGTGGAATATGCGGTGTGTTGCTGCTGCCAGAGGACAGACATGTTGGCTCAGTGAGAAAATGCAGATATTGTGCAGTGTTGGGAATAGTGATTCTACATTGGTACTAAAAAACAATGGCCCTCATTCCGAGTTGATCGCTCGCAAGGCGATTTTAGCAGAGTTACACACGCTAAGCCGCCGCCTACTGGGAGTGAATCTTAGCTTCTTAAAATTGCGACCGATGTATTCGCAATATTGCGATTACTAACTACTTAGCAGTTTCAGAGTAGCTTCAGATTTACTCTGCCTGTGCGATCAGTTCAGTGCTTGTCGTTCCTGGTTTGACGTTACAAACACACCCAGCGTTTGCCCAGACACTCCCCCGTTTCCCCGGCCACTCCTGCGTTTTTTCCGGAAACGGTAGCGTTTTTTCCCGCACGCCCATAAAACGGCCTGTTTCCGCCCAGTAACACCCATTTCCTGTCAATCACATTACGATCGCCGGAGCGATGAAAAAGCCGTGAGTAAAAATACTATCTCCATTGTAAAATTACTTGGCGCAGTCGCAGTGCGAATATTGCGCATGCGTACTAAGCTGAATTTCACTGCGATGCAATGAAAAATACCGAGCGATCAACTCGGAATGAGGGCCAATGTTGTTATAAAGGAACAATAAGAGTGAGGTCCCTGCAGCGTAAATGCTCCTGGTTCTATGCCATACACCGGGAGATTGCCTGTGATAGAGGCTCCACTCATGACACCTATTCCCACTCTGGCTGCCCCCTGTTACATTTCACATTGTTTCCTTCCTAGAGAATGTATCACCAGTGTCAAATGCAGGATTTTTTGAGGGGGGGTTTCCAAATGCTTTCCACAGTCTCCCACTCCTCTGCGGAACATCGGAGCAAGCACAGGAGTCCTGGGGAACGGGAGCAGAACCGACCCTGGACATTAATGTACACATTCATCTTTTTATACACTAGTGCACATCACCTAGTGCAGTGTTTCCTAAATCCGGTCCTCACACACTCTCAGCAGGTCATGTTTTCAGTATTTCTGACTGTAGACATGGGTAGGATTAGATAATTACCGTATACTGACCCAGAGAAGTAGAGTGTCACCTACGCATTATTATGCTGTCTTACTGGAACGTTACTCACAACTGTCCCACAATCGGGGCAAAGGTCAAGACATGCAATTGCATGGGTCACATGTGAGCACATCCGCACCGTTCTGCCTAAATCAGGGCAGTTGGGTGCTACGAATACACACAGAGCTATACTGCCAGTGCATACAGCTATCTATCTATGGGGGTAATTCAGACCTGATCGCTGGGCAGCGATTTGTGCATCCCTGCAATCAGATAGTCGACACCTACAGGGGGAGTGTATTTTCGCTGTGCCAGTGTGCGATCGCATGTGTAGCAGAGTTGGACAAACTGATTTTGTGCAGTCTCTGCGCAACCCACGACTTCCTCAGCCGCTGCGATCACATCAGGCTGATAGGGACCGGATTTGACGTCAGATACCCTCCCTGAAAATGCGTGGACGACTGCGTTTTTCCAGACACTCATTGAAAACGGTCAGTTGCCACCCACAAACGCCCTCTTCTTTTCAATCTCCTTGCGAACGCCCGTGCGAATGGATCCTTCGCACAAACCCGTCGCTGAGCGGCGATCCGCTTTGCAGCCATCCACCGCACCTGCGCATTGCAGTGCATACGCATGCGCAGTTTGGCTATGATCGCCCACTGTGCAAAAACGCACAGCAGCGATCGGGTCAGAATTACCCCGTATGTATCACACACACTAGGTTGCAAGCAAGTTCCACGAGGCTTACTCAGCTGGCCGTCTGCGTAGAACCGATGGTTGCGATGTTGGATCCAGCTTGCGACATTGGTTGCAGTGTTGGGATGGCAGCTACATGCATGAAGCGTTTCTTCTACTGAGATGGAAATTCAGAGCTGCTTACAGGCGGCGTTGAGTTTCTGAACACCTCTGAATCCACAGTCAGTGCAGGAATCTGTGTAATGGCTTTTAAGTTGTTTTTCTTTATAATCTAGGTAGATAATTGCAATTCCACAGATAGCTTTGTTCTCTGCGCAGTGGTAAATGTGTGAATTAGCAAAATGACATTAGTTCTACTGATTTGCATGAAAATGCAGAAAGAAATGAATGTGAAATAGTGTATTTGTGTCCTGTGGCCTCCTGCAAGCGCCCAGGTAGCAAATTGCAACACACACACACAGCTGGGATATTGCAGCTAGCACATTGCGGTGGGAGACTGGGAGGAAATATAATTGTACCTTCTGTTCTGTCTGTATTTGTTCTTGAGGCAGATAACTGCAGTACAACTCGACTTATTAAGATTTAAGATCCCCTAATGACAAGAACATAGTTTGGAAATAAGTTAGTTGGCTTCGGAAATGTATATGAAACTCAAGACGGAGGTCTCCGGTGTCCGAGGAACGATTGCACGCCAGTGGCATCAACACAGACCCGAGAATTCATTATACCGTCATTCTCCCGTTGTACTCAAGGTGAGGATGTATTTATTTCCATAGATAGAACTTTATAAAGCGGTTTCCAAACACCTCGCACCAACGAGACTCTCTAAACTTCTCTAAACATTTCTCTGTGATTTTCCTCAGTTGAACGGTCCAAACTAATCACCTAACGTTGATGAAGCTTCTCTAAATATCAGGCAAAGCATCAAAATAATTCATCACGTCTGGCAAGGAAATGGAAGTCCGGCGGCCATTAGCATATTTTTGTCATCAGTGCTGATGTTTTTCAGCCCCCTCTTCATCACCCACAAGGAACGTGTCATTGGTTTTAACACCAGGATTTCTGATACCGCGGAGAAACACGGCAGGAAAAATAATGTCTGTTCGTTGCTAAAAAATTCTACTAGTAAATATCCCTTGCCATCAAGAGAAGGTATACTGGAGGATGACATGCAAATAGGACATAATTTGTAATATTATTATTATTATTATAAAGATGTTCAGTTCAATGCTCCAGAAATCCGAATCCATACAAATTTTGTGGGTCCAAAGTGAACCAAGTGCCACTTTGGGTCTTCCCATGAATTTGGATTTTAAATCTGAATTTTGGGTTTTGGATTGATTTTAGCTATTTTTATTGATTTTTATCAGTAATTATGATTTTTATACACACAGGCTGGTGTCAGCACCGGTGCAAGCTTTTCTGGCTCTATAGGCAAAACTTCATCCTAAGTTACTGTTCTCCCACAAATATTTTTGATGGGTTGGGTAGGCAGGACCGGCACTAGAGATCCCAGCGTTCAGCATACCGGCGCCGGAATGCTCCACTCGCCACACTGTAGGCATGGTGACTCGTGCCCACTCTGTGGGTGTCCTGGATACCCACAAGTGGGAATAGAGCCTGTATGTCAGTATCCCACGTGTCGGCATGTTAAGCAGTCAGAATTCTGGAGTCGGGATCTTGACCACTGAGATCCCGTCTGCCGGTAACATAACCGCATCCCTTTTTGATAGTTATTCCCCAAATAATTGCTATGAGCTTATTCAATTGTGCAAAATTGCTGGAGAAATATTTGCTGAATGACGTAGTGTAAGGTGGGGATTCTGCTCCCCTTACCTTCCTTACTACCGCATAACCTTAGCCTCAGCTCTCATAGTATGACCCTAACCTTACCTAACACCCCCATCCCACACACACACACACACACACACACACACACACACACACACTAATGGGGCCTATACATCTACAGTATAATCCATTGGCGCAATTCACCATTGTATTGGGTCAGGTAATTGGCAATTCGATTCAGAAGTTCCAACCCAAAAATTATTGGAATTGTCAAGTCCGGGTTTTTTATTATGTTGGATTTTGCCGATTCCCCAGCAAATTGTTGATCATTAGAGTCCACCGATCAGCAAATCAGAATCATCACAACAGGGAATCGGCCTGTAGTTGTGTTATGACCGGCATAACTCAATAGGTCTGCCTGCTGTTGTAACAGGTAAGTATCGGTAGAGTGTTGTTGTGAGTGCAGGTGTCGGTGAACGTACCTGGATTCTTCACCCGTGATCACCTCATGAACCGGATCTCACTGCGGAAACCCTAGGCAGAGGGACGAGGAACCGCCACCCCAGATGACCCAACACAACAGTCACCACACGTTAGGACGGTGACAGAAAGATTTATCACTCAGGATCAGAATGGTCACCACTGTGGAATTAATTAGTTAAGAGGCAAAGCCGTTCATAACATAAAGCAAGTAATGCAAACTTGAACATACAGTAGTATTGCAAATATCAGCATGAAATTTCCTTGCACAGGTGTAAGACCACAATATACCGCTCACATTTACACTAAGATATTAATCACGTGAAGTGACTCTAAACATCCTATGGGTAGCAGTTTAACCCTTCTCAATGTGCAAGCTAGTCTAACCAATGCCTATACATAGTTAAAAGGTCAAGTTCAAAAGCAGTAGGAATATACTAAAGTTCAGAAGCATAAAAGATACATTAATTGCAGGCTCAACGTTAGCATGTCAAGTTAGTTGCTGGCAGTCAGTAACTGAGGCACAGTATGAAGAGTACTGCTCCATGCAAAGCGGACAGGGTATGCTCAGCTAAGTTCAGTCAGTACGTGATAACGTACTCAGACAGGTAAGTGAGTTGGTTGCAACCAGTAAGCATAGGACTCTGGCTAGTCACAGTGGGATCCGGCTAACAAATTCATGCAGTCTCCAACTTAAAAGCAGGTACTGTAGGTGTGAAACGGGATCCGGTCTGAAGATCGACAGTGTCTAGGTCGACAATGTTTAGGTCGACCACTATAGGTCGACAGTCACTAGGTCGACATGGATGGAAGGTCGACAGGGTTTCTAGGTCGACATGTGCTAGGTCGACAGGTCTAAAGGTCGACATGAGTTTTTCACATTTTTTTTCTTTTTTTGAATTTTTTCATACTTAACGATCCACGTGGACTACGATTGGAACGGTAAAGTGTGCCGAGCGAAGCGGTAGCGGAGCGAAGGCACCATGCCCGAAGCATGGCGAGCGAAGCGGTGCACTAATTTGGGATCCCGGTCACTCTACGAAGAAAACGACACAAAAAAAAAAATCCTCCTTTAGACCTGTCGACCTAGCACATGTTGACCTAGAAACCCTGTTGACCTTCCATCCATGTCGACCTAGTGACTGTCGACCTATAGTGGTCGACCTAAACATTGTCGACCTAGACACTGTCGATTTGATGAACCACACCCGTGTGAAACATGCAGGCACTCAGGTGATTGCAGATGAGTAGGTCAGAGGACTGATAACATACAGGCAGCAGTAGGGTTCAATGAGAATGCAACTAAAGATCAGTTTTCAGTCAAAGCAGTAAGGTTATAAGCACAGCTGGTAGTTGCAGGCTGTATTGGTAGCTGAGGCTCTGAATAGCTAGAGTGTGTACACAGTACAGTTCAGCGTCACATGAAAGGTGCAGATAGATTGCAGGCAAGGTATAATAAAGCTGGCTGATACAAGCTGTGGAGTGCCTCAAATACACAAGGGGTCCGCTCTTTCCTGTCACCCTGTTCACTAAGGCAGTTTAGAGTTTCTTTTGCTACCAAAAAGGGTCGTGCTGGTCATTAAATGGACTCCCCTGTTGAAAGGCACAATATTTAATACTGTCCAGTACTCTTGATAGCTGTTTCTGCCAAGTAAAAGGAAGAGCGTCTCCCTCTCTCTCTCTCTCTCATCTGACCTCTATTCAGCTGTGTATACGGAGCTGGGTGACTCTGGGGTTCTAACTGAGTGAATTAGCTGGAGTGTCTGTGCGTCAGAGGTAGGTACCTGCTATGAGCAGCCTCACCCACTCCCCTCTGTCACCTGAGACCTTACCCGGCAGCTTCTCTCAGTACTGGGCAGGCTGGTGTCACTGCAGCGGCTGGCGGCTCTCTCAGTGGTCTCCTCAGTGGCCGCTCCGCTCTCCACAGCGTGTCTCCTCACAGCGGTCTCCCCAGCAGCGGCTCCGCTCTCCACGGCATGTCTCCTCACAGCATGTCTCCTCACAGCGGTCTCCTCAGCAGCGGCTGCGCTCTCCACAGCATGTCTCCTTACAGTGGTCTCCTCAGCAGCGGCTCCACTCTTCACAGTGTGTTTCCTCACAGTGGTCTCCTCAGCAGCGGCTCCACTCTTCACAGTGTGTTTCCTCACAGCGGTCTCCTCAGCGGCGTCTCCGCTCTCCACGGCGTATCTCCTCACAGCGATCTTCTCAGCAGCGTCTCCGCTCTCCACAGCGTGTCTCCTCACAGCGGTCTCCTCAGCAGCGTCTCCGCTCTCCACAGCGTGTCTCCTCACAGCGATCTTCTCAGCAGCGTCTCCGCTCTCCACAGCGTGTCTCCTCACAGCGGTCTCCTCAGCGGCGTCTCCGCTCTCCACGGCGTATCTCCTCACAGCGATCTCCTCAGCGGCGTCTCCGCTCTCCACGGCGTGTCTACTCACAGCAGTCTCTTCAGCAGTGGCTCCAATCTCCACAGCATGTCACCTCACAGCGGTCTACTCAGCAGCAGCTCCGCTCTCCACGGCATGTCTACTCACAGTGGTCTCCTCAGCAGCGGCTCCGCTCTCCACAGCATGTCTCCTCACAGCAGTCTCCTCAGCAGCAGCTCCGCTCTCCACGGCATGTCACCTCACAGTGGTGTAATCAGCAACGGCTCCGCTCTCCACAGCATGTCTCCTCACAGCAGTCTCCTCAGCAGCAGCTCCGCTCTCCACAGCATGTCTCCTCACAGCAGTCTCCTCAGCAGCAGCTCCGCTCTCCACAGCATGTCTCCTCACAGCAGTCTCCTCAGCAGCAGCTCCGCTCTCCACGGCATGTCTCCTCACAGTGGTGTAATCAGCAACGGCTCCGCTCTCCACAGCATGTCTCCTCACAGCGGTCTCCTCAGCGGCAGCTCCACTCTCCACGGCATGTCTCCTCACAGTGGTCTCCTCAGCGGCAGCTCCACTCTCCACGGCGTGTCTCCTCACAGCGGTCCCCTCAGCAGCGGCTCCACTCTCCGCGGCGTGTCTCCTCACAGCGGTCTCCTCAGTGGCAGCTCCACTCTCCACAGCGTGTCTCCTCACAGCGGTCTCCTCAGCAGCAGCTCCGCTATCCGCGGCGTGTCTCCTCACATCGGTCTCCTCAGTGGCAGCTCAACTCTCCACGGCGTGTCTCCTCACAGCGGTCCCCTCAGCAGCGGCTCCGCTCTCCACAGCGTGTCTCCTCTCACACACACCAGAGTCGGATTAAGGGGGGTGCCAAGGGGGTCAGTACCCCGGGCCCCCCTGGCAGTTCAGAGTGTCACACTGTCATATCTTTCCTCACCTGCAGAGAGCGCTGCAGCAAGCAGACCTGCCATCCAGCTAGGAGAGTCATGTACAGTAAGAGGAGTGCCTGAATCATGTTTGCAAGTAAAGCAAAAAAAAAGCATGTAACTTTGTCTGGACAAACCATGTTGCCATGCAAATGACCTCCATGGCGCCCTCCAGAGGCCTACACCCTAGGCAGCTGCCTAATAGTGCAAGAAGTCATGTTTGGGGGTCTATTTACTAAGCCTTGGGTGGAGATAAACTGGACGGAGATAAAGTAACAGCCAATCAGCTCCTGTCACTTTTCAAACTCAGCCTGTAACATAGCAGTTTGGAGCTGATTGGCTGGTACTTTATCTCCGTCCACTTTATTTATTTAAGTCTTAGTAAACTTGTCACCTGCTGCTTTTACATGTGGGCCTATACACCTGAAACCTGCCCTCATATACACCCTGCTTGAGAACAGCTGTACACGTGGCTGAGACAATTTTTTGACATTTTCAGGCAGACTGCACAATGCATGCACAAAATAGGCCACAGAGAGTTCTGAGACGGTGTAAGAGGTTTAACATCACAATAACAGGGAAACCCCATCGCCGGGAACAATTGCCTGCAGTATCTGAGGAACCTTGCGTGATTCATGACATATGCTCCTAAGCTCATTAAGTCAGCTCTTCTCTCCTAAAATGTCACAATTTCAACAACTTTCCAACCCCCTCATTTGACGGCTTATTCTTTGTTACAGTACAGAGTATTAGAGGAAGCCAAACGCTACGTGTTTATTTACACATCGGCACATGTTATATAAGGGTAGCGCTGCCTTGCGTGCTAGCGTCTGGTGTTAAACAATGAAACAGCTTCTATTGATCCTCGCAGATACACTGACATGTAACATTTACACGCCAAGCAATGGCTTCCAGCTAGCAGTCTGTTGGTGATTATATAGACTGAGCATATTAAATATTTACTGAGCATTTACGACGGGCAAAGTATATTTGTAATATTAGGATTCGGCGCGGTATAATGATGGCTCTCGTTAATTGGCTAAGCATTAACTATTAATAAGGTATTCACAATAATACATGGTAGGAAGGAGTCCAGATATATTCTGTGGAATGAAGACTGACATTTCTGAATACAGATAACCAGCCAAGTACAAATAATTGTATCGCTCTCTCTATTATAATTATTACTCAGCAGACAACACAAGCTTCTGTACTGTGGCGCTGATTCAAAAATTGTACGACACGGAGGAATGTCACAACAGTTTCGGGGGCGTGTCACACATTGTGATTACGATCCTGTATGTAGTTGAAAGGGCTCCAGAGCCTTACCTGTGGCCGCCATATTGGGCGACTATAGGGTAATTTCGGAGGTCGATTATCAACGGATGTGCGTTCGATATCTGCATCTTCATACACAAGCAGCGGACCTCAGACGCCTCCAGTGGGAGTCTTAATGCAAATTCCGGTGGCTTTGACATATGCATATTTTTCACAGCGCGGCCGCGTCCAAATTTGCAGCTGTGAAGCCATTTGCGCATGTCTGAATCGGGCCATTCAATAGAGTAAATATCGTTATTGATGAATTATCTCAATCAGCATTTTTCCAGTAAACTTGCCATGATGCGATAGGTAAATGGCGGTCCACTGTATTGACCCAATGCTTGAATGACATCAAACCACAGCACGTGCGGATTGGGGTGCGATCTGATGAGGGGGTGGGGTTTGTTGAGGGGGGCGGGTCCTCCCCCATAGGGCCTCATTGTACGCAGTTGCGGCCTTCCTTGCGTCTTTTGCTGCAATTGTGTGTGAGATCAGGGGCAGATTGGGAACTAAAAGTGTCCCTGAAACATTGGAGGTAATTCAGAGTTGATTGTAGCAGCAAATTTGTTAGCAGTTGGGGAAAACTATGTGCACTGCAAGTGGGGCAGATGTAACATGTGCAGAGAGAATCAGATGTGGGTGGGTTTTTTGTTTCTGTGCAGGGTAAATACTGGCTGCTTTATTTTTACACTGCAATTTAGATTTCAGTTTGAACACACCCCACCCAAATCTAACTCTCTCTGCACATGTTACATCTGCCCCCCCTGCAGTGCACATGGTTTTGCCCAACTGCTAACAAATTTGCTGCTACTATCAGGTCTGAATTACCCCCATTGTGTAGAAGTGGCCCGACATGGGCAGCAACAGAGGTATAACATACCGTGTAGCCATGGCGGCATCACTGGATGGCAGAGTCGCTGTACTGCAGAGATGGAATAACAGAATGAATGGGGACAATGCAGTGCACTGAGAGCGGTGGGCTGCCTGTCATGTGGGGGTGGGGCCACATGACAACACACAAAACAGGCCCCACAGACACGTCAGCCTATCAGGGATCTTCCTGGTGAGCTCTATGGCCAATCCGCCCCTGGACGATTGTCAATTCTACAGTTCTCTGTTCCTAATAACATGTGCGATAATGCCCAAATGCTTTGAAAATAGTCAAATACAAGTTACACAGCCAGGGATGGCGCAAGAGGAAGTAGCGCGCGTCCTGTTTTACAGTACCGCTCCCCCACCCGCACTGCAGGCAGGAGTGGAGTGCTGCATCTGCTGTTCCCCAGACTTAGAGCCTGGCGTTTGGTGTGACATCATAGCTAAACGTCACACTCCCAGTGTAGGAGCAGCGTCACTTCACATGTAATAAATGCTGACATACGGCTGCCTCTTCAGCACATTGAAAGCTGGCTATAAGTGTTGGGCCGGGTCGTGGGACTTGTCCATTCTTCCAGGGGGCTGGGAGGGTCACCCAATTTTCGTGAGTCTCCCGGCTGTTCCAGGACAGTAGGCAGGTTTGCTGTATAGTCACGTCTCTTTTATCAAAAACGGGAACATTATGTTATTTAAGTGTATTAGAGGCGATCTAGGTTTGCCTAAAGGTAACAGCAGTCTTGATGACTATTAGTGAATTGGCCGTGAAGACGCTTTGTTTTACATTTCTTGTTACGGTATCTGTGGCGTACAAGGAAGGCCCTGGACGTGTAACGTGTGATATTGTGTGCGCGGTGCAGCCACTCTGAGTGGATCAGCCAGGATTTCAGCAAATCTGTATCCATGTTAATCTGCTGCAGACAATCACACATCCTGACCTGATCCGCGGAAACCATTTATCCTGAACATAATTAGTTCTGAGAATGGCTTAAACTGATAGGCAAACCTTTAGATGTTGGAGCTGTCTTCTGCCGCCTGATTTGTTCCAGCCCTGAGATCAGGCTGCTGTATTGGCGCGGGATACATGTGCAAAATGATTGCAGATTAAGGGCGCAGAAGGAAACACTATGGCGCGACTTTCACGTAAATGCCGCTTTGATAAATATAAGCTTGAGAGGGCATTTTATTTATTCTGCTTTCCTATCCTCCCTCTGGGTGCCCCTGATTATGACTATAAAGCAACACAAAACACTGAATACAATTTCACAATAACGTTTTATATTGAAATCAGTTGCACTTGTGTTAAAGGGGAATGCCAGCAATACCTATTAGAAGGCACCTCATTCAGGCCTGGTTGTGTACAGCGGAATAAGTGCTAGTGTCATGTATACCCCCATGCTTGGCGATGTGAGTGCCTGTGTTTGGTGCATTGTATCACTGAGCCTCCACGCAAACCTGCTCAGCCCTTAAACCGGAGCCTAAGCTATAGGTTTTGTACCTTCAAGTTCCTTGTTATTCATTCTGGTTCTCCCAAATTCTTCCGGCCTAACCCTGCCTGGAACCCTGACCTTGACTTGTCACCCGTTCATGAACCCACACTGGTTATGATGAGCTCAGACTGCGCAGTGACGTTTCTGAGAGCCGCCTGCCATAACCCTGGCCAGGTGTACTCCACGCAGTGTAATCCATTGCACTGACATTGCTGGTGTGGGATGTGGCTATAATGTCAACATTCTACAGGGATCGGAGGGTTAGGGTCAGGCTGCGGCAGTTGAGGGTCAGGCTGCGGCAGTGGAGGGTTAGGGTCAATCTGCGGCAGTGGAGGGTTAGGGTCAGGCTGTAGTATACAGGAACCAAACTGCACCTGCAGGATAAGAATAAATGCAGCAGACGCACAGCTTCGCTTCACTCAGTTAGGAGTCAGCTAGATATTGGTGCTGGTGATAACTGAGAGCCAGAATAAATACCCCAGGTCCAGCCAGGATTGGTTGAGCAGCGTCAGGTGATGCAGAATGCTCAGGCAGGCTATTGACTGGCTGGATCATGGTCAGGTGATCAGAACAGCAGTACTCTGAATCTGGCTGAGTGTGGACAGACCGGAAACAACAAAGCCTGCGTCTCTTGGGGATGACAGTGGATGCATGCACGGTGCCAAGAGAACGAGTCCGCAGGTGACAGCATCGGTAAGTCACCCAGCGGCAGGGGTTGTGACACCTGTCTCCCCACTGATAACCACATCCCACTACAAAACTTCTTCTATACCACTCTGCACCTAATGGAAACCTTTCTGCAACGTTATCAGATTGTCCCTCATCCTTTTTACGTGCCCCTTAAAACTGCCCGGGCGGAAGCCCGAAACATGTCGCATAAAGTATAACTATGCACTGCTGACATACGGGGTCATTCTGACCCAATCGCATACTGCAGTTTATCGCAGCGGTGCGGTTGGGTCAGAACTGCACATGCGCTGCAGTGTGCCGGCGCATGCCAGACAGCCGAAGGCCGTCGCTGCACTACGATCGCCTCTGCCTGATTGACATGCAAAGGCGGTCGCTGGGCGGGGGGGGGGGGGGGAGGGGGTCGGAATGGCGGCATTTTGTTGCAGTTTTGTGGGCGTCACTGTCATGCAGGGCGGGATAGCCCTGTGCTGGGCATCCCACCGCATGTCTATGGTCATGATCGTAGCCCTGCAAAATTTTGCAGGGTTACGATCAACTCGGAATCACCCCCATAGTCTCCTGAGTGCCGCCTATTCCTCCTATACTGCCTACGGGTTTAATACCGAAGGAGGGCACCGGAGCAGGACGATGTGAGGATGAGTGCCAGGATACGTTGGTTTTATATATATATATATATATATATATTTAGTGAGAGAAGAATGGAGGGCGCAGGTATAAATACACAGGTTCACAATTCCATTTATTTTGAACATATGCTCACATACATCTTGGTTTAAAACGGTGCACTCAGTCCTCCGGTCTATCCAGCATCGGACCCGCTTTCACCCGTCGATGAATCTCCTTCTACCGCAGGGATCACGGATACCGTCTGCTCCTCCACCGGGACCAGGATCAGTTTCAGACCATCTGTCCTTTGCTCCACAGGCCACGCCCAACGCGTTTCGTCAATGACGAAGTCCATTGACGAAACGCGTTGGGCGTGGCCTGTGGAGCAAAGGACAGATGGTCTGAAACTGATCCTGGTCCCGGTGGAGGAGCAGACGGTATCCGTGATCCCTGCGGTAGAAGGAGATTCATCGACGGGTGAAAGCGGGTCCGATGCTGGATAGACCGGAGGACTGAGTGCACCGTTTTAAACCAAGATGTATGTGAGCATATGTTCAAAATAAATGGAATTGTGAACCTGTGTATTTATACCTGCGCCCTCCATTCTTCTCTCACTACATGCACATTGGGATTAGTGGCTCTATTCCCTAAAGGAGGAAGCGGCAGCGTACATCGCATAGAAAACGGGACCTAGGATATCAATCAAGGACTTAAAGCATTTTAAAGGAAAGTGTATTGAATGCGCAGCTTTTTTACTTTTATATATATATATATATTTACTTAAGATAACAGTCTAGTGACAGTCCCTCACCATTCTGGTGGAATGTATGATGCTCACTGACAAATAAAGCTGATTCCCAGGATACGGTAAGTGGGGCTCATTCACCACCTAATGGTGCGGCACAAGTGCTGTGATGTCATCACAAAACTGTTTGCATGGCCCATGTGCTTATTTTATTGAGACCAAGCACAGTGTCCATTATAAGCACATCTTTGGGGGATGATGAGTGGTCCTCAGAAGTCTGGGAGGTTCTTCCCTGCTGAGTGAGTTCCACAATAATGAGCCAGCCATTGTTCCTAAATCAACGAGGACAAGAATTCAGTTTGTGGTACCGGCCATTGCCAGAGACCACAATGAGGATAAAACAGAGCACGATGGACCCTAAGCGCGCTCCAGCCATTCCTGATCATTATCATTATGTCTTTAACAATTCACAATGACAGTAGAAGTAGGGACACTGTGGACCACAACTGCACTTAGTAATTGCTTGCACTTACGTTTTGGCAGAACCCTAAAATAGGTGGAAATTGTCAAATGCATCTAATTCTATGTAAATGATCGCTGCTGTGTCAGAGTTGTCATGTTTTTTTCTCTTTAATTTTTCAAAAAATCTGCTAGTGTGAAGAAGGTGTGCGGCGCAATTACAGACGTGTGAAAAGTATTAACGCTTGTTAGCATTTAAGACATTTGGAAATGTGCCGTCGAATGACATAACGTGCAGTTTTTATTTTTTACTTGGCATAAAAGATGTGTCGGCGAGGCCTCGTGTACAACGCATTTCATCACCTCCCATTGTCTCGCCGGCGTGGTCCTTTAAACCTCTGCGCCTGTCTAGCGTGATGGGATGTTTTTATATGACCTTGGAAATTGTCAAGCAATATCGCAGCTGATTGCATTATCTTCTTGTTACTTTGCTATTCAGAAATGTAATTTACATCAACACTTCTGACAAGAGCATAAGGTTATGACTTTACAACGCTGGCGGCTGTTTATTGGGGGAAACTGGGAAACATCACATTCTGTGTCAGGCTCTCAAATAAGCCGTATAAGCTGCGAGATTCTGTCAAACACCTGAGTCCTTTAAATAGGGAAAAAAGTAATGAGTATAATTAATGTGTTGGAAAATGTAGCATTTCTTTCTAACTGCTTGAGAATACTCATTATGAACAATTTAATACATGATAAATTATGAAAACCGTGGGAACATTAAGTCTATAGAAATAAAAGTATCAGATATCTTGATGGCTCTTTGGAGCTGTACAGATTTTCTTTTTATAGTGCACCTATCGCTGCATGCCTAAACAGAGTAGAGGAAGCTTTTTTGTTTCGGAAAAGAATATTCATGTCAATGCAGACTATCTGTTCACTAGGAACCAGTGATATCACTGAGAGTGCAGCCTATCCAGTCACTAGGAACCAGTGACATCCCTGAGAGTGCAGCCTATCCAGTCACTAGGAATCAGTGACATCACTGAGAATGCAGCCTATACAGTCACTAAGAACCAGTGACATCACTGAGAGTGCAGCCTATCCAGTCACTAGGAACCAGTGACATCACTGAGAATGCAGCCTATACAGTCACTAGGAACCTGTCACATCACTGAGAATGTAGCTTTTCCAGTCACTAGGAACCGGTGACATCACTGAGAGTGCGGCCTATCCAGTCACTAGGAACCAGTGACATCACTGAGAGTGCAGCCTATCCAGTCACTAGGAACCTGTCACATCACTGAGAATGTAGCTTTTCCAGTCACTAGGAACCGGTGACATCACTGAGAGTGCGGCCTATCCAGTCACTAGGAACCAGTGACATCACTGAGAGTGCAGCCTATCCAGTCACTAGGAGACAGTGACATCACTGAGAGTGCAGCCTATACAGTCACTAGGAACCTGTGACATCACTGAGAATGTAGCTTTTCCAGTAACTAGGAACCGGTGACATCACTGAGAGCGCAGCATATCCAGTCACTAGGTGCCAGTGAAATCACTGAGAGTGCAGCCTATCCAGTCACTAGTAGCCAGTGACATCACTGAGAGTGCAGCCTATCCAGTCACTAGGAACTAGTGACATCCACTGAGAGTGCAGCCTTTACAGTCACTAGGAACCAGTGACATCACTGAGAGTGCAGCCTATCCAGTCACTAGGAGCCAGTGACATCACTGAGAGTGCAGCCTATCCAGTCACTAGGAACCAGTGACATCACTGAGAGTGCAGCCTATCCAATCACTAAGAGTCAGTGACATCACAGAGAGTGCAGCCTATCCATTCTCTAGAAACCAGTGACATCACTGAGAATGCAGCCTATCCAGTCACTAGGAGCCAGTGACATCACTGAGAGTGCAGTCTATCCAGTCACTAGGAACCAGTGACATCACTGAGAGTGCAGCCTATCCAGTCACTAGGAACCAGTGACATCACTAAGAGCGCAGCCTATCCAGTCACTAGGAACCAGTGACCTGACTGAGAGTTCAGCCTATCCATTCACTAGTAGCCAGTGACATCACTGAGAATGTAGCCTATCCAGCCACTAGGAACCAGTGACATCACTGATAATGCAGCCTATCCAGTCACTAGGAGCCAGTGACATCACTGAGTGCAGCCTATCCAGTCACTAGGAGCCAGTGACATCACTGAGAGTGCAGCCTATCCATTCACTAGGAACCATTGACATCACTGAGAGTGCAGCCTATCCAGTCACTAGGAACCAGTGACATCACTGAGAGTACAGCCTATCCAGTCACTAGGAACCAGTGACATCACTGAGAGTGCAGCCTATCCATTCACTAGGAACCATTGACATCACTGAGAGTGCAGCCTATACAGTCACTAGGAACCAGTGACATCACTGAGAGTGCAGCCTATCCAGTCACTAGGAGCCAGTGACATCACTGAGAGTGCAGCCTATCCATTCACTAGGAACCAGTGACATCACTGAGAGTGCAGCCTATCCATTCACTAGGAGCCAGTGACATCACTGAGAGTGCAGCCTATCCAATCACTAGGAGCCAGTGACATCACTGAGAGTTCAGCCTATCCATTCACTAGTAGCCAGTGACATCACTGAGAGTGCAGCCTATCCAGTCACTAGGAGCCAGTGACATCACTGAGAGTGCAGCCTATCCAATCACTAGGAGCCAGTGACATCACTGAGAGTTCAGCCTATCCATTCACTAGTAGCCAGTGACATCACTGAGAGTGCAGCCTATCCAGTCACTAGGAACCAGGGACATCACTGAGAGTGCAGCCTATCCATTCACTAGGAACCATTGACATCACTGATAGTGCAGCCTATCCAATGACTATTAACCAATGACATCACGGAGAGTGCAGCCTATCCAGTCACTAGTAGCCAGTTGAGCTGTACCATGTTTCAGTGATTCCAAAACACTTCCCATTGTTCAGAAAATCATTAAAAAAATAGTTAATGTTTGAGCCACAGTCAGATGATTTGGGTCTGCACTATACTATATTGCCAGCAAACCTGTATTTAAATACCCCTCAAGACTAGTTTCTCTATGCCGTTTGGCGTACACTTGCTAGCACTCCATGACTCACAGCTCCCACCGTGATGTGATTTTATCAGCAGTTTCACAAGGTTACAAGGAACTTACTGAATAGTATATAAAGAGCTGCTGGATTTACCAAACTCCGTAATACGAAGGCCCGACATCAAACATCATCTTTTGATGGCATTAGCCCATTTTAGCTTATTAACTACACTCACAGAATTTATCGGGAGAGGGATCCATAGGCTCCTTCCTCGCTGCTGCCTGCTCGCACATTAGACTTGTTTAGCATTTGTCGGTTAAGTGTTCCCAGTTTTATCCCAACCACACCATGCAGCAAAATGCATTACCCGTCACCATCCCAGTGCTGTATTCATATAGGTCAATGTATCAAAATCATCGATGGTCTATGGCCAATGTTGAATACTTTTACCATCAATGGAGCATAACCATATGGTTATACACCATCGATGGTAGATATGCACGATGGGTTTTTGCCAATACTGACTGAAGACTGCCCAAAGATTTCTAAGGACACTGCGGGCAGCTGTAGAGTGTGTGCCCTTCGGGGGAGCTCTGCAGCAGCGCTAAATGCTACAGGATGCCGTTCCTCGCACTCTGCGTGCCAAATGCAACTGCTGCGGAGCAGCGATGGTGATGTGCCATAGCCCTACTCCTGGTAGATGGCACCGCTTGCTCGTCACGGCCCTGCTTATATACAGGCAGAGTGCAGTGCACTTGAAATCTTCAAATTTGCAAGTGTGCTGCAGCATGAATGTCTTCACAATCTCATGAGTTATGGAATACATAAGTAACGGTCTATAGAGAAGTATTTTAGGAGAAAGGATTAAACTGCCTTAAACTGAGATGGTAATCCAAAAATGTATGCATCCTAGTTAGTAAATTGTAACTGCAGCGTTGACAGGATACATTGAGATTGCTTTGTTGGTGCCATTACACTTTTAGGTATCTTTAGGCTGCGCCACCTCCTTAGTTTGATATATACGTATCACAGATATAATAAACAGTACTGTACATATTATATTATGGTATATATGAATCCTGCCATAGTATCACTACAAACTGCATTGCAAATAGCCACCCAGTGGTCATACATGGTACTACAGACATTTAATAAATCATTTTGTCACTGCTTCTTATCATCTCTTCTACAATATTTTTTAGTTAGGGGTGATTCCAGGAGCTATCAATCACTCGTCAAACACACAACAGTATAGGGGGTAGTCATTTAATAGTGTTAACCCTTTCCTCAGCTGCACCCTACAAGACAAGTTCTGGGAAATTTGCTCAGCTACTGTATGCAAAGGCACAGAAAGTTAATCTATTATTATATCAAACAGAGACATCCCGAAACCATGACCTGTTTGGTGTAACTCAGAATGATGGGAGAAACATAGTTATTAATATGTAAAAGGTGTTTTATTATTGTCGCCTTTCAGGAATAAAGCGATCAATCCTGCAAACTCTTAAGTGAGTTTCTGCTGCACACAGAGTATTGTGCTGAGACGTGGTTCTGCTGCTGTACTGTACGCGGCCGCTGCTGGATGTGAAAGCCTGCCATCGATATGCATTGTGCAACAATCCTTCCCCACGTTCCGCAGGAGTGATGAGATTAGTGACACAATGAGAAAAGAATGTTTGCTGCGTGCATTCAGCTAGGAGCAGCGTGCTGCCGGAGTGATGGCGGGCTGTGTATATACGCCATCTTTGGAAGTGAGGGTGGAAATAGGGAAAATATACCAACAGCGAGAAAACTAATCAGGAAGTTATAATTTACTGACAATAATTTATTTTAAAAAAAAATGAATCCTTTTTATGTGACTTTTTGTTGATTACAAAATGTACAATATGTTATAAATATTTCTTTATTGACCTTTGGACCCATTACAGGATATTATCCAGGATATAGGGAATCTCTCGTTATCTTACCTATTTATCCCTTATGTTTACCTGTTGTAAATATATTGGGATGACTGCACACAACTATTCTTCACCTATATTCTATAACAGTGTAAGCACGTCTGCTTGCGGAGTTCGCCACGCAGTGAAGTTGCCATTGTTTGCCTTCTCTGCCCCATAATTAGTCATGTTCTCCTGTCTTAATTGTATAAACAAAACTATTAACAATAGTTATTTCAGTTGGTGCCAGTAAACTGTTACTTTTTCTTTGGCATGTGCCACATCCCTTATTTAATATGTGTGCGTGACTTATATATAGTAAAGTAGTACATGTATATCATAGCATATACTGTATACATACGGGCAGCATGGTGGAACAGTAACAGAAACAGTGACCAGGGCACTATCTGTTTGACATTTGTATGTCCATCCTGTGTTGGAAATGCCGACGGTCAGGATGACGGCGGTCAGAATACCGTCCGTGGTATCCCGACAGTGAGAATCCCGACAGGTGAAAGGTAAGTATACTTACCTTCCCCCCATGGCCCCTAACCCTCCCTTCCCGCTGCCTAAATCTACCCCCCCCCCCCAACCCCCCCTGCAGGCTAGCCCTAACCCTCCGTTATGGTAACTGAACCTAGCTCCGCCCCCTCCCCCGCAGCCTAACCCTCCCTGGGGTCGCCTAAAGCTGACCCCCCCACCTTCAGCATGGAGGATAGATTGGAGTGGAAGGGGGTGGTAGTCAGGAAGGTCAGTCAGGAGGAGATTACAGTAGTCCAGTCTGGAGATGATCAGCGAGTGGATGAGAGTCTTAGTAGCATCCGGGAAATATTTTTGACATAAATCTTTGTGAAGCCAGATTCAATTACACAAGGCCAGTTTATAATGAATTTTGTTAACCAAATATTCCATCTATAGCCTGGACGGGTCTGTAGCAAACTGTATGCGCCCCCTCACAGGGGGTAACCGGCCACCCTGGTAGCAGGACTGCTGCTTCGGGAAACCTTTGTTGTGCAGCCACGGCAGTCGAAAGACGGGATGGGTCCAGGTACTTTTCAAGGGGCGTGGCCTAATCACAGGAGGTGTGGTCATGTACTCTTAGAAAAAAATACTGAAAAAAATAGTATTTTAAGCACCTCCGTGGCCACACAGCAGCCCAGTACACAACAGCAGGTGCTGGGCTGAGGAAAAGAGCTGCAGCTGCTGCTGCTAGGTAAGGGGGAGGGGCCTGGGCCACTACTGGACCCTCACTGGGCCCCTCCATCAGACCTGGGCCCGGGTAATTTGTACCCTCTCCCCCCCTCCCTCGGCACCATTGGTGACAGCTGGTTCACTGGATAAATGCAGTTCCATTTATACGTAACATATATGGGACATATGCATCATAAAAAAACTGTGCAATGATAATTTTTTTAGTAGGCGCAGACTAGCTTCAGTGTGGCTCCCTCCTGCCCGCACCGGCATATTATCACAGGGGCTGCGCGGCTGCAGAGATCGCTCTGAAACCGCGGCCCCCCCTACCGCCGCTGCACAAGCTTCCGTGTAAACAGCAGCTTGTGTTGAGATTCGGAAACTGTTCGTCATCTCAGGATGGCGAACGGTTTCACGATCAAACTCCGGAAAAAATGCTTTTCCGGGAGTTTGATGAATGTCACAATTTCTACATCTGCTGAGGAGTGTAGAAATTGTGACATTTAAGTCATAATGAATATGCCCCATAAAATCTAATTTATTAACTCTTTGTTTAAAAGCGATAGATATCATCCAGCCGCACTGCATACAGTAAGTCATCATCAGACGGCAGAAATAAGCAGGAAACGGCAGATCATCACCTGGAGCAGCGGCATCACTGAGGCCCTTTGTACATAGAGACTGTATTTGCTGTCGGGCCTCAGATGCAGCGGTCAGGGAAATGCTACACAATAAGGTAAACAGAAACTGTACGCGACGTATAAACAGATACAAAGTATTAATATGAGTGCGTTATGTGATGCAGGTAACACGGTCACTTAGATTTTATCCACTTTTGAAACTTGTAACGTCTGTGACACCACAAGTCCCAGCATTCCCGTGACAGAACTTGCAGTTCCACCACAGCTGGAAATATAAATGTTGCTTAAATTGGATTTGGACCTAAGACAGGCTTACGCTACAGTGAATGCTGGGATGTGTGGTTCCACAGCAGAAGTATAGCCTCAGTTTCCGTATGCCCGATCTAATTGTGCAGAACTTTCTTACACTGGATTTGAGTTCTAATTACTCCCCAACAAACAGACGTTGGAGTTTATACAATGCAGCTAAATTTCCTGTATCACATTGTGGCCGAGTATTGGATGCTCACATTTAGCAAAGTTGCGCCAGCCAGGATACGACCGCGGTTCCATATCAGACAAAGCACCATCTCTATTATAATCACAGATCGGCTTGGCACAAAGCGGCGCCTCGACGACTGCCAAGGACCAAGAGCCAAACGCAATACAATGACATGTAATGTGGGGTGGACGGTGTGATTGGCAGCTGTGTGCGCAAGAGGCGGAGATCAGGTTGTTAGACATCGCGCCGGTGCCCATCATAGCCTTTATTTTGGAGAGGGAAATGAATGTGCAGTTACATCGCTGACGTTCCGAGGTTCTGTTCTGCAGTCACAGTAGTATGTTCAACAGATATAGTAACTCAGACTATGCAGCGTTTTGTCAGTTTGCTATTGTAGGTGTCTATTTACTAAGAAGGACATACAGTACTTTTAATCTCCTGTCTCGTCGTTTATCGCCATTCCATCATATCACATGAAACCTCGAACTTTTTGTTGCCGTAGCAAAAAGTAATTTTATGGTCTGTGCATAAAAAGCGGGTCCTACTGATTAAGCGTCAAGGAAGAATTACATTCTGGGACACAGGCTAAGACGCGTCTGATGATTTATCGTGGTCTCACATTTCCATTGTGTTGGGAAGTCTCAGAGACACCTTTTCGCCACTGCGTAAGTGAGAGCCTCCTAGCTCACACTATCACAGTGTGGCACGGGAAGTCAGGATGGTAAAAGCGGATGAGAGAATCATTGGTCAATCTTTGCCTAAATTGGAGGACATTTTTACTAGGAGGAGCTTAGTATAAGCCAAAAAGATCCCAGCCACTCTTGTCCCTCCCTATTTTCCTTGATGCCCTCTTAGAATCGTTACACACTATGTACATAAAAATGATTGTTTGCTGACAGCAAATAGATCAACGAGATGTTACGTCAGTACTTTGTAGGTCCACCCCGTGCAGGGATTACTGCAGACACCCACAAGTTCCTGGACAGTGGGTGTGGTATAGAAAATAGACAGTTAAAAGATAGACAGTCATTAGTCAGACACTATATGGTCGACAGTCGACAGACTGACTTTTGACCCTGTCGGACTTTTGACCCTGTCTGACTTTTGACTGTCTGACTTTTGACCCTATCGGACTTTTGATTGTCTGACTTTGACTGTCTGACTTTTGACTCTGTCTGACTTTTGACTGTCTGACTTTTGACCCTGTCTGACTTTTGACCCTGTCCAACTAATGACTGTCTATCTTTTAACTGTCTGTCTATAGTCGTGAACCCCTGGACAGCAGGAGGTATGTTTTGCCATTCCACCTTCAGTACAGTGACCAACTGTGACACTGAAGAAGGTTGAGTTGGTCTAGAACGCACCCGTCACTCCAGTTCATCCCAGAGGTTCTCACTGGGGTTATGATCTGAACTCTGAGCTGGCCCGTCCATCCAGGTTACCAAATTCTCTGTATACCAGTCCAGCATCGCCCTGGAAACATGACATTGTGCAGCCTACGAAGATCCCCTTTGCAAACTCAGCTAGCTCCTTCCAGCAAGCCATTTGGCTAGCCAATGATCTAATCAGTGCCCCCGTTTTATACCTTCATGAACACCTGTCTGCTGCAAGAGCACACATTTTGTATATTGCCGTTATGAGACTGCAATGTCATTTCACTTATGCATTTTTTATGTTGTAGTGACAATAAATACATTTTATTCATAGAAAGTCCTCCATCATCTTGTTGGTGCCATCTGTAGAGTGAGTTTGGGCTACTCAGTTCACACCTGATGACATTGGGTTTTTGTTTTGTTTTTTGAAGGAGGTGAAGAACTCAAGGGGAGATTTAGCAAAGGTTGGAGAGTGATAAAGTGAAGAGAGATAATGTACTTATCAGCTTCTAACTGTACTTTTTCAAACACAGCCTGTGACATGGCAGTTAGGAGCTGATTGGTTGGTACGCTATCTCTCTCCAAGCCACATGGCAAAGGAACTAGAGAGTTTATATAGGAAACAGTTACAGATAAGTTTGGGTATTATAGTATAATAGACCCTTCAGAAGCTTTTAGCAACATCTTCAAGGAAATCCTTAACCTTTCAGCCCAGGCTACTGATGTACTAAAGGGCAATTGGAGGAGAATTCACAAAATTCTTATCCAAACCCTTAAATTCAAATTTTTTTAGTAATCAGGTTGCAATTCCTATACTTGTAATGGAAAATGCGATCTGCCCGAATTTACTCAAATTAAAATGTAAAAAAATACCGGAGGGAGCCCTGTGATACCAATGCTATCTCCAGACAGCCTTAATAGGGCTTCCCTCCAATTCCCTTACCCCTGCACAGCCTTTCCTGCCCGCTAGCAGTGAAGGCTGAGCTCAGAGACGCCTCATGTGATCAGGCTTGTATGTCTGAAACACCACACACAGGATGATCACTGTGTAAAGAAAAAAAGTAATACTTACCTGCAACCACGGACCGGTGATCAGTGATACGGTGAGGCCCGTCATGTGATCGGTGTGTTCCTGCTGTGACCACCAGTGCAGTAAAGTGATGCTGTGAAGCGGCATATCACTTTACAGCAGCGGGGGTCACAGCGGAGCACAGGATGAGATGACTAGCTGTTCTCCCAGATCACCAAACCTGGCTGCAGGTAAAGTCGCGGGGGAAGGGGGTGGGTCGCAGGGAGTCTGCAGAACGGGCGGGGGGGGGGGGCGTGACCCATGCGTGATCACACAGGGTATTTTTCAGGAAAAATACCCTGATAATTGCGGGGATCGGATTCAGAGGGACAGAGCTTTCTCGCAAGCTTTGTCCCTGTATGCAATATTTGATAGATCCTTGTAATGTATTCAATTATCACATTGCGGATTTGGGCAAATTTGTTACAACCCATCCACATCCGAGATACGGATTGCGATACATATGCCCCTAGAAGAGAGACATTTATGGAGGCGAGTAAGCTGCAGGAAGGCCTAACCCTGAAGCAGACGCACAATCATCTGCGCATAAACTAAACACAAGTATCTATTAATGTGTGTTTTGTTTACAGGAATTAATAAACGGAGCATATTTCTCATTACAGTTTTTCAATTTAGTTAAAAATGTATTAAAATCGTTTCAGCCTCGGCTTAGCTAATTACTTTAATCTCAGACTGTTTAACAAGTATTTAAAAATGCAATTTTCTAATCGTTCGCCATTTCCTGTAGGGGCCGGTTTGATAGAGAATTAGTAATATCTCCATTTCTCCGGCGAAAGGACAACTCGCTTCCAACACATTCCAGGGATTAAATAATGGTGTATTTTCTGTTAATGAACTGGGTTTAATAAATGAAAATATGTTAAAATATAATGGAGCAAATGGAAATTAATTATCATCCTGAGATACGTGAATTAAGGCGGGATGCACCAGTAACCCCTAACTTATTATTGAATTTGAAACCCATTGGGGGTAAACAATTGGAGCTGCAGCTGTAGCACCACAATTTAGTGGTTAAAGGGGTAATAATGTCACGCAATTCTATACTAAATATCGCATTTATCCCACTATCTATTCTCTCGTTGATTATAATCTTTAATGCTAAATACAGAATGTAAAGAATCCCGAAAGATGAGAATAGGAAGCTAAAAAGAGTAAAATGAAATATTAATATGGAATAATAGATTTTTCTTTGCTCCATTATAATTGGATGATGTATAGCAGCGGAGTTTGTGTATTGCAGAGTGCCTCTGATTATGCCGTTATACAATTGGTACATGAGGGAGTTACAGTACTAATAGGACTTATTATTAGATTATGGAGAGAAATGAATAGGTTGTAATTTGTCAGTTCACAAATGGGGTCATTTAACAAGATACAAAGTAGCATTAGTGACCCGTAGTGACCAATGAAGCTTCGGCTTTTATTATCTAATGAAACAGACCGATAGATGTCCTTACTGATTGGTTTGTTATGGAACACACTAACCCTCAATGGGCCTCATTTAGAGTCGCAATGGCGCTATTATGCAAATTGTAGTTTCAGCCGTCCCCTTGTGTGCTGACTGTGCAAGCCCTTGGATGTCCACTTTCAATGTCGGTGGACTGTGCAACTCTGCTGACGGTACAGAGTACCATCGGTGCACCTCTCGCAGGAGCAGAGTTTCCTTCTGAAATTCCTCTAACCATGGCCTCTGTGCTGATTTGCAAATGGGAACACAGCCGTATTCACTAACAGGCCCATGGTATCATTACAGGGCTCAAGTGCCGCCCTGTGCTGCCCGGTCCCTAACAGTACAATGTCAGCACCGGTACGCACAGCATTGACCGGAGCATCCTGAAGACGTTCCGATCGGCAGCAAAGAGTGCAGGGCCCTTCGCTCTGTGCAGCAGCACCGATTGCACGCCCCTGGTACGGCCCTTCAAGATCGTGGCACTCCCATAACACACCCTGCAACAAAGGTCTCTGTGTACAGTCAGGGGAACACGTGCGCCATTGAGGGGTTGCAGGACATTTTGCACAAGCACAGTAGCAAACAATCGCTCAACTGTGCAAACATCAGTCTTGCATGTTTATCTGAATCAGACCCAGTGTGTCTAAGGGACATATTACTGGAGCCGTCATGGGGGCAAACGTGGACCAAATACCTCAATTTACCATGATGCCTTATGAAGACTTGCCAGCCCGTAAAAAGTATGTTTGCAGCTAAATGTAATAATATATACTAATATATGTATTAACAGATTTTTTTAGATTATTTAAAAAAATGAAAAGTATTTGTTGAAAAAGGGGTCCGAGGCCGACTATAATAACAGCCTTATTTCTCTAACATTGGTTTGGTCCCTTAGTAGTGTCATAGAGCCCAATTCTTCTAGCAGATGTCCATCTGCAACTTTATGCAAATGCTGCTATAAAGCCCTTCGCTGTTGTACGTCTGTGCGTCGGAATGTGGCCAGGGCTGAGATGCCCACATTGAGCACCTGTATATGCTGAAATACGACCTGGTGCGTCGTTAAACACCAACGCTGGTGGCACCATCAAAACTTGCAGCATCTCTGCACATCTGCTAAGCTACCTACCCCTGACATTAAGTACACATATGTCAGGTGGGAACCCACGGTTCCATCTCTGGGACCCAAATGACATTAAACCCATTGAGTATTTACAACATAAATGTGTCTATATAATAAAGTCTCATCTTTCTAATTTATAAAATGTGCTTTCTGAATGCAATGGGCCTCTCTAACTGAGCGCATCATCCCTGTATCAGGACCAAAACTAGAATTATTGACGCCAGGGGCAAAGCAACAATTTTGCGCCCCACCCCCACCCCCAACCCCTACCAATATTTATCTGATAGGGATGATGACCAAACTGTGAATCAAGGTAAGCAGATGCTGTAGGTAACTTGTAAATAGTGGTCGAGATAGAATTGCGATTATTGGGGGATGAAACTGCTATAGTATAAGTATCATTGGATAATGCGGTCACTCAGCCACAGTAGTCCTGGGTGCTACATGCTCAACGCTGCCAGATGAAGAGGAGACAAGGTGGTAGGGTGATGGGAGAAGTGGCTGGATGTCTGCGGTGTGTTTCCAATAAGTATAGGCCACTCTTTAACACACTGCCACAAGTCTCCCCACTGCTGATAGATGTAAAAGTGACCGTCATCACGCCCCCACAAATCCAGTGCCCGGGGCACATGCCCCCCTAGTCCCCCCCTAGTTGCAGCCCTGCCAGTATACCTAGTCTCACAGTGTAGGGGGCTTCATTCATCCTACTGCATGCACTGTATGACTCCCTCCCTGTACAGCACTGCCTAATACGGTGGCCCTATATAGACAGACCATACAAATAATAATTTCCCTGTGCTACAAAGGAATATATTGTATGACTCATGACAAGGATTGCAATAACTCTTTAAAACAGGATTTTTTCTTAAGACTCAAACATACTGTATGATAGATATTTTATTATGTTTATAAAAATAGATGTCTATTGTTATTTTACTTTATTAATCATCTTAAAAATAAGTACTTTGATTTTATAGACTGTTAAAGAGACGTCCCCATTTTTATGTTCTAGCCCAACAAGTATCCTCAGAGAAAGGATTGTTAGGAAAGGCTGAGACTGGCCTCACATTACATTAATGGTAATAATTGGCATGGAGACGATTTAGATGAATGACATGTTGTGAAGGTCATTTCTGAAAGCGCAATAACATGCGGGCAAAAAGCTTTTCTATTTATTTCTCTAAATGCAATTGTCCGCCTAGTGCATTTATAAGCACACACCCACATTCAGCTTTATGATCTGCCCTCAGTAAAGGAATCCGCTCCCATGTTGCAGAACCATAGTGCAGGGTGGACTCAGGGTGCAGAGTCCATGCAGGGTGGACTCAAATGGCACTTATAAATGCAGATGTAATGTCACTTAAAATTGCAGACCTGTTTCTGTTCCAGTTTCTATCTTTTAAGCCCCTCCTCTTTTCGTTCAAGAATTGGGGCAGTTTGGCCCCGTTTATGTGCGTCACTTTTGTGTGCTTGATAGTTTTTAGCACAACTCTCAAAATGTGCCTAGGAACGCCTTCTCTCATATACAGTGCATCAGGAAAGTATTCACAGCGCTTCACTTTTTCCACATTTCGTTATGTTACAGCCTTATTCCAAACTGGAATAAATTCATTTTTTCCCCTCAAACTTCTACACACAATACCCCATATGACCACGTGAAAAAAGTTTTTTTGAGATTTTTGCTAATTTGTTAAAAATAAAAAACTAGGAAATCACATGTACATAATAAGTATTCACAGTCTTGGCTCAATACTTTGTTGATGCACCTTTGGCAGCAATTACAGCCTCAAGTCTTTTTGAATATGATGCCACAAGCTTGGAACATCTATCTTTGGGCAGCTTTGTCCATTCCTTTTTGCAGCAAATCTCAAGCTCCATCAGGTTGGGAGGGAAGCGTCGGTGCACAACTATTTTCAGATCTCTCCAGAGATGTTCCATCGGATTCTAGTCTGGGCTCTGGCAGGGCCACTCAAGGACATTCGCAGAGTTGTCCTGAAGCCACTCCTTTGATATCTTGGTTGTATACTTAGGGTTGTTGTCCTGCTGAAAGATGAACCGTCGCCCAAGTTTGAGGTCAAGAGCGCTCTGGAGCAGATTTTTATCCAGGGTGTCTCTGTACATTGCTGCATTCATCTTTCCCTCTATCCTTACTAGTCTTCCAGTCCCTGCCACTGAAAAACATCCCTACAGCATGATGCTGCCACCACCATGCTTCACTGTAGGGATGGTATTGATGAGCAGTGCCTGGTTTCCTCCAAACATGATGCCTGTTATTCACGCCAAAGAGTTCAATCTGTGTCTCATCAGACCAGAGAATTTTGTTTCTCATGGTCTGAGAGTCCTTCAGGTGCATTTTGGCAAACTCCAGGAGGCTGCCATGTGCTTTTTATTAAGGAGTGGCTTCCATGTGGCCACTCTACCATACAGGCCTGATTGGTGGATTGCTGCAGAGATGGTTGTCCTTCTGGAAGGTTCTCCTCTCTCCACAGAGGACTGCTGTAGCTCTGACAGCGTGACCATCGGGTTCTTGGTCACCTCCCTGACTAGGGCCCTTCTCCCCCGATCGCTCAGTTTAGATGGCTGGCCAGCTCTAGGAAGAGTCCTGGTGGTTCCGAACTTCTTCCATTTATGAATGATGGAGGCCACTGTGCTCATTGGGACCTTCAAAGCAGCATATATTTTTCTTTACCCTTCCCCAGATTTGTGCCTCAAGACAATCCTGTCTTGGAGGTCTACAGACAATTCCTTTGACTTCATGCTTGGTTTGTGCTCAGACATGCACTGTCAAGTGTGGGACCTTATATAGACAGGTGTGTGCCTTTCCAAATCATGTCCAATCAACTGAATTTACCACAGGTGGGCTCCAATTATGCTGTAGGAACATCTCAAGGATGATCAGTGGAAACAGGATGCACCTGAGCTCAATGTTGAGCTTCATGGCAAAGGCTGTGAATACTTATGTACATGCGATTTCTTTTGTATTTTTAATGAATTTCAAATTCTAAAAAAAAAACTTTTTTTTCACATTGTCATTATGGGGTATTGTATGTATAATTTTGAGGAAAAAACTAATTTATTCCATTTTGGAATAAGGCTGTAACATAACAAACTGTGGAAAAAGTGAAGTGCTGTGAATACTTTCCGGATGCACTGTGAATGCAGTCCATCAGATTACTGGCCTCTCTTCAGGCCCCATCAAAATGAAGGGCGGAAAATGTTGTGCGGACCCCACAAAACAGGTGATTATACCCCAATATTTCTTTCTCCAGCCCTCAATATAAGTGAAATAGTGCAATATCGATGAACAAAATGAAGTATTTTCAAATGAGCGCAGAAATGAAAATAATGCTGCCTAGGTCCAATATAAAGAAGATAAACACTAATCTTCAATGATATAGGGAAAAATTGTAATATAGGACCCCTGGCGCATAATATTCATAGATGTATGTTATACTTAATAGTACTGGATCACTGAACCACCATGTGCATTTTTTTTATATACACAAACATGACATTTTATTAAAACAAATATACATATACCATGTTAAACATATAATGTGCAAAAAATGAGCAAATTTATCCTGCAAAATGAGCAACTTTGAGTGAGGTAGATAGGAACCGAGTGCCTTGATGAAAGTGCCTTAGTGCTTATGTTCTCCTTAAATGGACACAGTCTCTCACCATAGTCCGTGGGTGCGGTGGGCTAGCTCAAGAAGATAGCTGGGGTCCTAGGCTGAATAGCCCAGCACCACCACACTGTGTGTGTCAGCTTAAAGTCTCCGGCTCCAAAGTATACCCCTCACTTCTCCTCCTCCAAATAACGCGTTTCGGTCCTTCAATGGCCTTTCTCAAAAATGGATCTGGATTGGGTGGGTTATATTGTTTCTGTGCAGGATAAATATTGGTTGCTTCATTTTTACACTGCAATTTAGATTTCAGTTTGAACACACCCCACCCAAATCTGACTCTCTCTGCACATCTTACATCTGCCCCACCTGCAGTGCAGCATGGTTTTGTCCATTTGAATGCTTTTGGGCAAGTCACTTTGTGGCCACCTTCCAGCTGCCCACTTCCCGTGTGGCCGATGACGTGTTTCACGCCCCCTGCCTCACAATGCCGGTAATAGCACAATTGTAAATGTATATCAGGGGGCGGGCAACAATTACGAAAATGCACCATTGTAGCCCCTCCCCTTCCCCCGCTTGCCCATGCTACGCCCCAGCAATCACCAACCTAGCTGCCCCCTCCAGCAATGTCTGCAAGACATCCTTAATCTGCATGTACAGTACTGTAATCTAACCTACTGTATACCAGTACACTGGACCATCCACGGGCCAAAATTATTTATTACCAGCTATTTATACACAGGTAGTGCACACATATTCCATAGCACTTTGCAGAGTTTGTCAAATACAGACCTAAGGTATGGTATGTACAAATCCTGCCTTAGTATAGTTGAAAAATTTAACTACAGTATAAAATAAACATCTACAAAGTGATTGAGAGCTCTGCAGCCCCACCTGCTGCTCATAGGTGGTACTACAGCTTTGTTTTTAAAACTTTACAGCAATACTTCAATTGGGTGTATGCTATGAAAGAATGTCAGCAAACAAGAACAATAGGTTCTGAACATGGAGATTAGAGCATTCGTAAGAGTTCTGCTTCTGTTTACTATTTCACATTTATTTTATCAGACATACACATCTGCATGCTGTAATCGTGTTGTTTTAGTCGTTACTATGGAAAAATAAATCAAAGTCATTTTGTACATAGTGTAATAGAAGATACAGTAGGAAGCGTCTCTGAAAGTTTACTTTGTTTAGCCAAGCCGGAACTCTCGGAGAACGCGATAAAGGGGTTGAATCCTGAATAATACACAATTTATCCCAGACTCCTCTGCCACAGACATCAGATCGGTGTCTGTGCGGTAAGACACCAACCCCCCAACCTCCCCCTATTGCAGGTGGTCCTTAGTGCTGACATAGTGAGATTATACTGTATGGGTCACAGCTGTCTGAATCCACAGAGGAGTAATTATCCATCCAGCGTGTTAAACGTTTAAGGTTTCAATGGCGGCGTGTTATCGCGGATAATGGGTAGTGATTGATTGGCAGGTAGTCAATGCTGAATTGCTCAATATTCCTTGTTTTAGTTCTGATTGATTATAAAATCCATCTCTTCCGACTGGCTGCTGTCTGAGATGACAACATGCAATCAGAGTATGCAGTATCCGGACGTTACATTGCCGTTCCGTCCAGCAATCACTGGGTTAATAAACATAATTTAAAATAAAGTATCAGTGTCTTAATATACAATATGCAATATCATAATAATTGCACAGTCTCCTGATGGGAGAAGTTGTGGAAGAATTTCTCACAAATCTGATTTCACAGTAGAATTTAAGTGCAAAGTTGTAGCGAGTTGTACAGAATTCGACGATTGCCTTATGGGGCACAGAGAAACGTCCAGAATTCTGTCCCAAAATGCAGCATGTGAACAGTATATAGGATTCTGAGGGGAATTCAATTGACGGTGAAGGGTGTGAATTGCTATTGCCGTGGCATTTAAACGCCAGCAACAGCAGCCCGACTCGAACCCGTCACCCGGCCGATTTGCTCAGAAGTTCTTGCTACCCTGCGGGGTAGTGAACACTTTTGAGTGAGACCCTACTGCCGTAAAGCACTGCAGCTGCCGTGAATATTCGGCCGGGCGAATCCGTTCGCCCTCAATTGAATTTCCCCATCTGTCTGAAGGCCCGATTCAGATCTGATCGCTGATGTGCGTTTTCGCACAGCGGGCGATCATCGATAGACTGCGCATATATATGCACCGCAATGCGCACGTGCGTCGGCAAACAACAGGCATCGCCAGACAGCGACAGACTGGTGCGAAAATTTAAATCGCACAGCCATTCACACGCTGATTGACAGGAAGTGGACGTTTGTGGGTGGCAACTGACTGTTTTATGGGAGCGTCAGGGAAAACGAGGCGTTCCCAAGCGTTTTCAGGTAGGGTGTGTGACGTCAGCTCCGGCCCCCGATCAGCCTGTTCTCATCGCACTGTAGGAGTAAGACACACACTGCACACAGGGGAAAAATCATTCGCTGGTGAGTTTGCAGCTGTCCGCCGACTGAGGGATTTCTTGCAGCTCAGCGTACACATGCGGTTGCACATTTGCACGGCGAATATACACTCCCCTTTGGGCGGCGACTATCAGAACGCAGGACAACAAATTTAGCAGCCCAGCGATCAGGTCTGAATCACCCGCTTTGTCTGGTTGGTCTCAAACACTTGAAACGCACCCATTTTT